>NC_061514.1:187183201-187364747 GCF_022539505.1 Lolium rigidum
GTCTTACATCAAAAAGGATCACATGATCCAGTCTCATTACAACAATTGATCTAAGGATCAATTACATAACACGTAGCGGGAGTACGTAGTAGAGTCCATCTATTCCACAGGCAACGCTTGACGTCAGAAGACGATCCTAGTTGTCATAGACATCCTGCTGTCCATCATCTTGATACTGCTGCTCTTCTTCATAGTCTGGCCATTTGAATAGCCAGGACACAGCCGTGAGTACTTTAAAGTACTCGCAAACTAATACTAGTGTAAGTACTAACAGTTTTGAGTGAGGAGGTTCTAAGCTCTAGGTTCATTTCCATAAAGCCAGTTTTAGTTCATAAGCATTTAGTAAACAAAGACTCTTCATTTGCCTAACTTAATTCAAGTGGGAACATTAGTGTCATTCCCACAACTCTGTTGTGATCAAGTCAAATTCACCTTTCAAATTCACCATTTCACTTTTAGAAATCATCTGACAACGGAACAGTATGGCCATCCAACCGTCCATAACCGCGGACACGGCTATTCGAATAGGTTTACACTCTGCAGAGGTTGCACACTTGTGCCACAACATTTGATTACATCCGTCAGGGATAACCCTGAATAATCATAACTCAGTATGCGGATCATCAACCATTAACCTTTCACTTACACATCCTAGTATAGGCACCTCACCCATGAGTTTGGCCTCCCAGTGATAACAATCTGCTATCCTGGGAACTGCACAGGGCTTGGGTAGGACATTCAACTCTTTTCACGTCATTTCACTTTCAACGGAGGCAGCCTTGGCATAACCTCTATGACGCTTGTTCAGAGGGAACCCATACTAAGACACATAAATTTTCAGCTAAAGCCTTACCCATAATCAGGTATTGTGGGGGTACTCAAGAATTGGAATGGTATCGCATCCGAACCCAATCATCAGTTTTTATCAAAATCACCATGTCTTTCAAATCACCTTCACCTTCAAAATCTTTCAATAGAATGACTCATCATTCCAAGGTTTTCAAAGTCAAAGATTCACATGTTCCCAGCTAGAGTAGTCAATTTTTGTTTTAGCACTAGCAACTAGTCATGAGGGGTGCTAACTAGCTTGTAGCTCTTTAGGCTAACTTTGATGTTCTTGTACTACTCCATATCTAGACTCAAGTTAACTATAAAAGTAAACCTTGATAATCAAAGTAAAAGCTTTGTAAGACAAAAACTGGGACTTGGAAAGTAAAACACAAGGTAGTATGGTATTGGTGCCTTGCTCAAGTAGATCTTGCACTAGGTAACTTGCAAGAGTATAGCTTGCCTTGATTGGTACAGTGATCAAAGCTTTCTTCTTCCTCTTGGTAGAAGACCTCCTCCTCCTGGTAGTCCTTGGTACTAGCGTCTATAAACGAATACGAGGCATACAATCACCACACAAAGCTTAAGTACTAGACTTGTGTTGACGTCAGAAACCCACTAGCGGGCAGCGACGGGCAACACAGTAGAGCCGGGAACAACTAGGGCTGCGGCTGGCCCCAGTCCCTCAGAGCGACGGCCCGCAAAGCCTCCTGGTCACACGTCCGATGCTATCGCAAGGGCGTGCCACCTGACCTATACCTGGTCGGGAAGGTGTTAGATGATGCCTCGCTTAGTTTCCTGCATGGCATACACGTAAACATTAAATACGAGCCTCGATCGGCTCTCGAGTTATCTCGTGAATCGGCTCAAAGAGCCGATCCACCCATGATTCGTACAAGGTGTCCGAATATATGGTGGTCCCGCTTGATCAAGATAAAGCTAATGAGATCTACGACGATTTAGGGTTTTCACCGCATAATCGGATCATCCTACTCACGATTGGGCCTCGCGCTCGCGCACGGTGACCGTAATGCCGATCCTAGACAAGGGCCTAAACACCAACACGAGGTTGATCCCCGAACGTCCTGTCTAGGGCTAGCAAACTCCACCCTACACGCCGCTGGATCCTCCAACCCTTTGTAGGGCCTAACTATCGCGGATGTTAAACTAATCCTTGCGAACAAGGAGCAACCGTAACGGATCGGATCTACTAAACTATGATCAAGCGGGTGCCGCCCCTACACCTAAGATAGGTGTAAGGGCGGCTAGATGCATAAGGGTTGCACTACGACAGCATATGATACGAAGAACAATGCTAACCCTAACACATCTAAGATAACTACGTTGCTCGCCATCAAAAAGGCTTCAAGCACGAGCAACGCATGAACAACGTGGGTAGGCTTGTGCTGCCTAGATCGCAAGATGCGATCTAGGCAGCATGGTGCTTACCGGAGAAACCCTCGAGACGAAGGAGTTGGCGATGCGCCGAGATTTGTTTGTGTTGAACGTTGGTTGTTGTTTATTCCATAAACCCTAGATACATATTTATAGTCCAGGGGACTTTCTAATTTAGGCGTGCACCTAACCGTGCACAGGTAAAACTCTAACTAACCGACACGTATCCTAATATGTTACAGATACACGGGCCAACTAGCCCAAACGTTGCATGTAAGGCCGATTCACGTATTTCTTCTATATATATTCTTCAAGTCCATCTTGATCGCGGCCCACCTCTGACTCGGTCAAATTCTGGTGATAACACATGCCCCCTGGTTTTGGAAATGACATTTCCAAAATCATTACGCTTTTCTTTCGTCGGGTCATGTCGTGGCAGAGCAGAACTGCCGCAGAATCTTCCATCATTACGCCTCGCCTCCCGGGCTTCTCTGTACGAATTGACAATTTCGGCATCACATCCTCGAGAACCGTCATGGCATTAAATCTCCACTACACTCCTTTTATTTATCTGTGCCAAACGGTTCACCACTCCATCCCCTTGCTCTGCTCTGTCCACCAACGCCAAAAAAACCCTCTTCCCCTGCAGCCATGTCTTCCTCTTCCTCCTCCGCTTCAGGCCTCCCTCTCCAATCGTCGTCGAAGAACAAGGAAGAGGACGACCCCCGCTCCGGGGCGAACCCCATCTCCTCTGACAAGGAGAAGAAAGAAGGAGAAGCAGAGAAGACCAAGGCCTTCCCCTCCGCCAGGCTCCCATCAAAGAAGCGCTCCCGCATGTGGGCGGACAGCGAGGACGACGATGACGACGAGGAAGGAGAAGATGAGGAGGAGGAAGATGATTCCTCCTCCTCCGCTGGGTATCCTCCAACGAAGCGCTTCCGCAGCCGGGCGGATAGCGAGGATGATGATGATGACGAGGAGGAGGAGGAAGCCCCAGCCGACGGCTGGGACAGCAGCGGCGAGGACTTCTCCGGCAGTAGCGCCGATGGCGACGCCGACGACGACGCTAGCGAGGAGTAGTTATGTAGGACCAGTAGTCCCTTGAGCAATCGGCTCTTCTTTTGTTCCTCTTTTGAGCAATCGGCTCTTCATTGTAAGGAATCCCAATATTAATGAAGAATTTCCTTTTAACTTGATTTCGCCGATTTCTTTTATACTGATTTAGCCGATTTTTCCTCATCTGACCTTGTCGACTGTTGGCCTAATCCATGCTTAATGACCGATGGCAACGCATCAGTTTCTTACGATAATCTGCGAGACAGGCCAATTCAGTTATCCCTCCAAGCTAGCCAACTCTGCCGATGACGATGGCACCACCGATCTTAGTAGGCTGGCGATTTGATCTTGAGCAGGCGTCTTTAAGAGAACCCTGGAACTGTCTTGGATGCTCAAACTGATGACTCCGTAACAAAAGACGCCACTCTCCAGACCGGTTGCGATGTAGGGCTAGCCGATTCCAACCAAATCGGCTCCCGGAGCAAGGATCTTTAGGGCGAGCTGCCCCCCGAGCCTTAATCAAGGCGAATCAGCCAAATGTGCCGCCATTAGCCTCAAATCATGACATAGCTAGCCGATTTTAACAACATCGGCTCCCCAGAGCAGAGAACCTTCAGGGTGAGCTGCCCCCCCGAGCTTCTTCAGTCTACTTCTTGCACCTTGCAGGTCAGATCAGCTCCTTCCTTAACCTGATCTGCACGTCCATGCTGTTCTTGGCATTGGTCAGGGTCATGATCCTCAAACTGCCCCAGCCGATACTGCAAACACGAATACTTGCAAAGAGAACCCGGAGATCCTTGAAGAGAGGATCCACTTCCTGCTCCATTGACCCTCTGATTATCACAGTTATACCTCTCGAGTCGATGGCCATGCATCGACTTTATATCCTTAAGTCGATGTCTGCTGCATCGGCTGTGCTTAATTTTTTTTTGAAATTTTATTTTTTTGATTTTTTTTACGGCCGATTTATGTATCGGCCCCCATACCTCCATACCCATCATCAAAGAATATCTTGGGCTGCTGGGTACTTGCAAGACATTCCTACTGCATATCCTCGTGTTTCATCCACCTAGGTGCCCCCCGAGCCGATCTCGTCAAGAGAATTTATGGTATCGGCTCTTCGAGTATCACCTTGTTGGATTACATGCCGAACCCGAGCGAGAATGGCTGGTGAGGATAATTTTGGCCGATTGCTGGAATCGGCCTCCACGTTGCTTGTTCGACGAAGGTTTTGTAATGTCCTTCCATAAATTTTTTGGGGCCGATCGAAGGATCAGCCTCGCCACGTTTGCTCATTGATTTGCTCTTGCTACTCGTTCGGGCCGGTAGATAAAACCAGCCCAATTTCTGACTTTATCATGTTGGTGCGCTTGCTGTCGTCCACCTTGAGTGCATCGTGTAATCGTGGAGCACTAAGCTTCGTCGGAAGGACGAGCACCATGTTTGTGCCAGCCGATGTTTCATCATCGGCTTTCCTTTGCTTGGGGCGCCACTCCATTTTCCGTGGACGACCCTCTTCATCCAGGGTTCGCTGAACTTTCGCAGCCAGATCAGGTCGTGTCTTCCTTAGCGTGTGCAGGTATAATCATTCGGCTTCTTCCAGGCCGCGCAATCGCTGAACCCTGCGCTTCTGGGAACGGCTGAGCCCATCAGGGCACCACCTTGGCCGGTGGTACCTGTCTTCTTCTTCCCCCTCGTCTTCTGAATCCTCGAGATCTTCTATCCGAGGGGACTCAACACGTTTGCTTTGTGGCGGGAGAGGCCCTAGGCGCTTGAACACGGACACGTTGGCTGTCTCCTTCTTCTTCTGGTTGCATTCTGGGCAATTGCCGATTGTGGGCAATCGACTCATTCCCGAATCCCAGCGGTGTCCGAAGAAGGGGCAGTCCCGGTGCCTATCCTCGTCGACTCGCTCCCCCAACTTTTCCTTGGCACGGCGCTCGTGCTCCTCCTCCTCGCGATCATGCCGACGACGTCTCCTCGTCGTCCCTAGCCGACGATCTTCTTCATCATCGTTGTTGTATCGCCGGCGTTGGTCGGACCGACTCACATACTTGTTGAGGAGGTGATCGGAGAGAGGTCGTTGATACCTTATGTTTTTCACTTCTCCCTCGTGACGTAGCGCTTGCCGTCTTGGCGGAGCTGATCGCGTGGAGCGGCTTCCTCCGTATCTTTGCTATGAGAGCAGCCTGCCCTCATCTCCGTCCTTACCGAGTGGTGTCCAGGTCCTACCATGTTGATATTGCACGAGAAATCCGGCTGGCACCCTCCATGGTAAGTATACTCCACCATGTTCACGGCGGGGAAGGGGTGTGTGTCGACCTTCATGGCGTATCGGTTGAAAATTAACCGTCCATTTTCTATCGCCATTTGGATCTGCTGCCGCCACACCCTGCAGTTGTTGGTGGTGTGGGTGAACGTGTTATGCCACTTGCAGTATGGCTTTCCGTTCAGTTCTTGCACCGTGGGGATCTTGTGGCCTTCGGGTACCTTTATATGCTTCTCCGTGAGTAAGAGATCAAAATCTGCTCAGTTTTGGTCACGTCGAAGTCGAATCCTTTTGGAGGGCCTTGTGGCTTCACCCATTTGCAGGACACGGGGCCTGCCGCTCGAGTCCATTCAGCCACTGCTACCTCTCGATCTCCCGCAGCACCTTCATCCTCGTCTGCCTCAACCGGGGTCACCGCACGCTTGAATTTGTCCTCGGTAGACATCCGGGTGGCGCCGCTCATATGCTCGACGGCTTCGCACCATGTGCGCCAATGAAGGGTAGTCCGCTGGGAGGCCACGTCCTTAATCGATGATGAGAGACCCACCACCGCCAACTCGATCGCTTCTTTTTCACTTACATGAGCCGAAAAGCATCGGTTCCTAATGGTCCCGAAGCGCTGGACGTATTCCGACACTCGTCTCCCCGCGCTTCGTCGTACTTGTGCTAGATCGGCAATACCAACCTCGGAAGCCTCCGAGTGATACCGCTCATGGAACCGCTCTTCCAACTGCTTCCAAGTCCGGATGGAGTTCGGTGGCAGCGATGTGTACCACCCGAAAGCCGATCTCGTGAGGGACCGTGCGAAGAACCTCACACGCAACTCGTCCGATCGCTGAGATCGTGCCCAACCGTGCCAAATATCGGCTCACATGCTCGATGGAGCCGGAACCATCCGATCCACTAAACTTTGTGAAGTCCGGGAGCCGATATTTGGGGGGTAGCGGGATCAATTCGTAATCATTGGGGTACGGCTTGGTGTAGCCGAACGTCTTCCTTTTCGGCATCATGCCGAACTGATCTTTCAGAATTGTACAAATCTGATCCGCGGTGATGGCTGAAGGTGTCGAACCCTGAAGATTCGCCGGGGTGGCATACTTAACCAGCCATGCTTGCTTTTCCGGTTCTAAGCCAACTGCAGGAGCTGGGCTCTGCAGGTTGATCGGAGTGGCGTACTTAGCTAGCCACGTTTGCTTCTCAAGATCTGCTCCTGCCGTTCCTCCTGCTGTTCCAGAGGCCCCTGCTGTCGCAACCTGGTTCGAGAGTGCCCAGGTATTGCGGTCGCGGTACGTATGCGCACGCGTATCCGTGCGGGATCTCCTTGGGTGCCTCAAGTGGGAATTGGTAGTCACTAGGATCACCACCAATCTTGTAGACGACGTATGCCGATGAGTTCGGCAGTTCCGGTGCTGCCCATGCGAACGGCAGCGGAGGATGGGACTGGAGTGGCATCTCTCCTTTGTAAGTCCCTAGAGCTGGTCCCGACGGAGAATACGGGTGGCTCATGATTTCCTGGACCACACGCAGAGCGACACGCTCCAAAGTGTTCACCGAGGCTCTCGTAGTGGCGGTGCGGCGAATGAGCCACCATGTAGTTGATCTCTCGACGCAGCGACCCGGTGCGTTCTTCCGACGGGGCGGACAAGTCCACTCCATCGAGTGCGCCTTCAGTGTGAACCCCTTCCACCCGATGCCATGGGAGCGGGTTCCGTGGAAAGAGCCGATGAGTTCGGCTTCGAGGGTTGCCTTGATCTCGTCATGTTTCTTCTTGAGCTCATCGGGCGGATCCTCGTACTTGACCGGAGTGCTTTCCGCCATCTCGGATGTAGATGGCGATGTGGTGGATGTCGAAGGTGGTCCCACCGGCGTGCCGAGAATGTGTTGACGTCAGAAACCCACCGGCGGGCAGCGACGGGCAACACAGTAGAGCCGGGAACAACTAGGGCTGCGGCTGGCCCCAGTCCCTCAGAGCGACGGCCCGCAAAGCCCCCTGGTCACACGTCCGATGCTATCGCAAGGGCGTGCCACCTGACCTATACCTGGTCAGGAAGGTGTTCGATGATGCCTCGCTTAGTTTCCTGCATGGCATACACGTAAACATTAAATACGAGCCTCGATCGGCTCTCGGGTTATCTCGTGAATCGGCTCAAAGAGCCGATCCACCCATGATTCGTACAAGGTGTCCGAATATATGGTGGTCCTGCTTGATCAAGATAAAGCTAATGAGATCTACGACGATTTAGGGTTTTCACCGCATAATCGGATCATCCTACTCACGATTGGGCCTCGCGCTCGCGCACGGTGACCGTAAGCCGATCCTAGACAGGGCCTAAACACCAACACGAGGTTGATCCCCGGAACGTCCTGTCTAGGGCTAGCAAACTCCACCCTACACGCCGCTGGATCCTCCAACCCTTTGTAGGGCCTAACTATCGCGGATGTTAAACTAATCCTTGCAGAACAAGGAGAAACCGTAACGGATCAGATCTACTAAACTATGATCAAGCGGGGTGCCGCCCCTACACCTAAGATAGGTGTAAGGGCGGCTAGATGCATAAGGGTTGCACTACGACAGCATATGATACGAAGAACAATGCTAACCCTAACACATCTAAGATAACTACGTTGCTCGCCATCAAAAAGGCTTCAAGCACGAGCAACGCATGAACAACGTGGGTAGGCTTATGCTTGCCTAGATCGCAAGATGCGATCTAGGCAGCATGGTGCTTACCGGAGAAACCCTCGAGACGAAGGAGTTGGCGATGCGCCGAGATTTGTTTGTGTTGAACGTTGGTTGTTGTTTATTCGATAAACCCTAGATACATATTTATAGTCCAGGGGACTTTCTAATTTAGGCGTGCACCTAACCGTGCACGGGTAAAACTCTAACTAACCGACACGTATCCTAATATGTTACATATACATGGGCCAACTAGCCCAAACGTTGCATGTAAGGCCGATTCACGTATTTCTTCTATATATATTCTTCAAGTCCATCTTGATCGCGGCCCACCTCTGACTCGGTCAAATTCTGGTGATAACAACTTAACACACAAATGGTTCACAAAAGCCATCATATCATCACAACATTAATCACAAGGGGGTTGGCTTTTTTTTTCTTTTAAGAAAACTTGTAAGAAGAATAATTTCCTCTCATTGAATCTTATTAAGATTTAATCTCCTCAATTAATAAGTGTGATATTATGTTGACCAAGGTCAACACTCCATACTTATCAATTGAGAAAAATGATTTAAATGAGGTACTATACCTCATGCAATTTAAATACTACTTTTGGAACAATTTAATATCTCTAAGTACTCAAGTATGAGGTTCTATAGCTAAGATCCTTTCCTCATATTGAATCACTTGAGACAATGATTTAAATGAGAGGAAACCTCTCATACCATTTAATAAATAATTTTGGGTAATTTAAATGGACTAGAAATGGCCACATAGCCATTATTTTGCTCTAGCCCATGATCATGTGAACAACTATGCTATGTTTTTACATATTCATGTAGAGTATGTGAAATGTGATGTATGAGAGTTGGAATCAACTCAAAATCACTTATGGTTGATTTTTAATAATTGTTTGAATTTGAAAAAGGTACTGATTTGTTCTTTTTGCTACATTAATTCTACAACAGATATAAGGTTGATGCCAGTGTAGTTGGTTAGAGCTTTTCATAAGCTTTCCAACAATATCAAGTTCATAAAATTTGGCTCAGTGGATCTTCCTAATTTTAAATTTGAACTTGCCACCAGTATTGAATTTCAAACTAAAACAATTAATTCAAATTTGAATCGTGGGCTCGCGCGGGAAAGGTTAACGGGCCAAAGAGAGAAATAGAAAGATGGGCCGGCCCAGCTGCGTGTCTCGCACGAGCGGGCTGCCTGACGATGGGGTCCACTCGTCAGTGAGTCATAACTCCCGAAACGGTATGTTCTAAACAGAGGCGCAGGATTAGATGGCGATCCAACGGCCCTCGTGCGTCATCGTCGACGACGAGCACGGGCTCACTGGCGGCGAGCACCAGGGGGTCGGAGGGCTAACCAGGGTCCGGTGATCGTCGGCGTTGATGCAGGACGGTGTTGCGGACGACGGCGAAGCTCCAGGTACTGGTGGCGTCGCCTGAGGTGGCTCCTAGCTCCGGCTCCTTCTGGGCGGCTCCACGGCACTCCGGAGAACGATTGGGGAGCTACGGTGCAAATTGGATGGTGGCTGTGCTCGAGGAGGATCAGAGATGAGAGGAGAAGCGATTGGTGTGAGAAATTTGAGAGGGGAAGGCCTCTATTTATAGCGGCGAGAGGGTGCCAAGGCGCATGGATGAGGTCGATCATGGCGACGAGGCTACAGGGGCGGAGAGAGCTGGGCGACGGTGCAACAGTGTTGGCGACGTCATGGCGAGCACGACGCGCTTGACGGCGCTGAAAATGATGCAGTGACGCGGCGAGGAACGTGACGCGAGCTCACAGTACCGAGGCGGAAGTCGTCGATGGTGACGACGGCTACCGTCCTCTCCGGTGCAGGTGAGCATGTTTGGGAGGTAGAGGGTGATGTGGTGGTGCACGGTGCGAGAGGAGAGGTCAAGGGGAGGACGAGAGTGATGAGGCGCGTACGTGCTCTGGCGCGTCCAGGGACATCAGCGTGCACGCTCTGGCGCGTCTGGGTGTCGTGGGCGTGTCGTGTTCCGGTCGTTGCGGTGACTCTCCTGGCCAATGGTGATGTCCAACGTGATCAGCAGGGTGTGTAGAGGTCCAAGGACATGGTGGTGCATGCTGGATGGGAGAGGAGAGAAGGATGGCATGGTTGAGTGGCATGAGGCCACGACATGGTCTTGTCCTTTATGAGATCATGCTCAAACCTTGTCTCTGGTGCTTGGCATGGTGTAAGGGGTGCATGAGAGGACTAATGCTGACATAGGGTTGAGGGTTTAGGCAAAAATCTGCTGGGTAATTTGGTGTAGGGAGTTGGCAGATTAGTGCCTGCCATGTGTTCGACACAATGGCCCCAAGAGCTTCATTTTCAAATTTTGCCAAACTTTTTGGTGGAGTTGATTCAAATAATATTTGGCACAAGTTGGTGGTGGTGGGGTGCATTATGGAGCAGGTTTGTGAAAATCCAAAAGTGACCTAATCTAGAATCTGATTTGATGTTGTCACTTTGCCTCCTTATATTAAGCAATAGAAAGAGAACTAGTCAAAGTGGTCAACAGCAAAAATGTTCAACTTGATGAGGTCTTGGATGAGGTGCAAAGAGTTGGGAGAGTTTGGTTTAAGAATCTATTAATACAGGGGCTCAAAGTGGGTACCCTGATGTGATTGTCAAAAATGACCATTATCACATGTTGCAAGGTTTTGCATTTTTCTTTGATTTGATTTGGGTTTCTTTGATGCAAAAGGGATTCTTTTGAGTTTCGTTAGGTTTCCAAACCATTGGCACAAGTTAATATGGCCTAGGTTAAAGATTTTCAAAAATGGCCATAGGCCCATATGTGGGGTTATTTTTATTTTCTAAACTTTGTTGTTGCTTCCCTTTGATCCAAATGATCAAGGTTTAGGGTTTAGAGATGATGTCAAACACTTCAAACACATAGCATGGCAAAACACAAGAATCAAACATGATCACTATGCATAGCACAAAATCCAATTTAAGTTTTTGTTGGTTCCAAAATTTGGGTAATAGAAACTCCTTCTTTTTATTGATTTGAAATTTTTGGGATGTTACAAACCCTTCCCCCTTACAAAAGATCTCGTCCCGAGATCTTAAAGAAAATTAGGAACTAAAGAGATCTGGGAATTCAGTCTTCATATCCTCTTCTCGCTCCCAAGTGTCTTCTTCTTCAGTATGATTGCTCCACTGAATCTTCAGGAACTTGATACTTCTGGTGCGGGTGGTTCGGAATGCTTCCTCCAAGATACGAATGGGTACTTCACGATAGGTCAAGTCCTTGTTGATATCCACCGATCTGTGATCAATGTTTTTGAACACCTCCGTCTTCTCAGGAACTTCTAAACACTTCCGAAGTAATGATATGTGAAACACATTATGCACAGCGGACATTTCCTCTGGTAGTTCAAGATGATATGATACTTCTCCTCGGCGACTCAGAACTTTGAAGGGTCCAATATATCTAGGTGCAAGCTTTCCTCTGAGTTGGAACCTCTGCATTCCTTTAAGGGGGGGATACTTTGAGATACACAAAGTCTCCGATATTGAAATTCATTTCTCGGCGTCTCTTGTCGGCATAACTCTTCTGTCTCGACTGGGCAGTGTTGAGGTATTCACGGATCTTGTGAACCTTCTCTTCAGCTACTCGGAGAATATCTGGTCCAAAGATTTGACTATCTCCGACTTCTGACCAGTTCAGAGGGGTACGACACTTCCTTCTGTATAGGGATTCAAAGGGGGCCATTTGCAAGATGGCTTGATAACTGTTGTTGTATGAGAATTCTGCATAAGGAAGTCAGTCTTCCCACTTAGATCCATATTCTAGCACACAGGCTCTCAACATATCTTCAAGTATCTGGTTGACTCTTTCGGTCTGTCCGTCAGTCCGCGGGTGATAAGCGGTACTGAAATTCAGACGGGTTCCGAGTCCTTCGTGTACCTTCTGCCAAAATATTGAGGTGAATTGAGATCCTCTATCTGATACAATTGACTTCGGTGTTCCATGCAGGCTCACTATTCTGGAGATGTATAACTCTGCTAACTTAGGGCCTTGGTATGTGGTCTTGACTGGTATGAAATGGGCTACCTTGGTTAATCTATCGACCACTACCCAAATAGAATCATTTCCTCTACTTGACTTGGGCAGTCCAGTGATGAAGTCCATTCCTACAGAATCCCATTTCCATTCAGGGATTTGTAATGGCTGCAGTAATCCTGCGGGTCGCTGATGTTCTGCTTTGACTCGTTGACAGATATCACACTTAGCTATGTAACTTCCAATTTCTCACTTCATTCCATGCCACCAAAATTGTTCCTTCAAATCTTGGTACATCTTGGTTCCTCCGGGATGAATGGAATACAGGGTATCATGGGCTTCCTTCAAAATGACTTGTTTCAACTCTGAATCTGCCGGCACACATAGGCGTCCGTTGTACCAAAGAACTCCTTCTTCATCTTTGGTAAATCCAGGTGCCTTTCCTGCAGCTATTTGGCTCTTGATTCCATCAATGTTGGCATTTCCTTTCTGTGCTTCCTTGATCTAACTCATCAAAGTAGGTTGGAGCTCAATGCTCGCTAGGAATCCTTTGCTAACTAGCTCTAGCCTAAACTGCTCAAATTCTTGATACAAACTAGGCTGTTCTTCTGCGATCATGGAGTTCAACTGACTCGGCTTTCTACTTAGGCCATCCGCTACCACATTGGCCTTGCCGGGGTGGTAGTGAATTTCCATGTCATAATCCTTGATCAACTCAATCCATCTTCTCTGCCTCATATTCAGCTCCTTCTGGGTGAAAATATAGTTCAAGCTCTTGTGATCCGAATAGATCTCGCATCGATTACCCATGAGGTAATGACGCCATACTTTCAAGGCTAAGACTACTTCTGCTAACTCTAAGTCATGGGTTGGATAGTTCTGCTCATGTTGCTTTAGTTGCCTAGACAAATATGATATCACTTTGCCTTCTTGCATCAACACACATCCAAGACCAATCTTGGATGCGTCACAATAGACGTCAAATGGCTTGGTGATATCGGGCATGATCAATATTGGGGCTGTGGTTAATCTGCTCTTGAGTTTCTGGAAACTCTCTTCACATTTATCAGTCCATTCAAACTTCTTGTCCTTCTTCAACAGTTGAGTCAGTGGTCTTGCTATGCTTGAAAAGCCTTCAACAAACCTGCGGTAATATCCCGCTAATCCAAGAAATGCACGGACTTCATTCTGGGTGGTTGGGGCTTTCCATTCCACAACGGTCTTGATCTTTGCGGGATCTACGGCAATTCCTCCTGCAGACAAGATGTGTCCCAGGAATCCTACTTCGTTTAACCAAAACTCACATTTGCTGAACTTGGCATACAACTGATGCTTCCTAAGGGTTTCCAGGGTAACTTCCAAATGTTGCTCATGCTCTTCTTCTGATTTGGAGTAGATTAGGATGTCGTCGATGAAGACAACGACAAACTTATCCAAAAAGTTCATAAAGATCTTATTCATGAGATTCATGAAATAAGCGGGGGCATTGGTCAATCCAAATGACATGACATTGTACTCATACAATCCATATCGGGTGGTGAATGAAGTCTTTGGGATATCCGTTGCACGAATCTTCAGTTGATGGTAACCAGTCCTAAGATCAATCTTAGAGAACACTCTGGCACCGGTCAGCTGGTCAAACAGGTCCTCTATCTTTGGCAAGGGGTATTTGTTCTTGATGGTGACATCGTTCAACTTACGGTAAACAGTACATAAACGCGTGGCACCGTCCTTCTTATCCACAAACAAAACTGGTGATCTCCAAGGCGACACACTTGATCGAATCAGACCTTTGTACAACATGTCATCCAGTTGCTTCTTCAGTTCCACTAACTCTGCTGGGTTCATTCTATAGGGTCTCTGAGCTATGGGTCCTGTTCCAGGTATTAACTCAATGATAAACTCGATATCCCGATCTGGGGGCATACCGGGTAGATCATCGGGAAACACATCGGGGTATCTACAGACTACCCTGATCTGATCCAAGGTTGGCTTGGCTAAACTGCGGTTGCGAGTGAACTTTACGGGCAGCCTTTCAGACACGTGTTCTACTAACACTCCGGTGCTACTAGTCATGGTGATGGCCTTCTTGGCACAGTCAATCAATCCATGATGTTTCGACATCCAATCCATACCCAGTACTACTTCCAAACCTTTTGTTCCTAGAACAATCAAATTTGCATAAAAATCTATTTCATGTATTCTGATAGGCACATGCTTGCAAAAAAATTCTAGATTTTGTAGTTGAACCAGGTATTTGAACTATCATAACATGTTTCAAACTGATTGGTTGAATCTTACTAGTGCATGCAAAATCTTCAGTAACAAACGAATGCGATGCCCCAGAATCAAACAACACTCTTGCAGGTACTGAGTTAACAGAAAACATACCCAGCACGACATCTGGTGCTTCCTGGGCTTCTTCAACATTCATGTGGTAGAGGCGGCCGTCGCGGTTGTTCGGGTTGCCTGGGGTAAACTTCCTTCCGGCTGAGACACGGCGTTGCTGCTGAGCAGGTGCAGCGGTATTGGGGGTGGTCTTGGCAAGCTTCTTGGGGCACTCATTGGAGTAGTGACCCACTATTCCACATTCATAACAAGTCACAGTTGACTTGTCCTTAGGGGCGACGGGGACAGCGTTGCTCCCAGTCCTTGGAGCAGTGTTGTTGTTCTTGTGGTTGCCGGGGGCTCTCATCGGGGCACGGTTGAAGTGATTGTTGTTGTTGTGGTTGTTGTTGTGGCCTCCTGGCCTTGGGTGTCCTCCACTCCGATTGGGAAAGCTCGAACGTGACAGCGGCACATGGGGCTGATACGTCTCCGACGTATCGATAATTTCTTATGTTCTATGCCATATTATTGATGATACCTACATGTTTTATGCACACTTTATGTCATATTCGTGCATTTTCTGGAACTAACCTATTAACAAGATGCCGAAGTGCCGATTGCTCGTTTTCTGCTGCTTTTGGTTTCGTAAATCCTAGTAACGAAATATTCTCGGAATTGGACGAAATCAAGACCCGGGGCCTATTTCGCCACGAACCTTCAAGAAGACCGAAGAGCATACGAAGTGGGGCCACGAGGTGGCCAAACCACAAGGCGGCGCGGCCAAGGGGGCCCGCGCCACCCCGTGGTGTGGGCCCCTCGTCAGCCCCCGACTCGCCCTTCCGCCTACTAAAAGCCTCCGTCGCGAAACCCCCGAGGCGAAAAAACCACGATACGGAAAACCTTATCGGGACGCCGCCGCCGCCAATCCCATCTCGGGGGATTCGGAGATCTCCTCCGGCACCCCGCCGGAGAGGGGATTCATCTCCCGGAGGACTCTACACTCGCCATGGTCGCCTCCGGAGTGATGAGTGAGTAGTTCACCCTCGGACTATGGGTCCATAGCAGTAGCTAGATGGTTGTCTTCTCCTCATTGTGCTTCATTGTTGGATCTTGTGAGCTGCCTAACATGATCAAGATCATCTATATGTAATACTCTATGTTGTGTTTGTCGGGATCCGATGGATAGAGAATACCATGTTATGTTAATTATCAAGTTATTGCATATGTGTTGTTTATGATCTTGCATGCTCTCCGTTATTAGTAGAGGCTCTGGCCAAGTTGATGCTAGTAACTCCAAGAGGGAGTATTTATGCTCGATAGTGGGTTCATGCCCGCATTGACACCGGGACAGTGACAGAAAGTTCTAAGGTTGTGTTGTGATGTTGCCACTAGGGATAAAACATTGATGCTATGTCCGAGGATGTAGTTATTGATTACATTACGCACCATACTTAATGCAATTGTCTGTTGCTTTGCAACTTAATACTGGAAGGGGTTCGGACGATAACCTGAAGGTGGACTTTTTAGGCATAGATGCAGTTGGATGGCGGTCTATGTACTTTGTCGTAATGCCCAATTAAATCTCACTATACTTATCATGACATGTATGTGCATTGTTATGCCCTCTCTATTTGTCAATTGCCCGACTGTAATTTGTTCACCCAACATGCTTTTATCTTATGGGAGAGACACCTCTAGTGAACTGTGGACCCCGGTCCATTCTTTAATACTGAAATACAAATCTGTCTGCAATACTTGTTTTTACCTGTTTTCTCCGCAAACAATCATCTTCCACACAATTCGGTTAATCCTTTGTTACAGCAAGCCGGTGAGATTGACAACCTCACTCGTTTCGTTGGGGCAAAGTACTTTGGTTGTGTTGTGCAGGTTCCACGTTGGCGCCGGAATCTCCGGTGTTGCGCCGCACTACATCCCGCCGCCATCAACCTTCAACGTGCTTCTTGGCTCCTCCTGGTTCGATAAACCTTGGTTTCTTTCGAGGGAAAACTTGCTGCTGTGCGCATCATACCTTCCTCTTGGGGTTGCCCAACGAACGTGTGAAATACACGCCATCAAGCATATTTTCTGGCGCCGTTGCTGGGGAGATCAAGACACGCTGCAAGGGGAGTCTCCACTTCCCAACTTCTTTACTTTGTTTTTGTCTTGCTTTATTTTATTTACTACTTTGTTTGCTGCATTATATCAAAACACAAAAAATTTAGTTGCTAGCTTTACTTTATTTGATGTCTTGTTTGCTATATCAAAAACACAAAAAAATTAGTTTACTTGCATTTACTTTATCTAGCTTGCTTTATTTACTACTGCTAAAATGGCTACCCCTAAAAATACTAAGTTGTGTGACTTCACTAGCACAAATAATAATGATTTCCTATGCACACCTATTGCTCCACCTGCTACTACAGCAGAATTCTTTGAAATTAAACCTGCTTTACTGAATCTTGTTATGCGAGAGCAATTTTCTGGTGTTAGTGTAAGGGTATATTGCCCCTATGTGTGGTTTTGGTAATCAATGACAACCCCTATGGACTAATGTTTTCATTAAGTTTATATGAAGGAATATTCCATAGGTTCTACTTGTTCTCCATGTGTTGGATTCAAGTATGGTTGCCATGAAGATAAAGATATACCTTGTGTATTGGCATCAAGATCATCGGTATGAAGATATATATGTGATATGATCAAGAAGAAGAAACGAAGATGGAGTTCTTATGTGGAACTCAATATTAGCCATGCTCTATCTTATGTGAGTATGAGAAGATACAAGGGTGAGTTTGGGCAAGTTCAAGATGAGCATCTTGAGTGGATCACATGCTTGAAGCTTGCCGTCCATTTGGTGATAGTGGACATGTGAAGATGTGCATCAATGAAGCTTTCCCATCATAGTGTATGGGGGAGCATTTGTGAGTATACATGAAGCGACAATGATCAAGTGATGCGATGCGCAAGGCAAAGGTATGACCTTGATAGGTTTTCCTTTTACCGGTCTCGAGGTGGTTGATGGGAGACCGGATTATAGGATAGATAGCCGCACTATTAAGAGGGGCTTTCGGTTGGGTAACTTGATCACATCGTCTTAGGGAGCTCAATCCTTTGCATACTTTGCATATCCTTATTTGCTTCTTGGTGTTTCTCTGTGTGAGGTTCTTGAGCTTGTTGCTAGCTTTACAACAAGCCCAAGTTCATCGAAAACGGAAACCGCATGCATCTTCTATTGCGTTTTCGAGGTTGGTGATTTTACCGGTTATTCATGATATAAGGTTCTACCTTTTATATTCATGATAAAATCGCCTCCTACAGATTCTTGTGTTTTCACTTTCTATAGGATAGCATTTGTTGTTATCTTTCAAACAAAACTGGTTTCATTCAATTTGGAGTTCGGGAGCATTCACTACTAAAGAAAAAGGAAAAAGGAAAAAAGAATAAAAAGAAAAAGAACAAAAGGGCCAGCGGACCGACCGAGCCGCAGCCGGACCGGCCACCGGCCCACCCGGTCTGCGCCGGACCAGGCGCTGGTGCCTTCCGGGCCGGTTCCAGTGGCCTTGGCCCAGTGACCGGCCGCAGGCCCGGTCCGCCGACCGGCCTGCCCGGCGCCCCACCCGGCCCGGCCGGATTCCGCACCAGGCCGCCTCGCGCCTCGATGGGCCTCACCGCCCCGCGGCCCACCCGCCGGCCTGCACTCCCGCTCTGCTCCGCGCCGCCCGCACTGCTGGGCCGCCTTCCCGCCGCTCAGCCCACGCGGCCGCTGCCCCTGCGCGCCCCCTGCCTATCCGCCGCCCAGCGCAGCACGCGCCCCGCCCGGCTGCTGGGCCGGCCGGACCGGCTGGGCCGCCGGCTGCCTCAGCGCCGAATCCGGTCAGCCGGCCTGGCAGCCGGCTGGGCTGCTTTTTGAGCCTTTTTCAGCCCGATTTTCTTCCCCTTTTCACTTGTTTTTTTCCCCCAACGGTTCTATTTCCCCCTTAGCTATAAATAGGCTTCTTCCACCTTGAGTCAAATTAGTTCTTCTTATTCTCTCTCCTCCATTGTTGCATCTTGAAGAACTTGCTCTCCCCTTTGATTCCTCCAACCATTCTTGCTCATTCTTGAGGATTTGAGAGAGGAGATCTAGATCTACACTTCCACCAAACCATTTCTTCTCTAAGTGAGGGAATCTCTTGGGATCTAGATCTTGGAGTCTTTGGTTGACTTTCCCCTTGTTCTTCCTCTCCAATCTCATCCTAGCATTCGTTGCTTTGGTGGGATTTGAGTGTGAAGGACTTGAACACCTCCGGTGTTCTTGCTTTGCATCATTGCATAGTGTTGAGCTCTCCACCACGATTTGTTCGAGTGAGAGACCGTGAGCTTGTTACTCTTGGAGGGTGACCTCCTAGTTGGCTTGGTGATTGGTGCTCCGGTGATCTCTTCAAGAAGATTGTGAAGAGGCCCGGGCTTCTCCTTCGTGGAGCTTGTGAAGTGGTTGTGGAGCTTGCCATCTCCGGAGCGGAGGAAAAGCTAACCATAAGGAAAGGGCCATTATCCTTCGTGGGTGTGGTTCGGAGAATAGGGTGAGCCTTCGTGGCGCGGGGAATCCTTCGTGGGACCTCCACTCCTCCAAACGTGACGTACCTTGTTGCAAAGCAAGGGAACACGGGAATACATCCTCGTCTCCGCGTGCCTCGGTTATTTCTATACCCGAGCTCTCTTTCCTTGTGATAGCCATCGTGCTTGAAGTACATATATCTTGCTATCACTTGTGCTACATATATCTTGTGCCTATCTTGCTTAGCTCTAGTTGCTATTGTTACACTTAGTTGAGCTTAGCATACTTAGGGTTTGTGCTTGTAAACTAAACGTTAGTTTAATTCCGCATTATTACAAGACAAATCCGGAAGAGTTTTTAATTGCCTATTCACCCCCCCCCCCTCTCTAGGCGACATCTCGATCTTTCAATTGGTATCAGAGCAAGGTCTCTCCTTGTTTTAGGCCTCACCGCCTTGAGAGTAAAGATGTCGGCTAGTATAGTGCACAATGACACAATTGTCTTTAATGGCACAAATTATCTTTTGTGGAGAAATTGCTTGCTTTGTAAGCTTCGGACCTTGTGTCCACATATAGAGCAATTTCTAGATGTCGGTTTTTCTCCTCCGATGGATTTTCAAAATCTATCTTTAGAGGATGAGAAAAACTTACATCTTGAAGCTCAAGTATCTAATGAGATTTTATTCTCTTTGAGACCCGATTTTCGTAGGTTCTTGATATATATAAAGCGGAAATCGTCTCATGAGATGTGGATCAAGCTTAAGGAAATGTTTGGTGGATCCACTTCTCAATTGGTCGGTGGTGACTCCGAGGAGCTCTCTTCCCCTTCACATCATGAAGAGTTCCAAGTTGCTTCCACCTCCGGTCGTGATGATATATCATCTTCTTCCACTTCACCAACGTGTTGCAAGACACAAGGTAATGATATGGTGAGTGGTGAGGGAAATTGCAATGTTGATATTGTGCTCAATAGTGATGACTCTTCATCTCTATCTCATTGCAATGTTTCCTCTTTGGACTTAAACACATCTTGCATTGAAAATAATCTACATGCTTGTGTTGATAGTCCTTGCATATCATGTGTAAATTGCTTACATAGATCTCATGAGGATATGCTTGCCTTGTCTTGCTCCCATAATCAAAATGTTTCTATTTCCTCTAGTTGCTTGTTGACTAACATTGTAGAGGAAACCGAACACTCTATGGATCAAGACATGATTTCAAATGAGGATTCAAGAATATCTTCATCTTCATCCTCCGGTATGCACATGTGCCTTATGGCAAATGGACCAAAGGTATCTCCTACTTTGACTCCTAACACACCCTCTAATGATGAGAGTGATGATGATGATAATGATGAAGAACATAATATCTTGGTGCATGATATGGCAATGGTATATGCTTCTCTTCGTGGTAATAAAGAAGCTCGTGCTTATCTCGAACACTCTATGGATACCTTGAATAAATATAGGGAAACCATAGTGGAGTTGGAGTCCCATGTTGAAAATGGGGAAATGAGATTCACTCTCCTCAAGCATGAGCTAAAAGATGAGAAGCATGCTAATTTCATGCTTACACAAAAAATTGAATCCTATATGCATGAAAATGAGAAAACTATTGTTGATGCTTGTGCTACTAACTCTAATTCTTGTGAAGCATCAACCTTAAAGGAGAATGTTGAGCTAAGGGCTCAACTTGAGTTGCTAACTAGCAATTATAGGGAATTGGAAGAAAGTCATAAAAAGCTCTCAAGCTCTCATGATGAACTTCTAATTTCCTATGATGGGCTAAAGTTAGCTCATGAGGCAAGTATCACTAAGGTAACATCTTGTGAGCCTCATATGGATGTTAGCACAATCTATACTACAAATGTTATATTGCCATGTGCTAGTCCTTGTAATCCATCTAGTCAAACTAGTGATACACCTTGTGTTGGATTACTCACTTTGCCTTGTTGCTCTAACAATGAAGCTTCTACTTCCTCTAGTACTTGTATTTCTACTAACCATGTAGAGGAAATAAAAGAGCTCGAGGCTCAAGTCCTTTCTTTGAAGAAAGACTTGGAAAAGCGTCATGAAGGGAAATCCGCACTTGACAAGATGCTAAATGTGCAACAATCCCCCAATGATAAAAGTGGACTTAGATTCAAGTCCAATAACAAGAACAAGTCCAAGAGCAAGAGCAACAAGAAGAAGGGCCAAGACAAAGTCAAGGATCCGGCCAAGTTGGTTTGCTTCAAGTGCAAGGTTGAAGGGCATCATGTTAGATCATGCCAGTTGAAGAAGAAGAAGCACTTGAGTGAGAAACAACAAGGGAAACGGCCACAAGGTCAAGGTCAAGCTCATGCTCGACCTCAAGTTGAAGATAGGGCACTTCCCAAGAAGAATCAAGATATTGTTCCCCAAGAGAAGAAATCAATAAAGAAGAGAAAGGGGAACACTTGCTACTTATGTCGTGAGAAGGGGCACTTTGCTTCTTCTTGCTTAGGTGGTACCTTATCTAACCCTATAATTGTTGATAATGATTATTCTCTAGGGAAGGATAAGGATGGCAATGTGTTTGCCAAGTTTGTTGGAACTCAAAGTGGTTTCAAGAAAAGAACCATTTGGGTTTCCAAGCCTATTGTGACTAATCTCTTAGGACCCAACTTGGTTGGGGACCAACAATCTCAAACTTGATCAATAGGTGCATGTGGAGGGCATTGGAGATTTGGCTACTTCATGAAGAATTAAGGGATCTTCATATATTGTATTTTTACCAAGTCAAGTCGTATGGATCATCATCTATATCTTATATCCAATGTTCCTCCTTGCGGTAACTTATACTTCAACTCTTCATGTTTATTGTAAGTTACTTGCCCCTTTGCATGTTTGGTTTTGTACCAAATATGTGTATGTATGTGTTGTGTCTTACTTGCTTATCTTGTGTGTTCAAGTATGTTTGTTTGACTCACCATATACTTGTGTATTGTTTTGAGCCTAATGCATCTTGATGATATCTTATTTGGCTCTCTTTGAAGTGATTAATGGAACATTCCATTTTGGGGGAGTGATATGCTTTGTGCACCTCTCTTTCTTTAAAATGTGTGTACATGGGTACCACCACTTAGTATTGATATTGCAAGATTATCTAGTCACTATGTGGTGTGCCATACTCATGAGAAATTCAAATTCTAAATATCCATTAATCATCTCTAGTTGAATTTTAGTTGCCTCTTATTTAGAAGAAATGTTTTATCACATTATGGGGGAGTAATATGTTTTGTACATATCACAAGCCTAGAAAATGTGAACATATGAGGTTATGCCACTTAGAGTTGATGCTCTTAATTATCTTGTTCCTAGGTGGCATGTTTGCTCAAACAAGCTCCACTTCTATTGAAAAGTTTCTATTGGCTCATCTTATGGATTCTTGTTTGAGTAAGAAATTCTTGGTACGGTTTTTCCTCAAATACATATCTCTATATCTTATTTGGGACACCGCTTGCTTCAAGTTATTCTAATCATTGCCGTGCGTGATTGTTTGACTAGTTGAAGCTATCAAGAATCTTCATCCATGCATAGTGCTTAATTCTATATACTTATCCTATGCCTTTTATTGTGAAGTTGATCCTTACTACCATTGTTATTTCACCACCGGAAATTATTTCCAATATACTCATTGTCTTTGACAATTGATAACCTTGTATGTGGTTGAATTCATGGATCATCTTCACCTTGGATTGCTTCTTATTTACTTGTTTTATTTCCAAGAAATCTTTGTTGCTCCCATTTGTCTTCCTTGTCCCTTTGAAAAATCTTTTGATAAATTCTCTTAATTCATATCAAGTGTTTGTTTTGGAAGACAAACCTTTTCCTTACGGTACATTGTGCCATTGTGAAAAGTGTAGAGGGTTTGGTTTATTTGTTTGAACCTTGCTCTTTTTGGGAGTTATGCTATCTCATTCCTTCTTCTATGCTTTATTTGTTGAATGAGATAAATCTTTGAGCATGTTTGCTTTATTTCATCCTTTATGCTCAATGGTTTCTTCTTAGTTCATTTGTTGAACTTTGTTGAACAAATCTTTTGTGATTTGCGTCTTTGATATAATTTGGACAACAAATTTGTTTGGTCACACCTTTATGCCTTATTCAATTCATTTGGTGTTTTGTCCAAAGTATATCTTTCTTGGATATTTAAAAGTCTTTGTGCGTGCTTATATGTAATTTATTTATATCTATAGCATGCTTTCTTTCTTCGATCCATTATATAGGGTATACTCCATCAAATCCTAAATGGCTAAAATGTGCATGAAATTCAAACTTCATCTAAATATGCACATGTTTATATGGAGTGTGTCCTATATATTGTGGTTAGTCTAACCATGTTGGACCCAATAAGTTTGGGGACCATGATGTACTTGAATGATGTTTTAGGTACAGTGGAGATGCAATGGAGGCTTGTCTCATCTATAAGGAAGGTGTTGTCACCATATGAGAATTGGAGTCAAGCTAGGATGATCGATGAACTCTTATCTACTACATCAAGCCATTGCTATCTCGGTAACAAGTATCTTATTCATGCATTCTCATATAACATCCAACCTCTTGTAGGTTGTATCTTGGCATGAAATGATTTATTTCAAAAAAAATATTGAAAAATCATTTTTAAAGTGAAACCTTTTATTGTACATTTGAGTAATTTGAGAAGATGCATATGTTGGGAATATATATATACATCATGTTGATGATTCACCTACCCAAATATGCCCTTTAGCAATTTATTGCATATCAATTCCTCAAAGAGCTCTTATGTGCAATATTGATGAAATTGCGAAATAAATCCATATTTATGATACTTGTTGCCTTTCTCAAAACACTCCAACTAGCTTTACTTCCCTTATTGTTAGTTGTGATGTTTTTGAGATTTAACTTGGTTGAAGCTCATACATATACCATAAGTGAAAGTTGGAGCCATAGGCTATATATGCTTTTTAAGCAAACATCCTTGGTATATTTTATGACTTCATCTTGGATATCATGTCTTATTTATTTTTGTTAACCTCTTGTGTGTGCATGTTTCTTTATGGATCACTATGTCCACTTTAGAAACTTATATACATGAGAGCGTTAATCCATCAACTTGATATCCTTGTTCCTTGCCAACCATCTTTTACCCTTTTGCTTTTAGTGGTGTTGGTAAAGAAGATTTATGAGTGCTTGGTTTACTTGTTTTTCTTCATGCACTCATATCTCGTAATTGTTGGACTCAAGTTATTCTTGATAAGCATATTATTTTTATCTTGGGTGTGCTCTAAATGATATAGAGGGAGTGAGGATTCCATGTTTGTGCATATTGTATTCAAATGCAAACATTATAAATTATGCACGAACCTTGGGGAGCTTTCTTATTTTATTTAGAGCACTATATATCTCTTATCATGATATCTTTGTTTGTCCAATTGGATCGTTGATTGCTTGCTTTATTTGTTGAAGCTCACTTCACCATGTTATCTTTATGCAATCTTTGATCCTCAATATAGTTTGACTTCCTTCAAGTATTCATCATTGGATATGTGCACTTGATTCCACTCAAATTATGAGAAGTGCACACGTTGGGGAGGAACTCACATTATATTGACCTTCTAAATTTTTCACCCATTTTGACAATCGATGCCAATGGGGGAGAAGATTAGAGGGTTTAAGGGAATGGTTTTATACTTAAGATTGGTTTGTGCTTAAGTGTTTTGCCTCTCATGCATTCCATATTTATATGTCTTGCATGGTTGTATATATATAGTGGAAACTATCCCAAAGGTTAATCTTGACAATGTATGCAATGAATTCATGTTCATCACACGTGCATATATTGTGGGGGAGTCTTCTCTATATATATTGGTTCTACTCACATCTCTTGCATTTGTTGTAGTTGTGTGAGTAGAGCCGGTTTTGTTATGGGCTAGTAGCTTTGTGTTACTTGACCATATCAAATACAACCTCTTGTATACAACTTATTCTCGGATAAGTTGCGTACTTGTTTCTAATATTCATTATATAAACCCTCTTATTGTGGTTGTCATCAATTACCAAAATGGGGGAGATTGTAAGGGTATATTGCCCCTATGTGTGGTTTTGTTAATCAATGACAACCCCTATGGACTAATGTTTTTATTAAGTTTATATGAAGGAATATTCCATAGGTTCTACTTGTTCTCCATGTGTTGGATTCAAGTATGGTTGCCATGAAGATAAAGATATACCTTGTGTATTGGCATCAAGATCATCGGTATGAAGATATATATGTGATATGATCAAGAAGAAGAAACGAAGATGGAGTTCTTATGTGGAACTCAATATTAGCCATGCTCTATCTTATGTGAGTATGAGAAGATACAAGGGTGAGTTTGGGCAAGTTCAAGATGAGCATCTTGAGTGGATCACATGCTTGAAGCTTGCCGTCCATTTGGTGATAGTGGACATGTGAAGATGTGCATCAATGAAGCTTTCCCATCATAGTGTATGGGGGAGCATTTGTGAGTATACATGAAGCGACAATGATCAAGTGATGCGATGCGCAAGGCAAAGGTATGACCTTGATAGGTTTTCTTTTTACCGGTCTCGAGGTGGTTGATGGGAGACCGGATTATAGGATAGATAGCCGCACTATTAAGAGGGGCTTTCGGTTGGGTAACTTGATCACATCGTCTTAGGGAGCTCAATCCTTTGCATACTTTGCATATCCTTATTTGCTTCTTGGTGTTTCTCTCGTGTGAGGTTCTTGAGCTTGTTGCTAGCTTTACAACAAGCCCAAGTTCATCGAAAACGGAATCCGCATGCATCTTCTATTGCGTTTTCGAGGTTGGGTGATTTTACCGGTTATTCATGATATAAGGTTCTACCTTTTATATTCATGATAAAATCGCCTCCTACAGATTCTTGTGTTTTCACTTTCTATAGGATAGCATTTGTTGTTATCTTTCAAACAAAACTGGTTTCATTCAATTTGGAGTTCGGGAGCATTCGCTACTAAAGAAAAAGGAAAAAGGAAAAAGAATAAAAAGAAAAAGAACAAACACTACAAGAAATATGGTGACTTGTGACCCTCTATATTAGTCACTGGAAGGTCATTGTGCACCATCTATGACCACGTCGTGACTAATAACTGTTGGTCGCCAGTTGAGCGTCACTGACGGCGCACAACGACCTTTTTATTTAAATGGTCGTAGAGGACTACGACTAAAATTGATGGTCATAAGTTCTATGACCAAATTTTTGGTCACCGGCAATCTGCTTATCCACGTCAGATCCAGCATGGCGAATCCTACGTGGCAGATATGTGACCAAATCAATTGGTCGTGATTTGAAATCAGCCCAGTCCAGCTCGGTGCTTTATATGGGCCAAGCCCAACAATTCAGTCTATTTATATTATTTTCCTGTCAACTTTTGTAAGCTATATGGGCCAAGCCTTTTTATTCTTGGGCCGTAGCCTTTTAATCCTTGTCAAAATTTTGGCCTATTTATTTTAGGCTCATCGTACTATGTAGTTCCAACTTGCCAGTTTTCATTTTTCATTGATTCTAATAATCACGTCTTATTTTCCATGTTTTGACAGTTTAATCAGAACCAATATAACATAGGAAATTCTTTTGATTCAAGAGCCAATTAACAAATAATATATCAGACAATAGTGGCACATTACAATCATGCACAGTTCACGTCCAGTATGTAGCTACCAAAATAAAAACAAAAGGCCCAGAAAACAACGACCAGGTTCCAGCTTCGTGAGAGCACTTCCACTAACGACCAACCCCTGAAAAAACAGAACACGGTAGCAACGCTGTCGTCAATTGGTACAACAATAATTCTAGCCGCAAAAATAATAAAGCATTCATTGCAGGCAGCAGCCAACACAGAGAAGTGAAGAGAAGCTGTGCTTGGCTGGAAGGAAATGAAACGTACGTTGAGAGGAACTGCTCGAAGAGAGGCCCAGGATGAGCAGGACACTGCAAAGGTTCCAGAAATGGATGCCCTGTTCCCTAACCCAATCGTGCTTAACATCCCTTGTCCAGGATCTGGTTCATCACAAATAGAGAAAGAGTAATAACAAATAATTTTCCGTACATGCAAGTGATGCAATTTATCAGGAAAAATAATAAAGCAGGATGAATAACTACCAGTTGACAGCGTCACTTACACTCACAAAAAGTAGGTAGAGCACGCTAGTAGGACAAAGTATCAAGATTGTGAGAGAAATAAGCTGAACTAGCATATAGATATCATTAAAGAGAATAGGTATAAGTGCATGCACCTTCTTGTGCTGCTTCCTGAACAAGGTAGTCCAAGAAAGCTTACCAGGCTTGAGACGGTTGTGGAAGTAGCGCTTGCACTTGGAGTTGAAGAAAAGGAAGACCTGATTTTGGGTGCAGGCAAAGAACAAGGCAAACAATTTTAGTGTGTTTTTGCTTATTTCAAGTCAATGCACAATTATGACAGGGGACCCAAGAAGCTTACCTGAGAGTCTGAACGGACAAATCTGATGCCCCTTCCCGGGTATATCTTTATACCGCTGAAACGGCAGAGCTCTGTCCTGTAGAAACACAACAGACAAAATAATAAGTAAGACTGTCAGAGACAATGCTACATATATCTGAATCCTGCACACCATCAGATTTTGATAAGTGGCAAGCTTAGAAAAAGAGAGTAACATACTTCAGAACCATCTTCTCCGCCCTGACAAACCTACAGAGCTTCTCCTGCAAACAAGTATAGCTATCAGCATCCACAATATCAACCAATATCGAGAAGCATTGCCCTCCAATAACACACCACCACAAAGACAAAGCCTCACCGCAAGTTGTTTAAGGCATAGCGAATAGATTACCAAACTAAACTGAATTACATTGCATCATCACATAGCACGGTACATGGAAATATAATCTGAAGTAAATCACACCAACAACTCCAAGGAACCTGGCAAGCCACACATATCATAACTGTAATAAATCACGCCAACAACTAGAGAACATACCGAGCTCACAAGTTCCAGCGCCCTCTTCCCGCAGTCCATGACGGTCACTGCACACATGCATGCACATCATATGTCACAAAAACATGACAACACTAACAAAACTCAAGAGACAGGGGCTCTGATTTTGTTGTTGATTACTCATCGGCAGCTGCCCAAGTGACAGCGTGAAGCTCATCTTGCTGTTGGACTGGATCAAGCCCTGCCTCCCCTGACTGTTGCTGCTACGGTGCTACCCCTGGCTGCTGCTCCACTCTCCACTCTCCAGTCTGCTGCTGCTCCCTACAATGTCAGGTAAGGCTCGTATAGCCGGCTATAGCTGGGCTATAGCCTCGTATAGCTGCTAAAAAATCTGCCGCTATTTGCAGTAGCCAGCTATTTAAAACTTTGGTAGAAACACAACATGAATTTTGAAAGAACAAAAACCATAAGGCGAGAAAATCGCAGTGAAATTAACCCTCAAAGAATAAAGCTAAACAGACCTGCTAGAGCTGCTAAAATCCAATACTACAAAATTTAGCAAGAGTCATCCATCTCCAGGTCAAGTTTACTCCATAGTTTGGTACAATGGAAATACAAAATGTTGTCATTGTACTGAACTGTAAGATACAAATAAAAGAGGGGAATCCATATTTTTCATTTATTCTCCCTATGAAGCCGTCCACAAGAACTGTGGTTGGGTTACTCATCAGCTTCTTAGAAGGTTGGATCCATTTCTGAAACAGTTCAAATATCAAACAAAGGAAGTTATTATAGCGAGCCACAGGGTACTGCTGTATTGCTAATAAATCTTCTGAAGCTTAAAGACTCGTGAGTTCAAACAAAAGCGGTTATTATAGTGAGCCAGAGGGTGCTATTGTTTTGCTAATAAATCTTTGGACGCCTAAAGACTTGTGAGCGGTCTCAACACTCTTATCTGACCAACCTTGCAATTCAGAGTTCATGCATCAGTAACAGTTCAGATATGAGTTTAAAACACAGAAGCATGCATCAGATATAAATACATCAGGTTCAGCAACAGGGCTTTGATTACAATGATGGATAGCTTCACAGCTTAATCATGAACTTGTCCAGCGGAAATTCAATTCGGCTCCCAGGTGCGTATGCTCCCTCTACCAACAAATCATATTTTAAAGTGTGGAAAAATTTTGATAAAAAATTCTACATGTACATCTCCATAATATATGTGTATGCGTCAAGTTTCACGAAAAAATAATATTTTTTGTGGCCTGTGTAAAAAGAGAAAACTTATCCAGTGAAAAGCATTGTTTTCAGCACTGAATTTTGTCTTTTTTACACACGTCACATGATAAGTTCATTTTTTGTGAAACAACTTTGTGAGCGTGTAGCACGTGAAGATGTACGTGCGAATTTTTTGTTTCAATTTTTTTGAAATTTAAAATATGTGTAAGATGCATTTCAAAATATAGGGAGCATATGCTCCCATGTTCCAAAACACCACTCCCCTTGTCCAGCATTTTTTGAAACAGATGTTAGAAAGATTAAACAGGTTGCGAATATGTAGGCACATTACAAGAGTTGGTCGTCCCCAGGCCCTGGAACAATGTTCCACCGTGTGGTCACGTCCACTGATTTTGGGATCTTGTTCATTCAGCTTGACTTCCACCAATACACCCCCTTCTTTGGATTCATCATGGGACAGATTCAAGTACTGTTGAACAAGAACGAACCTGTAAAACCTCCTATCGGATCAGCAGCACCAGCGGACAGATCCCACGCTGCCGCTACACCACGCTCTGCTCCACCATGTTCCAAGCAAGACCTGGTCAAAGATTAAATACTCAATATTCTTCATAGCTATAATTGATTAATCCAATATTTCCTGTTTGTGCAGGAGTCTGGTATACCAAGCGAGCTATTAAGTGCTTAATTGATCAATTCTAATTCATCTCAGTTTCAACAGTTAATATGTTGTCAGAAACAAGCTATTAAGTATTCAATTTTAAAAGATACTATCAAGCAAAACTAACAAAGCAATAGAAAGGCTGCAGGGTTTTTGTATGAAATGACTAACAGTGATAGACCAAATGAATTAGGCAGTCTCAACTAACCCAGATTTTCCTATCTCGTAGTTATAAATCACAGCATGGTGAGAACCGACTAGAGCTTTACATCCAATATTATGTATGTCTGCACATATCTAGGGGGAAATGTATGCCTTTTCTTCTTTTGCAGGTTATCGTTTTTTAACCAGTGTGTAGCAAATACTGAAAGACTAAGTAATGTGTGGTAATTATAAATATGCTAACTAAAATGTGGCAAATAGTAAAATCTGCCCATACCTAGACTACATGAACAACTCACATCAGGACACAGTTCATTAGATGAACAACACTGAACTTGATACAACGGAGACACAAATTGCACAAACAAAATCTGAAAGCTACTGGCAGCTACCTCAACGACCAGGGTTACATTCTCCAGATGAAAGAAAGACTGCAGATAGATCTACACCTAGCCAGCACATCAGATCCACGCCTAGCCTGCACAAATTGAGCACAACCAATACGAGATTAACAAATATCTAATCAAATCCACAACGAATGAAGCAAGGATCGTACGGGAGCGGGCGGAGAACTCACTGAATCCTTGTTGACGAGGTAGACGACGATGTGGCCCTCGCAGTTGTAGGATAACTCCTCCTCGGCTGACAATTTCCGTCTTCGAGCCGGGAGCTTAGAAGTCGTCGCCGAGGCGGGAGACGCGATGGTCGCTGGTGCAGCGTGGAGCCAGCTTAACCTCGCTGGCCCCCTGCTCCTCGCCGGGGTTGGGGATTGCGAGCAAGCGGGAGTGGCGGACGACGGCGAGGTCACCGCGTCTGTGCGCTGGGGAAGACATGGATGCGGAGGATGAGCTGGCTACACGCCTTGCGAACGTCGGAGGAGTAGGGTGCCGGGATTGAGAACCTGGAGGGTGCGGCCGAGGCGGAGGCCGGTGAGGGGCACAGCTCCGGTGTGCGAATAAAGACGGGGTCGCCGCCTCCTTGAATAAGCGGGTGAGGCGGAGGATGGTGGAGGTTGGTGGCGGCCGGGTAGGGTTTGGTGGTGGGGAGGGTCGGGAGAGCTCGATCTGGGCTGGCTTTGGTCTTCTGGCTGTCGGGTGGGGCCCTAGTATACCTCACTAGTACTAGTACAATCGGAGTCCAGGGAAATTTGGGACAAATAGGCGCGCGGTTTGAGCGGGCCAGTAAAATTTTCGCTAAGGAGAGGAGGAAAAAGAGGCGCTAGGCTGTACCATAGCATTGACGGGGCCACCAAAATATTTGATAAGAAAGTCGTAAAAAATCGGTAAGAAAACGCCTCACGTGGCAGTAGGTCCCACTTGTTATGATTATAAATTGTTCCGTTTAGTTGGACCTCTTGGTCAACAAGTAATATGTGGTCTCACTTATCAGTTCGTAGATTGAAACCTAGTGTTACGGGGCCACGTAAACGGAAGTTGGCACATGAACATAACACATAAGTAAAATTGTTGAGATTGCCTACCAATCAATTTAAGGCATCATGAAGTGCATGTCACGACCATTTATATTGGTCGTAGGAATCTAAATTTAAGGTTGTAGACCATACCATCTATGTTATGACCAACTCATGTAACTTAGTTATGACTTTTTCTCACGAGAATGGTCGTAGAAAATTAGGGATTGGACCCTCCCAAACACCACGCGACCAATTGTTGTGAAACGGTCATAGAGTTATGACTAATTTATATGTGGTCATTGTAAGAAGGTCACTAGTTAACACATTTCGTGTAGTGAAAAGGGCCAGCGGACCGACCGGCCAGACCGGACCGGCCACCGGCCCATCCGGTCTGCGCCGGACCAGGCGCTGGTGCCTTCCGGGCCGGTTCCAGTGGCCTTGGCCCAGTGACCGGCAGCAGGCCCGGTCCGCCGACCGGCCTGCCCGGCGCCCCACCCGGCCCGGCCGGATTTCGCACCAGGCTGCCTCGCGCCTGGTGGGCCTCACCGCCCCGCGGCCCACCCGCCGGCCTGCTCTCCCGCTCTGCTCCGCGCCGCCCGCACTGCTGGGCCGCCTTCCAGCCGCTCAGCCCACGCGGCCGCTGCCCCTGCGCGCCCCCTGAGCCTTATTCGCCGCCCAGCGCAGCACGCGCCCCGCCCGGCTGCTGGGCCGGCCGGACCGGCTGGGCCGCCGGCCGCCTCGGCCGCCGAATCCGGTCAGCCGGCTGCGGCCGCGGCTGGGCTGCTTTTGAGCCTTTTTCAGCCCAATTTTCTTCCCCTTTTCACTTGTTTTTTCCCCCGACGGTTCTATTTCCCCCTTAGCTATAAATAGGCTTCTTCCACCTTGAGTCAAACTAGTTCTTCTTATTCTCTCTCCTCCATTGTTGCATCTTGAAGAACTTGCTCTCCCCTTTGATTCCTCCAACCATTCTTGCTCATTCTTGAGGATTTGAGAGAGGAGATCTAGATCTACACTTCCACCAAACCATTTCTTCTCTAAGTGAGGGAATCTCTTGGGATCTAGATCTTGGAGTCTTTGGTTGACTTTCCCCCTTGTTCTTCCTCTCCAATCTCATCCTAGCATTCGTTGCTTTGGTGGGATTTGAGTGTGAAGGACTTGAACACCTCCGGTGTTCTTGCTTTGCATCATTGCATAGTGTTGAGCTCTCCACCACGATTTGTTCGAGTGAGAGACCGTGAGCTTGTTACTCTTGGAGGGTGACCTCCTAGTTGGCTTGGTGATTGGTGCTCCGGTGATCTCTTCAAGAAGATTGTGAAGAGGCCCGGGCTTCTCCTTCGTGGAGCTTGTGAAGTGGTTGTGGAGCTTGCCATCTCCGGAGCGGAGGAAAAGCTAACCATAAGGAAAGGGCCATTATCCTTCGTGGGTGTGGTTCGGAGAATAGGGTGAGCCTTCGTGGCGCGGGGAATCCTTCGTGGGACCTCCACTCCTCCAAACGTGACGTACCTTGTTGCAAAGCAAGGGAACACGGGAATACATCCTCGTCTCCGCGTGCCTCGGTTATTTCTATGCCCGAGCTCTCTTTCCTTGTGATAGCCATCGTGCTTGAAGTACATATATCTTGCTATCACTTGTGCTACATATATCTTGTGCCTATCTTGCTTAGCTCTAGTTGCTATTGTTACACTTAGTTGAGCTTAGCATACTTAGGGTTTGTGCTTGTAAACTAAACGTTAGTTTAATTCCGCATTATTACAAGACAAACCCGTAAGAGTTTTTAATTGCCTATTCACCCCCCCCCCCCTCTAGGCGACATCTCGATCTTTCAGTTAGTTCTGATGATGCTGCTGCCCATCTCAATAATTTTGTTGAACTATGTGAAATGCAAAAGTATAAAGATGTAGATGGTGACATTATAAAATTAAAATTGTTTCCTTTCTCATTAAGAGGAAGAGCTAAAGATTGGTTGCTATCTCTCGCCTAAGAATAGTATTGATTCCTGGACTAAATGCAAGGATGCTTTTATTGGTAGATATTATCCCCCTGCTAAAATTATATCTTTGAGGAGTAGCATAATGAATTTTAAACAATTGGATAATGAACATGTTGCTCAAGCTTGGGAAAGAATGAAATCTTTGGTTAAAAATTGCCCAACCCATGGACTGACTACTTGGATGATCATCCAAACCTTCTATGCAGGACTAAATTTTTCTTCGCGGAATTTATTGGATTCAGCTGCTTGGAGGTACCTTTATGTCCATCACTCTTGGTGAAGCAACAAAGCTTCTTCATAATATGATGATTAATTACTCCGAATGGCACACGGAAAGAGCTCCACAAGGTAAGAAGGTAAATTACGTTGAAGAATCCTCTTCCTTGAATGATAAGGTTGATGCTATTATGTCTATGCTTGCGAATGATAGGACTAATGTTGATCCTAATAATGTTCCGTTAGCTTCATTGGTTGCCCAAGAAGAACATGTTGATGTAAACTTCATTAAAAATAATAATTTCAACAACAATGCTTATCGGAACAATTCTAGTAATAACTATAGGCCATATCCTTATAATAATGGTAACGGTTATGCTAATTCTTATGGGAATTCTTACAACAATAATAGGAATACACCCCCTGGACTTGAAGCTATGCTTAAAGAATTTATTAGTACACAAAGCTGCTTTTAACAAATGCTGTTGAGGAAAAGCTCAATAAAATTGATATTCTTGTTTCTAGAGTTGATAGTCTTGCCTCTGATGTTGATCTTTTGAAATAGAAAGTTATGCCTAATAGGGATATTGAAAATAAAATTGTTACTACAGCAAATGCCATCCAAGTTAGAATTAATGAGAATATAAGATTAATGGCTGAACTGCGTGCTAGGTGGGATAGAGAAGAAAATGAAAAACTAGCTAAAGAGAAAAATGTAGCTAAAGTTTGGACTATTACCACCACTAGCAATGCTAATGATTCACATGTTGCTGCACCTCCTACTATCAATGGTAAAATAATTGGTGTTGGCAATGTTTCTACTCCTAGTGCAAAGCGCGCAAAATTACTCGAAACCGCTAAAACTGCTGAAACTGCTCGTGATAAAGCTGCTGAAATTTTTTCCAACCTTGGGGATGATAATCCCATTGCTTTAGATTGTAATGATTTAGATTTTGATGATTTCCATATCTCTGAAGTTATAAAGTTCTTACAAAAACTTGCTAAAAGTCCTAATGCTAGCGTTGTAAACTTGGCTTTCACAAAACATATTACAAATGCTCTCATAAAAGCTAGAGAAGAGAAACTAAAACTTGAAACTTCTATTCCTAGAAAGCTAGAGGATGGTTGGGAGCCCATCATTAAAATGAGAGTCAAAGATTTTGATTGTAATGCTTTATGTGATCTTGGTGCAAGTATTTCGTTATGCCTAAGAAAGTCTATGATATGCTTGACTTGCCACCATTGAAAAACTGTTATCCGGATGTTAATCTCGCTGATAATGCTAAAAAGAAACCTTTGGGGAAAGTTGATAATGTTCATATTATGGTTAACAATAACCTTGTCCCCGTTGATTTTGTTGTCTTGGATATTGAATGCAATGCATCTTGCCCCATTATATTGGGAAGATCTTTTCTTCGAACCGTTGGTGCTACTATTGATATGAAGGAAGGTAATAATAAATATCAATTTCCTCTCAAGAAAGGTATGGAACACTTCCCTAGAAAGAGAATGAAGTTACCTTATGATTCTATTATTAGAACACATTATGATGTTGATGCTTCATCTCTCGATGTTACTTGAGTTACACTTTCTGCGTCTAGCTGAAAGGCGTTAAAGAAAAGCGCTTATGGGAGACAACCCATGTTTTTACTCCAGTATTTTTGTTTTAAATTTGTGTCTTGGAAGTTGTTTACTACTGTAGCAACCTCTCCTTATCTTAGTTTTATGTTTTGTTGTGCCAAGTAAAGTCTTTGATAGTAAAGTATGTACTAGATTTGGATTACTCGCGCAGTTCTGATTTCTTTGCTGTCACGAATCTGGGTCTACCTCCCTGTAGGTAGCTCAGCAAATTAAGCCAATTTACGTGCATGATCCTCAGATATGTACGCAACTTTCATTCAATTTGAGCATTTTCATTTGAGCAAGTCTGGTGGCCTAATAAAATCCATCTTTACGGACTGTTCTGTTTTGACAGATTCTGCCTTTTATTTCGCATTGCCTCTTTTGCTATGTTGGATGAATTTCTTTGATCCATTAATGTCCAGTAGCTTTATGCAATGTCCAGAAGTGTTAAGAATGATTGTGTCACCTCTGAACATGTTAATTTTTATTGTGCACTAACCCTCTAATGAGTTGTTTCGAGTTTGGTGTGGAGGAAGTTTTCAAGGATCAAGAGAGGAGTATGATGCAATATGATCAAGGAGAGTGAAAGCTCTAAGCTTGGGGATGCCCCGGTGGTTCACCCTTGCATATTCTAAGAAGACTCAAGCGTCTAAGCTTGGGGATGCCCAAGGCATCCCCTTCTTCATCGACAACATTATCGGGTTCCTCCCCGAAACTATATTTTTATTCCGTCACATCTTATGTACTTTGCTTGGAGCGTCGGTTTGTTTTTGTTTATTTGTTTTGTTTGAATAAAATGGATCCTAGAATTCACTTTATGGGAGAGAGACACGCTCCGCTGTAGCATATGGAAAAGTATGTCCTTAGGCTCTACTCATAGTATTCATGGCGAAGTTTCTTCTTCGTTAAATTGTTACATGGTTGGAATTGGAAAATGCTACATGTAGTAATTCTAAAATGTCTTGGATAATTTGATACTTGGCAATTGTTGTGCTCATGTTTAAGCTCTTGCATCATATGCTTTGCACCCATTAATGAAGAAACACTTAGAGCTTGCTAATTTGGTTTGCATATTTGGTTTCTCTAGAGTCTAGATAACATCTAGTATTGAGTTTTGAACAACAAGGAAGACGGTATGGAGTCTTATAATGTTTACAATATGTCTTTTATGTGAGTTTTGCTGTACCGTTCATCCTTGTGTTTGTTTCAAATAACCTTGCTAGCCTAAACCTTGTATCGAGAGGGAATACTTCTCATGCATCCAAAATACTTGAGCCAACCACTATGCCATTTGTGTCCACAATACCTACCTACTACATGGTATTTATCCGCCATTCCAAAGTAAATTGCTTGAGTGCTACCTTTAAAATTCCATCATTCACCTTTGCAATATATAGCTCATGGGACAAATAGCTCAAAAACTATTGTGGTATTGAATATGTACTTATGCACTTTATCTCTTATTAAGTTGCTTGTTGTGCGATAACCATGTTTCTGGGACGCCATCAACTATTCTTTGTTGAATATCATGTGAGTTGCTATGCATGTCCGTCTTGTCTGAAGTAAGAGAGATCTACCACCTTTATGGTTGGAGCATGCATACTGTTAGAGAAGAACATTGGGCCGCTAACTAAAGCCATGATCCATGGTGGAAGTTTAAGTTTGGACATATATCCTCAATCTCATATGAGAATAATAATTGTTGCCACATGCTTATGCATTAAAGAGGAGTCCATTATCTGTTGTCCATGTTGTCCCGGTATGGATGTCTAAGTTGAGAATAATCAAAAGCGAGAAATCCAAAATGCGAGCTTTCTCCTTAGACCTTTGTACGAGCGGCATGGAGGTACCCCATTGTGACACTTGGTTAAAACATGTGCATTGCAAAGATCCGGTAGTCCAAGCTAATTAGGACAAGGTGCGGGCACTATTAGTATACTATGCATGAGGCTTGCAACTTGTAAGATATAATTTACATAACTCATATGCTTTATTACTACCGTTGACAAAATTGTTTCATGTTTTCAAAATAAAAGCTCTAGCACAAATATAGCAATCGATGCTTTCCTCTTTGAAGGACCATTCTCTTTACTTTTATGTTGAGTCAGTTCACCTATCTCTCTCCACCTCAAGAAGCAAACACTTGTGTGAACTCGTGCATTGATTCCTACATACTTGCATATTGCACTTGTTATATTACTCTATGTTGACAATTATCCATGAGATATACATGTTACAAGTTGAAAGCAACCGCTGAAACTTAATCTTCCTTTGTGTTGCTTCAATACCTTTACTTTGATTTATTGCTTTATGAGTTAACTCTTATGCAAGACTTATTAATACTTGTCTTGAAGTACTATTCATGAAAAGTCTTTGCTTTATGATTCACTTGTTTACTCATGTCATTACCATTGTTTTGATCGCTGCATTCACTACATATGTTTACAAATAGTATGATCAAGGTTATGATGGCATATCACTTCAGAAATTATCTTTGTTATCGTTTTACCTCGCTCGGGACGAGCAGAACTAAGCTTGGGGATGCTTGATACGTCTCCGACGTATCGATAATTTCTTATGTTCTATGCCATATTATTGATGATACCTACATGTTTTATGCACACTTTATGTCATATTCGTGCATTTTCCGGAACTAACCTATTAACAAGATGTCGAAGTGCCGATTCTTGTTTTCTGCTGTTTTTGGTTTCGAAATCCTAGTAACGAAATATTCTCGGAATTGGACGAAATCAAGACCCGGGGGCCTATTTCGCCACGAACCTTCCGGAAGACCGAAGAGCATACGAAGTGGGGCCACAAGGTGGCCAAACCACAAGGCGGCGCGGCCAAGGGGGCCCGTGCTGCCCGTGGTGTGGGCCCCTCGTCGGCCCCCGACTCGCCCTTCCGCCTACTAAAAGCCTCCGTCGCGAAACCCCCGAGGAGAAAAAACCACGATACGGAAAACCTTGCGAGACGCCGCCGCCGCCAATCCCATCTCGGGGGATTCTGGAGATCTCCTCCGGCACCCTGCCGGAGAGGGGATTCATCTCCCGGAGGACTCTACACCGCCATGGTCGCCTCCGGAGTGATGAGTGAGTAGTTCACCCCTGGACTATGGGTCCATAGCAGTAGCTAGATGGTTGTCTTCTCCTCATTGTGCTTCATTGTTGGATCTTGTGAGCTGCCTAACATGATCAAGATCATCTATCCGTAATACTCTATGTTGTGTTTGTCGGGATCCGATGGATAGAGAATACCATGTTATGTTAATTATCAAGTTATTGCATATGTGTTGTTTATGATCTTGCATGCTCTCCGTTATTAGTAGAGGCTCGGCCAAGTTGATGCTAGTAACTCCAAGAGGGAGTATTTATGCTCGATAGTGGGTTCATGCCTGCATTGACACCGGGACAAAGTGATGTAAAGTTCTAAGGTTGTGTTGTCTTGTTGCCACTAGGGATAAAACATTGATGCTATGTCCGAGGATGTAGTTATTGATTACATTACGCACCATACTTAATGCAATTGTCTCGTTGCTTTGCAACTTAATACTTGGAAGGGGTTCGGACGATAACCTGAAGGTGGACTTTTTAGGCATAGATGCGGTTGGATGGCGGTCTATGTACTTTGTCGTAATGCCCAATTAAATCTCACTATACTTATCATGACATGTATGTGCATTGTTATGCCCTCTCTATTTGTCAATTGCCCGACCGTAATTTGTTCACCCAACATGCTTTTATCTTATGGGAGAGACACCTCTAGTGAACTCGTGGACCCCGGTCCATTCTTTAATACTCGAAATACAAATCTGTTCGCAATACTTGTTTTTACTGTTTTCTCTCGCAAACAATCATCTTCCACACAATTCGGTTAATCCTTTGTTACAGCAAGCCGGTGAGATTGACAACCTCACTGTTTCGTTGGGGCAAAGTACTTTGGTTGTGTTGTGCGAGGTTCCACGTTGGCGCCGGAATCTCCGGTGTTGCGCCGCACTACATCCCGCCGCCATCAACCTTCAACGTGCTTCTTGGCTCCTCCTGGTTCGATAAACCTTGGTTTCTTTCTGAGGGAAAACTTGCTGCTGTGCGCATCATACCTTCCTCTTGGGGTTGCCCAACGAACGTGTGAAATACACGCCATCAGGGGCTTGTTGTTTCTTGCGGCAAATCCTCCACTTGAGCTAGGGCGATACCTTGGGGTATTGCTGGGCCCACTCTGGTTCATCATGCGGAGCTTGCGGTTCTCATTTGCTTGATGCGGTTTCCCTTCCATTTGGATGACAGAGTCTACAAGGGCTTCTAGGTTAGCGAACGGGATGTTCACAAGCACAGTCTGCATCTCATTGTGCAGTCCGTTCAGGAATCTCTCCTTCTTCTTCTCGTTGGTGTCGGTTTCATCCGGGGCGTACCTTGACAGAGTGAGGAATCTGTCGCGGTATTCCACCATGGACATCCTGCCTTGTTTGAGTTCCTTGAACTCATCCCTCATCTTCTTGATTAGGCCCGGGGGGGACATGGTACTTGTTGAACTTGAGTTTGAAATCCTCCCAAGTCATCATCTGTCCCGCATTCATTGCGCGAGCACTTGTCCACCAGGCTCTGGCAGGTCCTGACAGGTAGTGGGTGGTGAACAGTACTTTCTCTGCGGCTTCTACTCCCGCAACCTCCAAGTTGTTCTCCATTGTCTGGAGCCAGTCATCTGCATCGAGCGGCTCTTCGGTCTTGTTGGACATAGGAGGGTTGGTGTTCTGAAAGTTCTTCAATTTGGATCCAGGATGATCATGGTTTCCATGGCCTTGGTTGTTCTGAGCTATTTGCTGCAGTGCTGCAATATTGGATTGTCGTTCAGCTTTCTAAGCTTCTCTATCTGCCATCATCATCTGCAGCATTTGCAGCATTGCATCCTGATTGGTACCGCGGGTTGGAGGGGCCATCTGAACATGAGATAGATCATGAGATAAGAGGGAATTTTCTATGGCTTGTTTTGAGGTAAGTTTAGAAGTTTAAAACTTGAGTACTTATCATGTTTAAATCAAACACACTTTCATTCATTTCAAACAACACACATTACAAGCTAACACATTAATGGTTTTAAGAACCATTTCTCCATTCTACGATACAAGGGATCCTGATACAGACTCACACCTACGCAAGTGAACAAGTGAAACTACTCATCATCTACATCTATCGGGATGTAGTCATCTTCTCCGGCCTCCATGAACTCATAGTCTTCCACATCAGTGTTCTCATCTTCTTCGAAATCATCATCATCACTCAGGTAGGCTGCTCCTCCCTGAATGTCTTCACCTTCTTCTTCCAGTTCCATCAACTGAGTCTCCTGAGCCTGAACAGTCTCCTCCAAGGATGCTATCTTCGCGCGGAGGCGAGCGAAGGTGGAGTCCTTCTTGGCTCACTGCTGGCGGAGTGTCTTGCGATCCTTGGCAAGCATCTTGATGGTCTCGGTCTACTGCGACAGGTGGAGGTGAGTCTGGTTGGCGTAGACGCGGGAGTTGTCCAGCTCCTTGCGGATCTCGTGCATCATAAAGTCCAGGTGTTCCACGTGATACTTCAGCTCGGGGTGGGACTGCAGGTCCATGGGTCCTCCAATGGAGTCATGCCTCGCAAAGTGAGCGAAGCGAGTTCCTTGGACCCCGATCACATTCTGCCCACACAGACGGGCAAGTGCTTCCTGCAGTGCTCGGGCTAGCCCATCTAGCCAGTTGCTCTCCCGGATGGAAAAGTGAATCCTCTCAAACGTAGGGGGTTCCATCTTGCCCCTCAGATCTGCAACTACAATCCATTGTAGTTCTCCTCCAGGCTGGTCATCGACCTGAGTTCCAAAGAACTCCGGGTGCGGGCATCCAAGATGCTCAGACAAAGCATCCAGATCCCTTTCGAAGATCAGGCTTCCTCCATTGCCCAGCTGGTAAAACTTGGTGTTGTTGATCGGCTCCATCTGTAGGTGAATTGGATGAGTAAGTTAGAGAGGTGAGCAAGTGTGTCAAAATTTTAGGTGGAATTACAAGCAAAAGTAAGGCATGAATTTCTCCTTTTGAAAAGATCTCAAGGGTAAGAGTGTGAATAAATTTTTCATAAGTATTCACTTCACTTGTTTTTGAAACTAAGTTTTTCAAACGTCCATTCTAACTAGGGTCTCCTAAGGTCAAGCAATGGCTCTTATACCAACTTGTCAACACCCGGATTTTTAAGTCCAGATGCCTATTATGCTATACATCGCAATCCCAGGAAGATTTTTTTGCGAGACATAATAAGTTCATATCACAGCACATCATTCATTACAACACCATAATAGTCTTACATCAAAAAGGATCACATGATCCAGTCTCATTACAACAATTGATCTAAGGATCAATTACATAACACGTAGCGGGAGTACGTAGTAGAGTCCATCTATTCCACAGGCAACGCTTGGCGTCAGAAGACGATCCTAGTTGTCATAGACATCCTGTTGTCCGTCATCTTGATACTGCTGCTCTTCTTCATAGTCTGGCCATTTGAATAGCCAGGACACAGCCGTGAGTACTTTAAAGTACTCGCAAACTAATACTAGTGTAAGTACTAACAGTTTTGAGTGAGGAGGTTCTAAGCTCTAGGTTCATTTCCATAAAGCCAGTTTTAGTTCATAAGCATTTAGTAAACAAAGACTCTTCATTTGCCTAACTTAATTCAAGTGGGAACATTAGTGTCATTCCCACAAATCTGTTGTGATCAAGTCAAATTCACCTTTCAAATTCACCATTTCACTTTTAGAAATCATCTGACAACGGAACAGTATGGCCATCCAACCGTCCATAACCGCGGACACGGCTATTCGAATAGGTTTACACTCTGCGAGAGGTTGCACACTTGTGCCACAACATTTGATTACATCCGTCAGGGATAACCCTGAATAATCATAACTCAGTATGCGGATCATCAACCATTAACCTTTCACTTACACATCCTAGTATAGGCACCTCCCCCATGAGTTTGGCCTCCCAGTGATAACAATCTGCTATCCTGGGAACTGCACAGGTGATACGTCTCCGACGTATCGATAATTTCTTATGTTCCATGCCACATTATTGATGATATCTACATGTTTTATGCATACTTTATGTCATATTTATGCATTTTTCGGAAATAACCTATTAACGAGATGCCGAAGAGCCAGTTGCTGTTTTCTGCTGTTTTTGGTTTCAGAAATCCTAGTAAGGAAATATTCTCCGAATTGGACGAAATCAACGCCCAGGGGCCTATTTTTCCACGAAGCTTCCAGAAGACCGGAGGACTTACGAAGTGGGGCCACGAGGTGGCGCCACACTAGGGCGGCGCGGCCCAAGCCTTGGCCGCGCCGGCCCGTTGTGTGGGCCCCTCGTGTGGCCCCCGACCTGCCCTTCCGCCTACATATAGTCTTCGTCGCGAAACCCCCGATACCGAGAGCCACGATACGGAAAACCTTCCGGAGACGCCGCCGCCGCCAATCCCATCTCGGGGGATTCAGGAGATCGCTCTCCGGCACCCTGCCGGAGAGGGGAATCATCTCCTGGAGGACTCTTCACCGCCATGGTCGCCTCCGGAGTGATGAGTGAGTAGTTCACCCCTGGACTATGGGTCCATAGAAGTAGCTAGATGGTCGTCTTCTCCTTATGTGCTTCATTGTCGGATCTTGTGAGCTGCCTAACATGATCAAGATCATCTATCTGTAATGCTATATGTTGTGTTTGTTGGGATCCGATGGATAGAGAATACTATGTTATGTTGATTATCAATCTATTACCTATCTGTTTTTTATGATCTTGCATGCTCTACGTTATTAGTAGAGGCTCTGGCCAAGTTTTTACTCTTAACTCCAAGAGGGAGTATTTATGCTCGATAGTGGGTTCATGCCTCCATTAAATCTAGGACAGTGACAGAAAGTTCTAAGGTTGTGGATGTGCTGTTGCCACTAGGGATAAAACATTGATGCTATGTCCGAGGATGTAGTTATTGATTACATTACGCACCATACTTAATGCAATTGTCCGTTGTTTGCAACTTAATACTGGAAGGGGTTCGGATGATAACCTCGAAGGTGGACTTTTTAGGCATAGATGCATGCTCGGATAGCGGTCTATGTACTTTGTCGTAATGCCCAATTAAATCTCACTATACTCATCATATCATGTATGTGCATGGTCATGCCCTCACTATTTGTCAATTTCCCAACTGTAATTTGTTCACCCAACATGCTATTTATCTTTTGGGAGAGACACCTCTAGTGAACTGTGGACCCCGGTCCATTCTTTTACATCGAATACAATCTACTGCAATACTTGTTCTACTGTTTTACTGCAAACAATCATCATCCACACTATACATCTAATCCTTTGTTACGGCAAGCCGGTGAGATTGACAACCTCACTCGTTTCGTTGGGGCAAAGTACTTTGGTTGTGTTGTGCGGGTTCCACGTTGGCGCCGGAATCCCTGGTGTTGCGCCGCACTACATCCCGCCGCCATCAACCTTCGACGTGCTTCTTCACTCCTACTGGTTCGATAAACCTTGGTTTCTTACTAAGGGAAACTTGCTGCTGTACGCATCACACCTTCCACTTGGGGTTCCCAGCGGGCGTGTGCTTTACGCGTCATCAAGCTAAATTTCTGGCGCCGTTGCCGGGGACCGGAAGAAAAGTTACACCACATAGATTTCTAACTCCCACGTCAACCGCACGACAGCAATAAATTTCTGGCGCCGTTGCCGGGGAGATCAAGACACGCTGCAAGGGGAGTCTCCACAATCCAATCTCTTTACTTTGTTTTTGTCTTGCTTTATTTTATTTACTTTCTTGTTTGCTGCATTATATCAAAACACAAAAAAATTAGTTGCTAGCTTTACTTTATTTACTGTCTTGCACTCTATATCAAAAACAAAAAAAAATTAGTTACTTGCATTCGCTTTACTTATTTCAACATGTTTCCTCCTAGGTTTATTCTTAAAGATGTACCGGTAGGCCGAGGGTCTATCCTCGGGAAAGATAATATAGAAGATTTTTTCACTCATATTAGTACGGTTGAAGATTTTGAAGATAGACACTTGGTAGAACTTGCTCCTACTTATGAAATTGATGTTGCTTCTTTAGTACACGCGTTAGAAGCTAGATTTGTTAATCTCAATCCCGTAATTCAACATATGTTTCTTACACTTAGTGATATGGAAGAAGGAGAAAAGAAAGATTTTGTATTAGAAACCCTTCTTAAAGAATTTGGGGGAATAGCAAGAGAAGCTAGAAAAGTCTTCACTAAATATAATATGCTAGGCTCTTATATCAATTTTGCCAGTACCCTTGAAAAAATGGAAAAAGATAGACAAAAGTATACTAATCAAGTTAATTATGAGGGGGATATTAAAACCTCAATACCGTGCAAACTCTTAGGAATGTGCGAGGCACTAGAAAATAATTATGCTTGGCTTGTTCCCGAAAATTTGTTTGATGAAAATAGCAAGCCTAAGACTAATGAAAAGGGAGCCTCTGAAACTTACATAGATAAGATACAATGCATAGTTGAGAAAACTCCAAACCCCGCTGTCGATGCATCATCTCTTGATAACACTTGATATACACTTTCTGCGCCTAGCTGAAAGGCGTTAAAGAAAAGCGCTTATGGGAGACAACCCATGTTTTTACTACAGTACTTTTATTTTATATTTGAGTCTTGGAAGTTGTTTAATACTGTAGCAACCTCTCCTTATCTTAGTTTTGTGCATTGTTGTGCCAAGTAAAGTCTTTGATAGTAAGGTTCATACTAGGTTTGGATTACTGCGCAGAAACAGATTTCTTTGCTGTCACGAATCTGGGCCTAATTCTCTGTAGGTAACTCAGAAAATTATGCCCATTTACGTGAGTGATCCTCAGATATGTACGCAACTTTCATTCAATTTGAGCATTTTCATCTGAGCATGTCTGGTGCCTCAATAAAATTCGTCTTTACGAACTGTTCTGTTTTGACAGATTCTGCCTTTTATTTCGCATTGCCTGTTTTGCTATGCTTGATGGATTTTTCTATTCCATTGACTTTCAGTAGCTTTGTGCAATGTCCAGAAGTGTTAAGAATGATTATTTCACCTCTGAACATGTAAATTTTAATTGTGCACTAACCCTCTAATGAGTTGTTTTGAGTTTGGCGTGGAGGAAGTTTTCAAGGATCAAGAGAGGGAGATGATACAATATGATCAAGGAGAGTGAAAGCTCTAAGCTTGGGGATGCCCCGGTGGTTCACCCCTGCATATTTTAAGAAGACTCAAGCGTCTAAGCTTGGGGATGCCCAAGACACCCCCTTCTTCATCGACAACATTATCAGGTTCCTCCCCTGAAACTATATTTTTATTCCATCACATCTTATGTGCTTTGCTTGGAGCGTCGGTTTGTTTTTGTTTTTGTTTTTATTTGAATAAAATGGATCCTAGCATTCATTGTGTGGGAGAGAGACACGCTCCGTCTGTTGCATATGGACAAATATGTCCTTAGGCTTTACTCATAGTATTCATGGCGAAGGTTGAATCTTCTTCGTTAAATTGTTATATGGTTGGAATCGGGAAATGCTACATGTAGTAATTCTAAAATGTCTTGAATAATTTGATACTTGGCAATTGTTGTGCTCATGTTTAAGCTCTTGCATCATACACTTTGCACCTATTAATGAAGAAACACATAGAGCTTGCTAAAATTTGGTTTGCATAATTGGTCTCTCTAAAGTCTAGATAATTTCTAGTATTGAGTTTGAACAACAAGGAAGATGGTGTAGAGTCTTATAGTGTTTACAATATGTCTTTTATGTGAGTTTTGCTGCACCGGTTCATCCTTGTGTTTGTTTCAAATAACCTTGCTAGCCTAAACCTTGTATCGAGAGGGAATACTTCTCATGCATCCAAAATCCTTGAGCCAACCACTATGCCATTTGTGTCCACCATACCTACCTACTACATGGTATTTCTCCGCCATTCCAAAGTAAATTGCTTGAGTGCTACCTTTAAAATTTCCATTGTTTACCTTTGCAATATATAGCTCATGGGACAAATAGTTTAAAAACTATTGTGGTATTGAATATGTACTTATGCACTTTATCTCTTATTAAGTTGCTCGTTGTGCGATAACCATGTTCCTGGGGACGCCATCAACTACTCTTTGTTGAATATCATGTGAGTTGCTATGCATGTTCGTCTTGTCTGAAGTAAGGGAGATTTACCACTCATTTAATGGTTAGAGCATGCATAATGTTAGAGAAGAACATTGGGCCGCTAGCTAAAGCCATGATCCATGGTGGAAGTTTCGAGTTTTGGACATATATCCTCAATCTCATATGAGAACATTAATTGTTGCTACATGCTTATGCATTAAAGAGGAGTCCATTATCTCGTTGTCTATGTTGTCCCGGTATGGATGTCTAAGTTGAGAATAATCAAAAGCGAGAAATCCAATGCGAGCTTTCTCCTTAGACCTCTCGTACAGGCGGCATAGAGGTACCCCTTTGTGACACTTGGTTAAAACATGTGTATTGCGATGACAATCCCGGTAATCCAAGCTAATTAGGACAAGGTGCGGGCACTATTAGTATACTATGCATGAGGCTTGCAACTTGTAAGATATAATTTACATAACACATATGCTTTATTACTACCGTTGGCAAAATTGTTTCTTGTTTTCAAAACCAAAGCTCTAGCACAAATATAGCAATCAATGCTTCCCTCTGCGAAGGGCCTTTCTTTTACTTTTATGTTGAGTCAGTTCACCTATCTCTCTCCACCGCAAGAAGCAAACACTTGTGTGAACTGTGCATTGATTCCTACATACTTGCATATTGCACTTGTTATATTACTTTACATTGACAATATCCATGAGATATACATGTTATAAGTTGAAAGCAACCGCTGAAACTTAATCTTCCTTTGTGTTGCTTCAATACCTTTACTTTGATTTATTGCTTTATGAGTTAACTCTTATGCAAGACTTATTGATGCTTGTCTTGAAAGTACTATTCATGAAAAGTCTTTGCTTTATGATTCATTTGTTTACTCATGACATTACCATTGTTTTGATCGCTGCATTCATTACATATGCTTACAATAGTATGATCAAGGTTATGATGGCATGTCACTCCAGAAATTATCTTTGTTATCGTTTACCTGCTTGGGACGAGCAGGAACTAAGCTTGGGGATGCTGATACGTCTCCGACGTATCGATAATTTCTTATGTTCCATGCCACATTATTGATGATATCTACATGTTTTATGCATACTTTATGTCATATTTATGCATTTTCCGGCACTAACCTATTAACGAGATGCCGAAGAGCCGATTCTTTGTTCTACGCTGTTTGTGATTTCAGAAATCCTAGTAAGGAAATATTCTCCGAATTGGACGAAATCAACGCCCGTGGGCCTATTTTTCCACGAAGCTTCCAGAAGACCGGAGGACTTACGAAGTGGGGCCACGAGGTGGCGCCACACTAGGGCGGCGCGGCCCAAGCCTTGGCCGCGCCGGCCTGTTGTGTGGGCCCCTCGTGTGGCCCCCTGACCTGCCCTTCCGCCTACATATAGTCTTCGTCGCGAAACCCCCAGTACCGAGAGCCACGATACGGAAAACCTTCCAGAGACGCCGCCGCCGCCAATCCCATCTCGGGGGATTCAGGAGATCGCCTCCGGCACCCTGCCGGAGAGGGGAATCATCTCCCGGAGGACTCTTCACCGCCATGGTCGCCTCCGGGAGTGATGAGTGAGTAGTTCACCCCTGGACTATGGGTCCATAGCGGTAGCTAGATGGTCGTCTTCTCCTTATGTGCTTCATTGTCGGATCTTGTGAGCTGCCTAACATGATCAAGATCATCTATCTGTAATGCTATATGTTGTGTTTGTTGGGATCCGATGGATAGAGAATACTATGTTATGTTGATTATCAATCTATTACCTATGTGTTGTTTATGATCTTGCATGCTCTCCATTATTAGTAGAGGCTCGGCCAAGTTTTTACTCTTAACTCCAAGAGGGAGTATTTATGCTCGATAGTGGGTTCATGCCTCCATTAAATATGGGACGAGTGATGAAAAGTTCTAAGGTTGTGGATGTGCTGTTGCCACTAGGGATAAAACATTGATGCTATGTCCGAGGATGTAGTTATTGATTACATTACGCACCATACTTAATGCAATTGTCTCGTTGTTTGCAACTTAATACCTGGAAGGGGTTCGGATGATAACCTCGAAGGTGGACTTTTTAGGCATAGATGCATGCTCGGATAGCGGTCTATGTACTTTGTCGTAATGCCCAATTAAATCTCACTATACTCATCATATCATGTATGTGCATGGTCATGCCCTCTCTATTTGTCAATTGCCCAACTGTAATTTGTTCACCCACCATGCTATTTATCTTATGGGAGAGACACCTCTAGTGAACTGTGGACCCCAGTCCATTCTTTTACATCGAAAACAATCTACTGCAATGCTTGTTCTACTATTTTCTGCAAACAATCATCATCCACACTATACATCTAATCCTTTGTTACAGCAAGCCGGTGAGATTGACAACCTCACTGTTTCGTTGGGGCAAAGTACTTTGGTTGTGTTGTGCAGGTTCCACGTTGGCGCCGGAATCCCTGGTGTTGCGCCGCACTACATCCCGCCGCCATCAACCTTCGACGTGCTTCTTGACTCCTACTGGTTCGATAAACCTTGGTTTCTTACTGAGGGAAACTTGCTGCTGTACGCATCACACCTTCCACTTGGGGTTCCCAGCGGGCGTGTGCTTTACTCGTCATCAACAGGGCTTGGGTAGGACATTCAACTCTTTTCATTTCCTTTCACTTTCAACGGAGGCAGCCTTGGAATAACCTATATGACGCTTGTTCAGAGGGAACCCATACTAAGACACATAAATTTCCAGCTAAAGCCTTACCCATAATCAGGTATTGTGGGGGTACTCAAGAATTGGAATGGTATCGCATCCGAACCCAATCATCAGTTTTTATCAAAATCACCATGTCATTCAAATCACCTTCACCTTCAAAACCTTTCGATAGAATGACTCATCATTCCAAGGTTTTCAAAGTAAAAGATTCACATGTTCCCAGCTAGAGTAGTCAATTTTTGTTTTAGCACTAGCAACTAGTCATGAGGGGTGCTAACTAGCTTGTAGCTCTTTAGGCTAACTTTGATGTTCTTGTACTCATCGCATATCTAGACTCAAGTTAACTATAAAAGTAAACCTTGATAATCAAAGTAAAAGCTTTGTAAGACAAAAACTGGGACTTGGAAAGTAAAACACAAGGTAGTATGGTATTGCTGCCTTGCTCAAGTAGAGCTTGCACTAGGTAACTTGCAAGAGTATAGCTTGCCTTCATTGGTACAGTGATCAAAGCTTTCTTCTTCCTCTTGGTAGAAGACCTCCTCCTCCTGGTAGTCCTCGGTACTAGCGTCTATAAACGGATATGAGGCATACAATCACCACACAAAGCTTAAGTACTAGACTTAACACACAAATGGTTCACACAAGCCATCATATCATCACAACATTAATCACAAGGGGGTTGGCTTTGTTTTTCTTTTAAGAAAACTTGTAAGAAGAATAATTTCCTCTCATTGAATCTTATTAAGATTTAATCTCCTCAATTAATAAGTGTGAGATTATGTTGACCAAGGTCAACACTCCATACTTATCATTTGAGAAAAATGATTTAAATGAGGTACTATACCTCATGCAATTTAAATACTAATTTTGGAATAATTTAATATCTCTAAGTACTCAAGTATGAGGTTCTATAGCTAAGATCCTTTCCTCATATTGAATCACTTGAGACAATGATTTAAATGAGAGGAAACCTCTCATACCATTTAATAAATAATTTTGGGTAATTTAAATGGACTGGAAATGGCCACATAGCCATTATTTTGCTCTAGCCCATGATCATGTGAACAACTATGCTATGTTTTTACATATTCATGTCGAGTATGTGAAATGTGATGTATGAGAGTTGGAATCAACTCAAAATCACTTATGGTTGATTTTTAATAATTGTTTGAATTTGAAAAAGGTACTGATTTGTTCTTTTTGCTACATTAATTCTACAATAGATCTAAAGTTGATGCCAGCGTAGTTGGTTAGATCTTTTCATAAGCTTTCCAACAATATCAAGTTCATAAAATTTGGCTCAGTGGATCTTCCTAGTTTTAAATTTGAACTTGCCACCAGTATTGAATTTCAAACTAAAACAATTAATTCGAATTTGAATCGTGGGCTCGCGCGGGAAAGGTTAACGGGCCAAAGAGAGAAACAGAAAGATGGGCCGGCCCAGCTGCGTGTCTCGCACGAGCGGGCCGCCTGACGATGGGGTCCACTCATCAGTGAGTCATAACTCCCGAAACGGTATGTTCTAAACAGAGGCGCAGGATTAGATGGCGATCCAACGGGGTCGGAGGGCTAACCAGGGTCCGGCGATCGTCGGCGCTGATGCAGGACGGTGTTGCGGATGACGGCGAAGCTCCAGGTACTGGTGGTGTCGCCTGAGGTGGCTCCTAGCTCCGGCTCCTTTTGCGGCGGATCCACGGCACTCCGGCGAACGATTGGGGAGCGACGGTGCAAATTGGATGGTGGCTGTGCTCGAGGAGGATCAGAGATGAGAGGAGAAGCGAATGGTGTGAGAAATTTGAGAGGGGAAGGCCTCTATTTATAGCGGCAAGAGGGTGCCGAGGCGCATGGATGAGGTCGATCATGGAGACGAGGCTACAGGGGCGGAGAGAGCTGGGCGACGGTGCAGCAGTGTTGGCGACATCATGGGGAGCACGACGCGCCTGACGGCGCTGAAAATGATGCAGTGATGCGGCGAGGAACGTGACGCGAGCTCACAGTACCGAGGCGGAAGTCGTCGATGGTGACGATGGCTACCGTCCTCTCCGGCGCAGGTGAGTGTGTCTGGTAGGTAGAGGGTGACGTGGTGGTGCACGGTGCGAGAGGAGAGGTCAAGGGGAGGACGAGAGTGACGAGGCGCGTGCGTGCTCTGGCGCGTCCAGGGACGTCAGCGTGCACGCTTTGGCACGTCTGGGCATCATGGGCATGTCGTGTTTCGGTCGTTGCGGTGACTCTCCTGGCCAATGGTGATGTCCAACGTGATCAGAAGGGTGTGTAGAGGTCCAACGACATGGTGGTGCATGCTGGATGGGAGAGGAGAGAAGGATGGCATGGTTGAGTGGCATGAGGCCACGGCATGGTCTTGTCCTTGATGAGATCATGCTCAAACCTTGTCTCTGGTGTTCGGCATGGTGTAAGGGGTGCATGAGAGGACTAATGCTAACATAGGGTTGAGGGTTTAGGCAAAAATCTGCTGGGTAATTGGGTGTAGGGAGTTGGCATATTAGTGCCTGCCATGTGTTCGACACAATGGCCGCAAGAGCTTCATTTTCAAATTTTGCCAAACTTTTTGGTGGAGTTGATTCAAATAATATTTGGCACAAGTTGGTGGTGGTGGGGTGCAAAATGGAGCAGGTTTGTGAAAATCCAAAAGTGACCTAATCTAGAATCTGATTTGATGTTGTCACTTTGCCTCCTTATATTAAGCAATAGAAAGAGAACTAGTCAAAGTGGTCAACAACAAAAATGTTCAATTTGATGAGGTCTTGGATGAGGTGCAAAGAGTTGGGAGAGTTTGGTTTAAGAATCTATTAATACAGGGGCTCAAAGTGGGTACCCTGATGTGATTGTCAAAAATGACCATTATCACATGTTGCAAGGTTTTGCATTTTTCTTTGATTTGATTTGGGTTTCTTTGATGCAAAAGGGATTCTTTTGAGTTTAGTTAGGTTTCCAAACCATTGGCACAAGTTAATATGGCCTAGGTTAAAGATTTTCAAAAATGGACATAGGCCCATATGTGGGGTTATTTTTATTTTCTAAACTTTGTCTTTGCTTCCCTTTGATCCAAATGATCAAGGTTTAGGGTTTAGATATGATGTAAAGCACTTCAAACACATAGCATGGCAAAACACAAGAATCAAACATGATCACCATGCATAGCACAAAATCCAATTTAAGTTTTTGTTGGTTCCAAAATTTAGGTAATAGAAACTCCTTCTTTTTATTGATTTGAAATTTTTGGGATGTTACAGTTTATGAAGTTTGATTTTGACTAAAACTAATATGCACCCTAAGAGCATCCCATGTGTGACCTTCAAACATTGTCTCTCACACGGGACACATAGAACAAGGAGCAGGTTGCCTTTTCTCTGGGGAGGGGGGGCTCTTCCCAACAACATCCGACAAACGACAATATTGAAAACACGTGAGTTGAGCAAAAAGGCTAAAATTGGACAAATTTTTTTTTTCAAAATTTCGTTATATATTACAAAGTTGAATGAAAAAGATTGAAAAGGCTAAATAGAATTCATAGGATAAATATGATAACAAGTTGTAACTTCCTTTTAAAAGGCTCATTTTCAAAGAACTCCGATATTATGCCTAGAAGTAAGTCAATATAGTACCAACTATGTAAACATATATTTTACCTGAAGAGCTCGCAAGTTTTCAGACACACTCTTTTCCTTTCAGGGCATCGAGTGGGACTGAAAGGTTTTTAATGAGGCGGGATTGCGATAGCATGGTTGAAATAAAGATTGTGATGATATATATCTCTCTCTTTAGGAGCAACACTCGGGGGCTAGAACCCGAAAACTTACAATATAGTCGACTTCGGTACACTCATCAATACACACGCCTTGGTTCCACAAAAAACCTCGCAAAAAATAAAACATAATATTGCCAGCCGAGATACTCGGGGGCTCAAGAAAAGATTGTAACACAACCAGAAGAACTTACCTTGATTTCATAAATGTCTCGCAAGAAATTTACAATATATACGACATATATATATACAACTCTGCGCCTAGGTCCAAACCTAACGCATTGAGTAAAATGAAAGAACTCCTATATCAACATGTCTATGTTTTCTCTTGCAGCACGGACATTCTGTGTGGAATCATCGTATCGATGCTCCTTGAAGAAAGTGGTGTCTACCTTAAGAAGCTCATCAATCATTTTTTCGGTGACAGGAGATATAGCCGCATCATGCTTGTCAATGTTTATTCTCCTCTTCGACGCCTTCAGGTAAAAAGTGTCGACAACCTTGCCAAAATCCAACTTTGATTGGCAAATCTTCAACCAGATCAAGGCCAACTTGGCACCAGCCACCATTTGAGCCTTCATGAAGTCATGGATGTTACGCACATCCTTAAATTTACCCATAAGCTCGGTAAGATTATCGGGCTGAGGGTTCCGAGGAAACATGGCATTATACACCATGGCCAAGGTATCGTAGAGTGCGAGGTCGCAGGACAAGCGTCGGAAGGTCCAGCCCCAGTATAATTGTCAAAAATTAACTGGAAAACAAGAAAGTATCGACATCAATCATGCGGCAAGACACGTTTTTTCATTCATATTCAGAGCACATTACATGAAACGAGTCTTTACAAAATACAGGTCATAGGGAGCCTACGCAAATGATTGGGAGCATCAAAAGGTGGCAGTATCTACAAAAAGGAAAACAAAAGGAAGTACAAGTTGATCTACTTGACCTCCATTTGGGTCACGCTAGCAGAGGCCAAGGACTTCTGGTCAAGCAAAGTGATAATGATCTTCGAGTAAAGCTTGGCGTCTTTCACCAGAGCTTTCCACTTCTCAGAATTCAAACCCTTGAAAGTGGCAGCCTTCACCGAGTCGACTTTTTGGCCGCTGGCCGCCACAAGAGCGATGGTCCCTTCGACTCCAATCTTCAAGCTCGCTTGACGATAGGCCAAAGCTGGATCATCCTTTGCCAGAAATTGCTGGGCGAGCTGGGAGAAAATATCGGTTGAGTGTCCTTCGGGAAGAAGTGGGGGAAGATGCGCTTCAACGCATTCCGCGCGGAAGTCAAGCATTTGCGCGCCAGGTCGCAATTCAACTCAAGAATGTCGATAGTGTCCAGGAGACGATCTTCCGATTCTTGGTTCAAGGTGTACTGCTCACCCTTTTTCCCTGCTGGAGAAAAGCAGGACTTCATCAACACCAAAGATAGTTTTAGCACAAGGAAAAGCGGAATGACAAAATGAAAGATAGTATTACTCAAGAATCTTCTGGATTGCATCTCGAGGCGTGTGATTATGTCATTATCGCGCTGGACAAGCTCGGCTTCTCTATCGCTCGAGGCATCTTCGGTAGCTTGAAGTCTTCGGCGAAGATCTTCGACACCAGCTGCATCCTCTTCAGCCTTTTTGCGAGCTTCCTCGCTAGCTTTGAGCCTTTTCTCCAGATCATTGGCGCGTTCCTTGGCACGACGCAACGCCTCTGGATGAAAAAGGTAAGTGAGGATATAAAAACAAGATAGGAACATATAAAACATCAAGGGTGGAAAGTTTTTACCTCCTAAAGTTTAGGCCTCATCGCGGAACCCGATAAATTGGGGTCCTAAATTGACCAACTCGTTCATCAAGGGCTGCAAAAGTCGACAAGAAAGAAATATAGTACTAAGCAGCAGAAAATTTCTCGATTAGTCAAAACAGGCGGTAAACAGGAAAGGTAACTTACATCGTTAAGGAGAGGAGTCGACATACTCCCGGCGGCAAGTTCTTGTTTGCCATCAGCCCCGATTTTAGCCTTCTTCTTCTCTGGCGCTTGGGGGCTGGGCACTGGAATAGTTGCTTCTAGATCATATTGTGGGGGAGGCGAAGCTTCTGGCGCGACACGACGATCCTCATAAAGGACCAACGTGTTGGAGGTGCTCGTGTTGGTTGGCCCATGAGCTTCGGGCTCTACCTCTTCTTCGTCAGCTCTGTCAATATAACAGCAAAATAAATATAAGGGAACCAAAAGAAAGAAGATAGGAAGGAACAAGAAAGAGCAACCTACGAGCTAACAGCGCCGGTCATGTGATGGCGTGTATTTCACACGTTCGTTGGGCAACCCCAAGAGGAAGGTATGATGAGCACAGCAGCAAGTTTTCCCTCAGAAAGAAACCAAGGTTTATCGAACCAGGAGGAGCCAAGAAGCACGTTGAAGGTTGATGGCGGCGGGATGTAGTGCGGCGCAACACCGGAGATTCCGGCGCCAACGTGGAACCCGCACAACACAACCAAACTACTTTGCCCCAACGAAACAGTGAGGTTGTCAATCTCACCGGCTTGCTCGTAACAAAGGATTAACCGTATTGTGTGGAAGATGATTGTTTGCGAAAACAAGTAGAACAAGTATTGCAGTAGATTGTATTTCAAGAAAGAGAATTGGACCGGGGTCCACAGCTCACTAGAGGTGTCTCTCCCATAAGACGAACAGACATGTTGGGTGAACAAATTACGGTTGGGCAATTGACAAATAAAGAGAGCATGACAATGCACATACATATCATGATGAGTATAGTGAGATTTAATTGGGCATTACGACAAAGTACATAGACCGCCATCCAACCGCATCTATGCCTAAAAAGTCCACCTTCAAAGTTATCATCCGAACCCCTCCAGTATTAAGTTGCAAGCAACGAGACAATTGCATTAAGTATGGTGCGTAATGTAATCAACAACTACATCCTTAGACATAGCATCAATGTTTTATCCCTAGTGGCAACAGCACAACACAACCTTAGAACTTTCTCGTCACTCGTCCCGGTGTCAATGCGAGCATGAACCCACTATCGAGCATAAGTACTCCCTCTTGGAGTTAAAAGTAAAAACTTGGCCGAGCCTCTACTAGAAACGGAGAGCATGCAAGATCATAAACAACACATAAGCATAACTTTGATAATCAACATAACAAGTATTCTCTATTCATCGGATCCCAACAAACGCAACATATAGAATTACATATAGATGATCTTGATCATGATAGGCAGCTCACAAGATCCGACAATGATAGCACAATGGGGAGAAGACAACCATCTAGCTACTGCTATGGACCCATAGTCCAGGGGTAGACTACTCACACATCACACCGGAGGCGACCATGGCGGCGTAGAGTCCTCCGGGAGATGATTCCCCTCTCCGGCAGGGTGCCGGAGGCGATCTCCGGGATCCCCCGAGATGGGATCGGCGGCGACGGCGTCTCGGTAATGTTTTCCGTATCGTGGCTCTCGGTACGGGGGTTTCGTCACGGAGGCTATTTGTAGGCGGAAGGGCAAGTCAAGAGGCGGCACGGGGGCCCACACCACAGGGCCGCGCGGCCAAGGGGGCCGCGCCGCCCTAGGGTTTGGCCACCCCGTGGCCCCTCTTCGTCTCGTCTTCGGTCTTCCGGAAGCTTCGTGAGAAAATAGGCCTCCGGGCTTTTATTTCGTCCAATTCCGAGAATATTTCTTTACTAGGATTTCTGAAACCAAAAACAGCAGTAAAACAAAGAATCGGCACTTCGGCATCTTGTTAATAGGTTAGTTCCGGAAAATGCACGAATATGATATAAAGTGTGCATAAAACATGTAGATAACATCAATAATGTGGCATGGAACACAAGAAATTATCGATACGTTGGAGACGTATCAGCATCCCCAAGCTTAGTTACTGCTCGTCCCGAGCGGGTAAAACGATAACAAAGATAATTTACTGGAGTGACATGCCATCATAAACTTGATCATACTATTTGTAAAGCATATGTAGAGAATGCAGCGATCAAAACAATGGTGATGACATGAGTAAACAAGTGAATCATAAAGCAAAGACTTTTCATGAATAGCACTTCAAGACAAGCATCAATAAGTCTTGCATAAGAGTTAACTCATAAAGCAATAATTCAAAGTAAAGGCATTGAAGCAACACAAAAGAAGATTAAGTTTCAGCGGTTGCTTTCAACTTATAACATGTATATCTCATGGATAATTGTCAATGCAAAGCAATATAACAAATGCAATATGCACATATGTAAGAATCAATGCACAGTTCACACAAGTGTTTGCTTCTTGAGATGGAGAGAAATAGGTGAACTGACTCAACATTGAAAGTAAAAGAATGGTCCTCATAGAGGAAAAGCATCGATTGCTATATTTGTGCTAGAGCTTTGATTTTGAAAACATGAAACAATTTTGTCAACGGTAGTAATAAAGCATATGCATCATGTAAATTATATCTTATAAGTTGCAAGCCTCATGCATAGTGTACTAATAGTGCCCGCACCTTGTCCTAATTAGCTTGGACTACCCGGATTATCACCGCAATACATATGCTTTAACCAAGTTTCACAAAGGGGTACCTCTATGCCGCCTGTACAAAGGTCTAAGGAGAAAGCTCGCATTTGGATTTCTCGCTTTTGATTATTCTCAACTTAGACATCCATACCGGGACAACATAGACAACAGATAATGGACTCCTCTTTTAATGCTTTAAGCATTCAACAACAATTAATTCTTTTCTCATTAGAGATTTGAGGATGTTTGTCCAAAACTGAAACTTCCACCATGGAACATGGCTTTAGTTAGCGGCCCAATGTTCTTCTCTCACAATATGCATGCTCAAACCATTCAACTCAGTGTAGATCGCCCTTACTTCAGACAAGACGAACATGCATAGCAACTCACATGAAATTCAACAATGAGTTGATGGCGTTCCCCAGTAAACATGGTTATCGCACAACAAGCAACTTAATAAGAGATAAAGTGCATAATTACATATTCAATACCACAATAGTTTTTAAGCTATTTGTCCCATGAGCTATATATTGCAAAGGTGAATGATGGAATTTTAAAGGTAGCACTCAAGCAATTTACTTTGGAATGGCTGGAAAATACCATGTAGTAGGTAGGTATGGTGGACACAAATGGCATAGTGGTTGGCTCAAGTATTTTGGATGCATGAGAAGTATTCCCTCTCGATACAAGGTTTAGGCTAGCAAGGCTATTTGAAACAAACACAAGGATGAACCGGTGCAGCAAAACTCACATAAAAGACATATTGAAAACATTATAAAACTCTACACCGTCTTCCTTGTTGTTCAAACTCAATACTAGAAATTATCTAGACCTTAGAGAAACCAAATATGCAAACCAAATTTTAGCATGCTCTATGTATTTCTTCACTAATGGGTGCAAAGCATATGATGCAAGAGCTTAAACATGAGCACAACAATTGCCAAGTATCACATTACCCAAGACATTATAGCAATTACTACATGTATCATTTTCCAATTCCAACCATATAACAATTTAACGAAGGAGAAACTTCGCCATGAATACTATGAGTAGAAACCAAGGACATATTTGTCCATATGCTACAGCGGAGTGTGTATCTCTCCCACAAAGTGAATGCTAGGATCCATTTTATTCAAACAAAACAAAAACAAAAACAAACCGACGCTCCAAGAAAAAGCACATAAGATGTGATGGAATAAAAATATAGTTTCAGGGGAGGAACCTGATAATGTTGTCGATGAAGAAGGGGATGCCTTGGGCATCCCCCAGCTTAGACGCTTGAGTCTTCTTGATATATGCAGGGGTGAACCACCGGGTGCATCCCCAAGCTTAGAGCTTTCACTCTCCTTGATCATGTTGCATCATACTCCTCTCTTGATCCTTGAAAACTTCCTCCACACCAAACTCGAAACAACTCATTAGAGGGTTAGTGCACAATATAAATTGACATATTCAGAGGTGACACAATCATTCTTAACACTTCTGGACATTGCATAATGCTACTGGACATTAGTGGATCAAAGAAATTCATCCAACATAGCGAAAGAGGCAATGCGAAATAAAAGGCAGAATCTGTCAAAACAGAACAGTTCGTATTGACGAATTTTAAAATGGCACCAGACTTGCTCAAATGAAAATGCTCAAATTGAATGAAAGTTGCGTACATATCTGAGGATCATGCACGTAAATTGGCATAATTTTCTGAGCTTCCTGCAGGGCAGTGGGCTCAGATTCGTGACAGCAAAGAAATCTGGAACTGCGCAGTAATCCAAATCTAGTACTTACTTTTCTATCAACGGCTTAACTTGGCACAACAAAACTCAAAACTAAGATAAGGAGAGGTTGCTACAGTAGTAAACAACTTCCAAGACACAAAATAAAAACAAAGTACTGTAGGTAAAAACATGGGTTGTCTCCCATAAGCGCTTTCTTTAACGCCTTTCAGCTAGGCGCAGAAAGTGTGTATCAAGTAACATCGAGAGATGAAGCATCAACATCATTACCAGCGGTGTTGGGAGTTTTATCAATTTTAGGCCTATAGTAATTCTTTGGTTTAGGCACCTTAGAGACATACATGAATTTTTGCTCCTTACCCACATAAGCTTTCTCATTAAATTTAAGAGAAGAAAAAGTTGAACCCAATTTTCTCATAGCTTCTTCAAGTTTACCAATTCTATGGGTTTGATTATCATGGATAGCACAAGTTTCTAGAGTAGCAATTCTTTCATTAATTCCTCCTAGGATTTTATCAAGTTTATCAGTATTATCCGAGTAATATTTCCATTTTAGTTTCAATGCTACAATTTTTCTCTATGGTTTCCAATTTTTTCATAACATCCTCAAGGGAGGTTTCACTTTTAGTTTCATTAACAGGTGGTGTTCCAAATAAACTCTCAATAATGCAACTAGCTTCTAAAGCGGGAGCACCTAGGAAGTTACCTCCCGCGAGACAATCAAGAACATATCTATTTCAGCTAGAGATACCAACATAAAAATTCCCGAGTAGGATAGTGGTGGAGTGTTTCTTAGTGCACCTATTATGGGCATCACTAATTCTATACCAAGCATCTTTTAAACATTCTCCCCCTTGTTGCTTAAATGAACGAACTTCAACTTCAGGATTACTCATTTTAGCGATAGTAAATAAAGTGAACTAGATAAAGTAAATGCAAGTAAACTAAATTTTTTTTGTGTTTTCGATATAGCAACCAAGATAGCAAATAAAGTAAAACTAGCAACTAATTTTTTTGTATTTTGATTTGGTGCAGCAAACAAAGTAGTAAATAAAATAAAGCAAGACAAAAACAAAGTAAAGAGATTGAGAAGTGGAGACTCCCCTTGCAGCGTGTCTTGATCTCCCGGCAACGGCGCCGGAAAATATGCTTGATGGCGTGTATTTCACACGTTCGTTGGGCAACCCCAAGAGGAAGGTATGATGAGCACAGCAGCAAGTTTTCCCTCGAAAAGAAACCAAGGTTTATCGAACCAGGAGGAGCCAAGAAGCACGTTGAAGGTTGATGGCGGCGGGATGTAGTGCGGCGCAACACCAGAGATTCCGGCGCCAACGTGGAACCTGCACAACACAACCAAACTACTTTGCCCCAACGAAACAGTGAGGTTGTCAATCTCACCGGCTTGCTGTAACAAAGGATTAACCGTATTGTGTGGAAGATGATTGTTTGCAGAAAACAGTTAGAACAAGTATTGCAGTAGATTGTATTTCGAGTAAAGAGAATTGGACCGGGGTCCACAGTTCACTAGAGGTGTCTCTCCCATAAGACGAACAGACATGTTGGGTGAACAAATTACAGTTGGGCAATTGACAAATAAAGAGAGCATGACAATGCACATACATATCATGATGAGTATAGTGAGATTTAATTGGGCATTACGACAAAGTACATAGACCGCCATCCAACTGCATCTATGCCTAAAAAGTCCACCTTCGAGGTTATCATCCGAACCCCTCCAAGTATTAAGTTGCAAGCAACAGACAATTGCATTAAGTATGGTGCGTAATGTAATCAACAACTACATCCTTAGACATAGCATCAATGTTTTATCCCTAGTGGCAACAAGCACAACACAACCTTAGAACTTTCCGTCACTCGTCCCGGTGTCAATGCGGGCATGAACCCACTATCGAGCATAAGTACTCCCTCTTGGAGTTAAAAGTAAAAACTTGGCCAGAGCCTCTACTAGAAACGGAGAGCATGCAAGATCATAAACAACACATAAGCATAACTTTGATAATCAACATAACAAGTATTCTCTATTCATCGGATCCCAACAAACGCAACATATAGAATTACATATAGATGATCTTGATCATGATAGGCAGCTCACAAGATCCGACAATGATAGCACAATGGGGAGAAGACAACCATCTAGCTACTGCTATGGACCCATAGTCCAGGGGTAGACTACTCACACATCACACCGGAGGCGACCATGGCGGCGTAGAGTCCTCCGGGAGATGATTCCCCTCTCCGGCAGGGTGCCGGAGGCGATCTCCGGGATCCCCGAGATGGGATCGGCGGCGACGGCGTCTCGGCAATGTTTTCCGTATCGTGGCTCTCGGTACTGGGGGTTTCGTCACGGAGGCTATTTGTAGGCGGAAGGGCAAGTCAAGAGGCGGCACGGGGGCCCACACCACGGGGCCGCGCGGCCAAGGGGGGCCGCGCCGCCCTAGGGTTTGGCCACCCCGTGGCCCCTCTTCGTCTCGTCTTCGGTCTTCCGGAAGCTTCGTGAGAAAATAGGCCTCCGGGCTTTTATTTCGTCCAATTCCGAGAATATTTCTTTACTAGGATTTCTGAAACCAAAAACAGCGAGAAAACAGCAATCGGCACTTCGGCATCTTGTTAATAGGTTAGTTCCAGAAAATGCACGAATATGATATAAAGTGTGCATAAAACATGTAGATAACATCAATAATGTGGCATGGAACACAAGAAATTATCGATACGTTGGAGACGTATCATCATGGCGTAGGGGTCGAAGACTTCTTGATCTTCGCGAGAAGATTCAGCGGCGGCTGGTTCGGCGAGTTTGGAAGCGCCGTAATATTCATCGTGGTCGTCCCTCTTCCTCTTGCGCTTATCAGAAGCCGCAGGAGGAGGAGAGACAGAGTGAGCGGAGTCAAAGTGTTGCTCTGATTCCGAATCTTTATCAGACGAACCCACAGTTTTTTGAGATTCTGCGGGTTCTTCTGATAGTGGGGACAGAGGATTCTTGCGAGTCGTCGTTAACGACAGCTTGCTCATCTACATCCCCACCTTCAGGTAGTGGGGAAAGAGAGGAAAGATATTGATGGTTCTGTAGGCAAAAAAGCACGAGAAGAAAATATGAAGTTATCAAAACACAAAGGAAAACAGCTGCAGTCAAAAGACAGAAAATACAATTCGAAGGAAAGCACTGACTTCGGGAAGGGCGTGGTCACCACTGAACGGTTCCACGCGGCAAGAAGAAGGGACTTTGTTGTTCTTGCTCAAAGAGGTGACGCGGCAGACAAGCTTCTCCAAATCTTTCACGGGAAGATCGTCGGAAACCCTGTCGGCGTCCTCAACACCCGAATACATCCAAAGGGGATTCTTGCGAGCTTGCAGAGGCTGCACTCGAATCCGCATAATGTGTGCAATAATTTGCACACCCGACAGTTCTGCCCCTTCGGTATTCTGAAGTTCTTGGATGCGAGCAATCAACGCGTTCGTGGCTGCCTTTTCTTCGGTTGTAGCCTCTGTGTCCCAAGACTTGCACCTTTGAATATCTTCGGAAGTGTCAAAAGGAGCGAGACCGTAGTCTTGGGCAACCGAGGATTCATCCTTGACGTAAATCCATTTCCTGCGCCAGCCTTGGATGGAGTCGGCAAACTTCAAATAAAAATACCCGACTTCTGGTCGGACGCAGATGCAAACACCACCTACATTGTAGATGGTGTTCTTCGAGTTGTTGCGGCGGAGATAAAAGATACGTTTCCATAGACACAGTGAGGCTGGATTCCCAGGAAACACTCACAGAGAGTGATGAAAATGGAGATGTGGAGGAGAGAGTTTGGGGTCAGCTGGTGCAGTTGGATCCCGTAGATAAAGAGGAGGCCACAAAGAAATTCATGAACAGGAACCGAGAGGCCGCGAATGAGGAAATCAACGAAAATTACCCGGAAACCGGAAGGAGGATGGGGAGAACTCTCGTCCCCTGGCACCCTCATGGCTTCCTTGTTGAGCAGGCTCATCTTGTTCAACAGCTTCTTGTCCTGAGCGGAGAGCTTCGACCTCTCCCATCCGGAGATCTTACTTTTCTCCACGCGCTCCTCCGTGCCAGGGGCACGGTTCTTGCACTGCTTGGAGCATGGAGCCATGGCAGAAGTATGGTGGAGAAACATAGAGGAAGTAGAAGGTGCGTGCGCGAGGTGCTTGAGGAGGAAGAAGGACAGAGAGAGATGATGTGCGGCGCAGCGAAGGGGGAAAAGTGAGGACAAGGGTCCAACTTATAGGAGGAAGACGATACGCTCAGCCGTTAGATGAAAAGGGAAGGATTCTGAACCCTACGCGTGTCCAAGTGGTAGAATGGTATTTTAAATTTAATTTCACTGAGGGGAAGTTACCGCGCGCGTGCTGGGAATTCCGGAGGACGTGCGCGCTCCACTTGCGCGACATGGATAAAGTGCAGAACTTTGGACCCATAGAACAGTGGTGTGCCAGGAGTCGTGTCTTTCCAAGGTGGCCACACATGGTTGTCGTCAGCAACAACGTCAGTGTCAAAAAAGCTTTGAATGATGGAGCAAAATAGTGGAAAGAAAACTTCGAGATTTGAAATAAATATGGTTAAAAAGAAAACTCGGGAGCCTATGCCTAGATGCAAGCACCTGTTCATATGCTCGGGGGCTACTCTTATCGAAAGTATTGTGAATATTTCTGATAAGATGATGTGGTGAAGGAAAGAAATACAGAGCTGATCAAAATAACATAAGTTGAGCCTACAACCAAGTGCAAACACTCGGCTGTAGCCTCGGGGGCTACTCCCATCGGGAACGCTGGTCGCGCACCCGATGAAATATGGAAAAGAAAACGAAGAAAAAGTAACAAGTCAATATAGAATTACAGACGAAAAACTTCTTTCGTACATATTCGAGTTACATATAACTCGTCATGTACCTCCATCGGGAGGTCTAGATATTATTCTATGAGTCAACTCGAATAAATAAAAATTCCAGCAGTCGACAAAGCCACTCGACAAAATATTCTCACAGCGCGTCCGCCGCGGTAAAAACTTTGAATGGCGTAACTCAAAAGAGAATACGAAGGTAAGACCCCAGGATCCGTCCTGTGTGGCGTGGCATCGCACCCGAATGCGCTCTCCCACTTTATCCATATCAGCAGATGCCTAGAAAAATCCTGACGGACGCGTTAGGTACTCGATAAAACAAAGCTGGGATCTGATTCACGATAAGTCCTCAAGCGGCATGTGTCGAATTATGCTAGTATCTCGAGTTTGAGTCCAGGGACTTAAGCTTGAAGTAGGTTTATTCGGGTTTGCCACAAGAGCAGTTGACTGGTACCTGATCCATCAGCTGAACCAGCCCCATTTGCCATCATCCCTATACAAAATATATACTGAGCAAAATTATTGAGTATGATTCGAAAGTTTTGTAAACATGCGATTCCCTTTTACGATGGAGATTTTACTCGACTCTGCGATTCAAGCAAAACCTCGGGGGCTACTGACATAGGTATGCCGAATAAGGTACCCGGGTTATCTGGAGAGGACGTGAAGCCCACGAACCCGAAGCTTTGGAGGCCCAGAAGCCCAAAGAACTTCGGATAAGGAAAATAGAGTTGTATCAGGAATAATGTAGAAATATAGGAAAGGCCCAATACGCCTCTCGCAGTTTCTAACTTATACGGCACGGAAAGCCTCGGCTCCACCTCCTATATAAAAGTCTAAAACCTTCGACATCTACTTGCCATCTACTTCTTACGAAACCATAAATCTACAATATGTAGGCATTGACAAGTTAATCCCTTGTCAACAAGGGAGCACAAAGTGCGCATAAAAGACATAAGTTGGTCGGTGGGCTCACTCTAGAGACAATAGGGGGTGTTGGGCAGGGTGTTACATGAATTTGAACTAAACTATCTTACTCATCGTCGGTTGGGCTGCGCGTCGGTCGGGGTGCGTGAGGGCATCTCCAACCGAGCGACCCAAACGAACGCGCTGGGCCGTCCGTTTTGGCCGTTTGGGTGGCCGAGCGGACACCCGGACAGCGACCCGTGTCCGCGTGTCCGTTTGGGTCGCACGCTGCGCCCAACGCGCGGACGCAACGCATATGTAATAAAAAAACAAAAATGAAAATGAAAAAGAAAAACAACAACAAAATAAATTTAAACTAGTGGTTAATTAAACTTAGCCCTATTTTGGGCAATTTTTACACAAAAGAAAGCCCTATATGGGCTTTATAAACTAAAAAAAAAAGCAAACCCTACGGTGGCCGCCGGCAGTACTACTCCCAGTAGTACTCGTCGTCGTCGTCGTCGATGAGGACGACGCCCCCCGGCGGCGACGCGCTGTTCCGGCTCGAAACGTCGGAGGGCGCCGGGGACTCCGGCCAGGGCGACCACTGCGCCCTTTCCCAGGCGGAGTGCGGGTTCGGAGGGCTCGCTGGCCTGCATAGTCGTGCCCTCCGCGTGGACTCCTTCCGGAGCTGCTCCTCCGCTGCGGCCTGCAGCTCCGCCTCTAGCCGGAGCGCGGCCCGGCGCTCCTCCTCCTCCCGGAGTGCCGCCAGGCGTGTGGCCTCCTCCTGCCGGCGCGCCATCTCGACGAAGGCCCACGCCTCCACCTGGGCGTCCTCCTGGCCCTTCCTAGCCTTCTCCTCCAGTGCGGAGGCGCGCAGCGTCTCGGCGAGGTGCGGCCATTTGGCCAGCTCGTCGAGGTCGCGCTGGTCGCGGGACGCCGCGAGCGCCGCCTGAAGCTCCGGGTCGTCCTCCTCCTCCTGGTGCTGGGGCTGGGGCTCGTCGATGTAGAGGCCGCCGGGGCGGCGGCTAGCCCGCCTTGCATGTGTGCGCGGCTGCGCGCGAGGCCGCGCCGTCGCGGACGTGAAGCACGTGTGCCGGCGTGCATTGTGCTCCACCTCGAACCACAAGTCCTAGTTGGGACTTGCGTCGCCTTACGGGGGTCCTCCTGGAGGTCTGCCGGAAGCTGCGTGCGGCACCTCCGGATCTCCGCGACGCGGGCACGGTCGGAGCCCGGGATGGGCGGCACCGGAACCCGATCTGGGCTCAGGTGCCAGCCGTGGGGGAGGTGCACGTCCCCCCACAGCATTGGGATGCCGGTGTCCCAGAACATCTGCGCCACTGCAACGGTGACGTAGATCCGGTCGCGTTTGGGAGGAGCCGGCGGCCCCATGGCGACCTTCGCCGGCGCGACTGGCCGGCTGCTGCCGGCCTCGTGGTTGTTCGCGGATGGGAGGAACTCGCGCTTTGGGGCCATGGCGGCGCGGAAGCTCTAGCCCGCGCGTGCGTGTGGCCGGAGTGGAGAGTGGGGACTGGATAGGGACGAGTCCCCTCCCCCAGTCCACATTTAATAGGACTGGGGCAGCGACAGCTGGGCCAGCCACGCGGACCAGGCGGACACGCGAGGACGCCGCGTGCCATCCGCGGCCACGCAAACCCGGCCCAGATTTGGGCCGGTTTGCGTCGTTCCGGACGCCGCGGCCATCCACTTTTGCGGTGCGTCTCTGCGTTGGGCAGCATTTTTGTCCGGCTGGACCCATCCGGACGCGCGGGCGCGGGATAGGTCGCCGCATTGGAGATGCCCTGGCTACCTAGCTTCATCACCATCAATTCCCTTTTCTGCTTCTCTTGCATCCACATCTCTGCCTTGAATGCATATGAATGCGCCCTAGCCTACCGCATATGATCATGCTAGATCTCTGCTGGTGAGGGGTGGCGCCTCTCTGTGGCGCTGGCCCATCACTATCACCCGTCTCAGGCGGGACTCTTCGTTCCAAGCCACCCTCGTTACTTCACGGGAGGCAGCCTTGGCGAGGGTCTCAGCGTTGAGCTCAATGATCATCTACCGCTCGGGTACGACGAGGAGGCGCCTAAACTCCTCCATCAACGCCCGCTGGCTGGATATCTGGATGACGCGCTCCAAGATCGATGACCTTATCAGCCTCCTCGGCGGCGCGGGAGACGTTGCTTTGATGCATCATCGCACGGTACGAGTTGAGGATCATCACCTGCTCCAGGTCTGGATAAGCAAGGAGTACGTTGTGGCGAGGCGACGCAATTGCGGCTGGGGTGTGCTCCGGTGTCCCCCCCCCCCCCTGGCGAACGACGTTCAGGTGGGATACCCGTTCGAGAAGGTGGGGCCGTATTAGTGGCGTATAATTATACTCCACATCATTTTCCACATAGATGATCGGTTGCCACGTAGATATGGTACGTATCCTTGTTGATGATGGTTTCCGCCGGCCCCACATCATTACAATTAGAGTTCGACCCGAAAACTACGTCGATCACGTGGATTTGATGCCGGCGATAGGCGGTGGTTACGGGGAAATTATTTGAAACCTTGCGTGTGCGCCATTGCTGGTCCTCCTTAGGGTTTCGAAGGTTCTGTCGATCGGGAGGGAGACGGCAGGGACGAGGACGTTGGGACGGCAAGGCGTAGCGCAGGGCGGTTTCGTTCTGAGAGCTGATCCGGGTATCGTGGAGGCGGGAGGCGGATCCGGCGACGACGAGGCTGGGCAAGGTAGGACGCGGAGGAGCATCGCATGCGGGTTGTTCCTGCTGCCACAGGCGGCGTTAGGGTTTGGCGGCTCCTTGGTGGTTTTGGGAGGTAATTAATTCTAAAAACTAATTGCATGTTCATGATTTGGTTGACGTTAGGGTTTGGGTTTGGAGCTCCTTTTTTTAGATGTACTTATTTGGTTGTTACTTTGGACAGGCGATGGACGTTTCAGATTTGAGTTCAACTTCAATGGAGTACGACAACGGAAATACAGATGAAGAGGAATTCAATATTTCGTCTGCCAACGAGAATGCACCTCCTGAAGATGAACACACTTCTGGAGATGATGTCGATGAAAGTGTGAGTGAAACGGAACTACTAGTTTTATTTAGTACTTGCATGTAAGTAGTTAAATACTGATTGTGCTTATTTTTGCTAATAGATGGATGCAGATGGTATTGATCTAGAAGATGATAATGTAGAGCAAGAAGAAGATGTTGACACTGATAATGTGAGTTTGTAGTAATAAATGTCTGATTGCATAAAAATATGGAATTGGTGTTTACATGGTTTAAAATGCATTAGATTCAGAGTGATGTTGTGGATGAGCCAAATGATGATGAGAGATTGGACTCTGGTTTTGTTGACGAGGTATGCATTTTAATTTTAGTAGGTCATATGTATGTTTAATTTATATTTAATAATGGAACAATGCATTTTATGTCGTCGTGACATGACCGTTAATCTTTCTTGTTTGCTCAGGTACTAGTTGGCGATAATTCTTCTTACGACTATTACGGTGATTCATACTTGGAGACTATAGAAGAACCTGTTAGAAGAAGACATGTAAGATTTTTGAATTTATTCGTTGTATGACTCGCGGACATGGCGTTCAAATATATTTATGTTTTCAATGTTATCAAATTGTGCATGCAGGTGAAATCAGTTGGTAAGAAAAAGAATGGATCAGAGGATGAAGATGAGAGTGATGCAGAAGATAAGAGAAAGTTTTACTGGGAGGTAATGGAGAAGACATTTGTGTCTGAGGCAGCTGCTTATACTTTTTATAATGGATATGCTCAATGTTCAAGAAATCGTTTATCTTAACTTATCGGTCGGCCTTAACATTGAGATTAATCGCTTATCGGCCAATTAATCGATTTTATCGGTCAGCCATTTATCGGCTTATTTTTATATAAATCCTAATTTTTGACACTAAATTTTCTATAATATGTTACGAAAAAATAATATTTGAGCATTGCACATAAGTATTACCTTGATTCCTTGCATTTGAATAAATAATAATGAAAATTTTGAGTTAATGCATAATTCTACAAAACCATATGACGAAAATATCGACAGCCATACCAAATTTCATTAAAATTTCACTAACAACCAGCCGAAATATCGGCCGTGAGATTCAAAATCGGGCAAAATATCGGCTCTCATTCAGAAAATCGGCCGAAATATCGGTGGAGCGATAAACTGGCCGATATGCTAAAATCTTATCGGTTACCACCCGATTCACGATAAATCGGTATCTCGGCCGATTTTTTGAACAGTGGATATGCTCGACAAGAGGGATTCAGTGTAAGAAAGTTCAAGTTCAAAGAGACTAAGGGTGCTAACAAAATAGTTCGCAGAAGGCGTTTTGTGTGTTCACGGGAAGAAAAACGTAACAGCAAGTTTCTGACTATGGACAACCGCACCCGTAGGTTGAGACCTTTGTCACGTTGCAATTGTAAAGCGGAGTTGGATGTGAAGCTTGATAGAGGTTCGGGCCTTTGGCGAGTTGCAAAATTTGTTTACAAGCACAGACATAAGTGTGCATAACCGAACGAGAGCCCATTTTTATGGTCACATAGGAGGATAAAATATTTCTAGAAAGCGGAGATATTAGCATTGGCAGCAGCTGGGGTTAGGAAGCATGTGATCATGGATACCTTCCTCAGCATGTATGGTCGGTACACCACTGTTGGGTTTACGAGGAAGGACGTGTACAACATGTGCTGCAGGGAGAAGAGAAAGTTATTTGCAGGTGGTGATGCTACCACAGCCATTGCCATGATGGAGAACCGGAAGAAGTTTGCTGACTTTTTTTTAGTACGACGTTGATAGTAAAGGTCGTTTGAAAAGCTTGTTCTGGTGTGATGCTCAGTCCCGGCCGGATTACAATGATTATGGAGACGTACTCGTGTTCGACATCACATATAAGATGAACCGATATGGTATGCCATTTGTTCCGTTTGTTGGTATTAACAATCACCGGAGGACGACAGTTTTTGCGTGTGCCATCTTATCAGATGAGAAGGAACGCACATATGTATGGCTACTGAAGACTTTTTTGAAAGCTATGTTGCAGCAGAAACCCAAGTCAATAATCACCGATGCCGATAGTGCGATGATTAGAGCTATTCGAAGTGTGTTTCCGGAGCAGTCGCACCGTATTTGTTCATGGCACATTGAAAAGAACATGGCTCGGCACCTAAGTTTCAAGTCGTTGAGTGAGTTTCGGGCTCTCTTGTATTACACGACCACGCCGGATATATTCCAGGAAAGATGGCCCGCTTTTATCCAGAAATGGCAGACGGAGAAAACACAAACTTGGCTGAAAAGAATGTACAAGAAGAGGAAATTATGGGCAGCGGCGTACCTATCTGAGGGGTTCTGGCTTGGTATGAAAAGCAATCAGCGAAGTGAAAGTCTTAACTCATGTCTTCACCCACACCTAGACTACGGTATGACACTAGTGGATTTGATTTTGCACTACGAGAATGCTATAGTGCGCATTCGAGAGACGGAGGCAAAAGATGACTGCATCAGTTCACAGTACCAGTAACCAATTTGAGGAGAATTGTGAGAACTGTTGCAAAGGTATTCACTCCGGCAAACTTTTATATATTGCAGCAAGAGATATATAAATAGAAGGCATTGAGGTTATAGATAAGTATAAGGGAACAGAAGGTGAGATGCAGTTTGTTGTTGCTTGGAAAAATAGAAAGCATGCAAAGTTTTATGTTGATTATAAACCGGCCAACTCGGATAAACTTGTAGAGTGCAGCTATCGAAGGATGATCCGGAGGGGACTTCCTTGCAAGCATATTCTGCATGTACTTGATGTGTTGGATTTGGATGAAATACCCAATTGTTTAGTTCTGCTCCGATTCTCTAAACAAGCTAGGGATGACTTGCCAGCGAGGCGCAAGAGCGATCTATATGGTTGGGGTTTTCCCGTAGCGGAGGAGCGACAAAGATTTACGGAGCTGAATGTGTTACAATGTGAAGCATTGCAAGTTGCATGCAAAGATCCACGGTTATTCGAGCGGACCAAGGCATTTTATGCTGACATTATTTCAAACAAGATGGAGTATGATAATGTACCCAACCGTCCCACAAACTCGCTGAATACTGATGTTAATGAATTGGGTGACCCTGCTAAAGTTGCTGCTCGAGGTGCGCCTAAGAAACGAAAGCGTAGAGATGACGGAGAAGGACCCGTGACAAAGAATGGAAGACCATTATCGTTTGACGAGCGGGGTAGGGGGATTCGATGTAGCAGATGCAAAAAGGCTGGACACACCAAACGTAGCTTGAAATGTGAGCTGAATCCTAGGTGAGTATTAATTTTTGTTATCATTTTTTTATGCATCCTCTTAAACTTTAGTTATTTACTTTATCATCTGTTTTGTGAATTGCAGGCATGTTGCGCATATGTTTGTAGGTCAGGAAGATGAATGACTTATTTTGAAGGATGAACTTCGCACGACATTATGAAGCTTGAGTTGGCATGACGATATGTGTTATGTAGTCATTGATCATTATGTGATATATGAAGCTGTAGTCAAACCCCTTGATCATTATGTGCTATATTTAAAAAAAAATGATGCTACTGATATTTTGATGCTGATAGTACTATTGATGTTGAGACTACTATTGATGCTGATAGTACTATTGATGATAGATCTTTTTTAGTTTTGTTTAGTATAGTGGACTGTGATGATATTTCAGATTTTTGATGCTACTTTGGTTGATGCATATTTCTCATACAAATTGTTGGTACAATTTGGCAACATAATTTTTGTAATACTGACCCATCGGACAGGGGTACAGGGGCGCCAGGCCAGTCTAGTTGCAAATCACACAATCACACTAGTTGCAAATCACAGAATCACACAAGTTGCTTAATAGATAGATGAATACTTAAAATCACACAATCACACTAGTTGCAAATCTTACTTAACTGTCATACATAGAGATTCACACAAGCTGAGATTCACACAAGTTGGGAAACCTTCTACGGGACTAAAATGCAACCTATGATCACTCCTGCTTTATCTAATTAGTAAATCTCTTGGAGATCCGGACAACCTTCTTTTTCACCGTCTCTAAGAGATTTGAAGTTGCTAAAACTATCTGTGAGTTAATGAGGTTCCTTGATCCGTTTATCATCTCCTGCAAACAAAAGCCATCGGTTATTCATTTTATGTAGCACGGAATAAAGGTGCTTGTTCAGCATGTAGAAACCAGTACCTGTGATATTTCTTTAGTCCATTTATCTCCATCCCAATGTTCCATGCATTGAAGAACAAATAAGCCACATGAATTGCTGCAACAGTAATTCAGTTAATTTCTTTTATATAGTTTACATGAAATGTAGTAATTTAATATTTAGTTTTTTGTACTTTGAATGTACTGACCCATCTTTTTGTTGCGGCATATCATATGCTTTTATATTCCAGGTGGACACATCAGGGAAAAATCCAGTTGTCCATTGGTTGTACTCGCGTATATCAGCTGCTATTTGTTGTCTCTGTAGATATATAGATAATTAAAAGTATGTGTACAGATGCAACTAATTAGAGTATGCACTATAAGAAACAGTACCAGAGCCCTGATAGTGTCTATTGTCTGAGTTAATGGATATAATGAGTCAAGAACTTCGAATTCTTCCTTCCTTATGTGCATGATCACGGTAGTCCAGTGATTATTTGATATGTTCACTGGAAAATAAGCCTTTTTGGAAAGGAAAAAATTGTCATTGCAATATAAAATATTAGTCGTGTTAACAGTAGTTCTAATGATGTTTAACTATACCTTGTCCCGCTTAAAATATTCATCCATGACTCGTTGAATGGCTCCAGTTCTTGCAGCTAAGTGATCATCATTCTTTTTACTTTTATTCGTCTTTTGGCCTTTCCGATGTTTTTCTAGCAGGAATGATGACCTCCGAGCTGCGCATAGGTACCGATCATTTCCAACACGGAGAGATAAATCTCCAATGTAAGCATCGATAACCTGAACAACAAATGATTTGTGTCGTTAACACATAAACAGATTTGTGCATAATTCAAACAAAAATAGGTATTTGCATAATTGAATCATAAGCTATGTACTTACATCATCTGTACACCATTTATGGTCTAGAACCACCTTTAGCCGTTGTGATGTCAATGTGACGCCAACATCATTTTTGTACACCCATTTTTTCCCATTTTGCTCAGTCTTGCAGTATAGTTGAACAAAAATCTCGGCTGCTGCGATATGTTCCGCTGTTAAAGCTGTCGAGTCTTGCGGCACTTCAATGTCATTGCTCGACGCAATAGCTGTACATACAAATGGTAGTCGGCTTAATATCCAACTAGTACACAATATATTAAGAAAAATAAATTAGGACCATTGTGTACCTATTGCGGGAGTTGGTTTTTTTCGAGGTTGACGTTTCTCTGGATTCTCAATTATAAATGGATGTTGCAGTTTAAGAGGCAGCTTTCGCTTCCTCTTTCCATTTACATCTTCAGTCTTCGCAGTTGCACTATTCAAGCTTTTTGAGCCTTGTGAGGCAGCCCCTTTTTCTTCGTCATGTTTATTTATATTTTCGAGCGTTTCTTCAAATATCTTCGACGGAACCTCCGATGAAGAGGCATCCTTCGTACCTTCATTAAATTCCCAAGGATTAACGGGCGTGCCATCACCTATGAAGTCACCACACTTTTTCCTTGCAGGTGTGACATAATCCACATCATTATGGGCCTCGTCGGACACCTACAGAAACGAAACATGCACATGAACAATGCGATCACGTGTATTTTAATGTACAAGGCTCTGTCAATTAAATTCGAACTAACCTTGTGAAAATCTTCTAGAGGTACGGACACACTACGTGTGTCGCTTTTTTTTCATATACAAATTCTTTTCCTTTGGATGCTCCATTGAGATATGAGGCACATCCTTCTTCATACAAGTCCTTATCTGAAAATTGTTCCCTCATTGCCATGTACCTCACACCTGATTTATTTAACATTTTGACAACATCCTGCAATCAAAAACAAATTTGAGCATCGCAATAGTAATTTGATACATGTTGAACTATGTACTTGAAATATAATTCCGCCAAGTCACCTTCGCGCATCTTGGTGGTAGTTCTTCCATTATCTCCCTCTTCAATTCCTGCATCATCCGCTTCATGTTGATTTCCATCGTAATTTCCCAGGAGGGGCCAGGTTTCTTCGACGTACTTGCCTTTCCATTGCTCCTTCCATTGATCTTTCCATTGCTCCTTCCGTTGCTCCTTCCATTAGGTGGTTTTTTAATGTCCGCAGTAGTTTTGTTGTTTGCATCTGTTTGCTTCCCATATGATCGCCTATATTCCTCTGTTATGGTATCTTCAATCTAAAGAATTACACAATTTTAATATGTCAGTAAGATATTCGAAGTATATAGTTCAACAAAAATCTACTATAATATATAGGTTGGCCGGTTAGCTATGATTACCTTAAGGATACCTTTGCCTCGGCCATTATCTTGATCATAGTTATCTCTCAAGCCTGCCAACTTATGTCCAGTTGATCATAAGTGGGCGTGAAGATATGCGAGCAACTAGTGCTATCTCATCAAGAGGCTGCACTTTCTCCCAATACAAGTACTACATGAAATAATAGAATGCAAAATTAGTATATTTGCACTAAACCCAAACCAAATGAATTAATGACATGTACCTCTAAAATTGCGACATTTCCTTTCGGCCACTGCCTAAGATATATTCCTCTCCGGCAAGTACTGATCTGGTCCATGACATATGCAAGCGTGAATTGGTTCCAGTTCATGTTGTGCAACTTGTACATTGTCTCCACAAGTGCATAGCATGGCTTATGAACAGTATAGTTAGAAGTAGGAGCCAGAACAGCGCCTATGAGAATTAAGACCGCCCTTCGCAGAAAGTCGTCATCAGCAGCTTTTGAAGTAATGATTTGTTCAATCATATCTTTCATCACTAAGTTGCCAGTTTTTTACTAAGAAATCTAGTTGGTATGTTACTTCTCCATTCTTCACCTTCCTCTTCCAATATATCAGCAGAAAACAAGCCTTCATCTTCTAATCCTAGCAAGCATTCCACATCTTCATTCGTTGCCGATATTTCACCCACCCTTGGTTGAATGATGAACCTACCCTTTTCCGCGTCATAAACCTGCATCATGTATTTCACCAATAGTGGCCGCACCTTCCTGGATGGAATTTGGAGCATGCATCGGCCAACAGCACAAGTGCGTAATTTTTCTCTTTGCTCGTCGGTCATAGCTGCTACGAGTTTGCACCATCTTATAATGTCACAGAAAATCTCCCCATCCGGCTCTTCCATCCTGGTATACCAATTATGATTTACATGAAATAATACAACATACATCAATGTTTCATTATTGTAAAGCAGAGAATACATACAAAGAAAGAAAACAATTTAACTTGTAATAATACTACAGCTTCCGTGAACACCGACGTGCTAAATCATATAAAGTGTATTAGCAGCATTACTGCATTACTACAAAAAATAAACTTACTAGCATGGATAGTCTAAGTTGTAACTGCTTACACATCTGCATATATTCGTGCATAAATGACCTATTGGGCCTTTGCTTGCACATCTGAGTTGCTATCTATATTCGAACGAGATAACTTGATATACACCAAGGGGTTTCCTTTCTATTGTACAATCAATTTGTCGAATGTAGGGTAAAATTTTCTTGTGCATGATGGCTTTAACTCTTTGGATGAGGAGACAATGGAGTGTCCTTTTTTTAAAGAGACAAGCTTTGCCAGTTTCATGTGTTTTGTGAGATTTTGATTTAGTGCTTGATCAGTTTAGTTATCTGGTTGATAAATTGTTTGCTCGGTGCTTTAGAAGTGTAATTTTCTATAAGAGTACTGCATGATTCCTAAGCTGTCATGATTTGAAATTTGGCGTACTTCGATTTTACTTAAATTGCTACAGCCATGTCTGGTAATTGAAGAGAGATGGCACGAACGTGTTCTTATATCTTGATATAGCATCCCCTGTTGGAAGATAGACAAACAGACTGACTAATTTTCAGGTACTTTCCGTGCACATCCATCAATCATTGTTTTACTTTGCGGTGAAGCAGTACTGATAGATCACTCTAGCAAATTCCGTGTACTAAATCTAGGATACACGAAATCCTGATTGTTGTTCTTGTACTTCTAAGGAAATGGAGATTTTACACTCAGTTGAGAGATCAAAAGTACGTACGGAGTACATAAGTCAACAGTTTTACCCACTTTGCTATATGATCTGAACTATGTGTTGCCCACAGGCAAATGTTAAACTGCACTATTTTTGGATGTTGAACTACTACTCCATGGATGGAATTATTTAATGTTTAGACTTTGTTTTATATCTCAGTGACGCATTTATCCTTATTTTGTAAATTAATATGAAGCAACATAAATTACATTTACGGATCAAAATCTGATACCTTCAAAGCATTGCATGCTTTTCTGTCACTGAAATATTCTTTTGTCTACACACGGATCAAAAGCTGACATCATCATTATTAGCTTATGTTTCTCTAGCGCATGTGCTAATGTAAGAGCAAGATCTATAACCCTTGTTTTGTGTGTTTGATAACAACACTCAAACAATTCTAACCGTGCACAAAGATTGTCTTTGATGGATTTGTAGGTGTACGGTGGCCTCGCTGAACACACTATGATCGGAAGACTGAAGCGTAGATCTTAGGTTTTCTGGTTTTGTGTGTGTGTCGTGATGTAACATGGTAGGAGAGGAAAAGAGAAAAGCTGTTTTAGCCATAGCGGTACTACCGGTACCAGGAGCGGTAGTACCGCTACCCCTACTGGTACCGCCTGATGTACCGCTCTGAGGATTGCACACGACTTTGTCCCACGGTACAAGTGGCGGTACCTTTGCGGTACCATGAGCGGTAGTACCGCTTACTAGCGGTAGTACCGCCCACGGTACCGCTCAAGTACCGTAACTCATTACGGCAGTACCGCTGTGGTACCGCTCGGGTACCGCTTCGAGTCCAGTAAGGTTTGGACCCTATTGCGGTACCTCGAGCGGTACCACGAGCGGTAGTACCGCTATGTGTCCACGTGGACAAGTTCTGTGGGGATTCAAACTCAGAGCGGTAGTACCGCTTTCCAGAAGCGGTAGTACCGCTTAGGCAAAAACAGCACATAACGGTTGGATTTGGAGGGACCTATAAAAAGGCCCCTTCTTCTCCAGCCCGATTCAGCTCTTCTCTCTCTCTCTCTCTCCTCCATTGTTGCTGATCTCAAACTGAGGGGATCTCCCTCCCTACCCAATCAATCTTGCTCATACTTTGAGGAGTGGTGGAGGAGACCCCGATCTATCGTTCTACCGAGAGAAATTTCACCAATTCGTGGTAGTCCTTAGTGGATCTTGGTGGTAGGGTTCCTATTGTGGGACATTGGAGAAAGTGCATCCATGGAGGCTAGCTTGGTGTTGTACTAGCTCCATGGGTTGTTGGGAGCCTCCTTGTGGTGTGGAGCTCGCCCCAACCTTGTGAAGGAATCACCGCCTCGACCGGTGCCTTAGTGGAGAAGGGGAGCACCTTCGTGGAGCTCTCTCGAGGAAGAAGGTGAGGCCTTCCTTCGTGGTGTGGCCGTCTAGTCTCTTGTGTGAGACTAGCACCTCCTCAACGCAGACGTACTTCCTATTGTGGAAGGAACTGCGGGAAACAAACCTCGCCTCGTCTCCGCGCCCTCCGGTTGTCCCGCTCCTTACTCTTACTATCTTGTGTCATTCCTTTGCTTGTTGTACTTGTCTAGGATCATTGTAGGAACACCACCATCGCTAAAGCTATCACCTTTACCTTCCGTTGCACTAAAAATTGAAAAGGACTAAAACTTGCCGTAGCGCCATTCACCCCCCCTCTTGATCGCTACGATCCATTCAAGTGGTATCAGAGCAAGGTTTTCTTGCTCGGGCTTTACCGCCTAAGAAATGGCCGATCAAGAGGTGAATGTGAATGAAGTCCTTCCCCGTGAGCAATCATCTCCATCATCAATTGCCGATAATACTCCGACTACTTTGGATGACCTCAAGAAATTGGAGTCATCCATTGTATCTCAATTGAAGGCTATGATGATGGAGTTGATTACTCCAAAACCAAATCCCATCATAAATCCTAATAGAGGTGTCAATGTTCTCCCACCACAAGTTAACACGTTTCCTCTCGTTGGATCTGTTGAGCAATTGACAAAGCCACCTCGGGAAAAGGATCTTGAGGATGTTTACACCTCATCAAAAGGGAAGGATGAATCTCCGGTTGCGGGACAATTAAGAGGTAATCATGTGGTGCCACCACCAAGTGATTACACCGTAAATGTCCCAATACCCATGCCTCGCATTTTGACTCATGGTTCACCACCGCTTCTTGAATCTAATAGCTATGAAAATTGGAAATTCTTAATGCGTTCCCATGTGCGCAGCGCTTCTACCTAGCTTTGGCGTATCATAGAGGAGGGATATTCTCCACGAGACCCAATGAACTTGACAAGAAGGGAAGTGGTAGATGACCAACTCAACGCCACCGCCATCAACATGATTCACATGGCTGTCACGCCCAAGGATCGCGCTCATATTCGCTCGCTCAAGACCGCCAAGGAAGCTTGGGATAAACTTGACAAGCTCTTCCTCGGAAATGCAAGCATCCAAAGCTCTCGTTTCGATGAAGTGAACAATTTGGCCGACAACTTCGTTATGAATGAAGGAGAGTCCCCCGAAGAAATGTACCGGCGCCTCATCGCTCTTTCCGTACAAATGCAAGATCTTGGGGCAACGTTTGTGGATGACCATTGGATCAAGCGCAAGTTCTACAACGCTCTCCTCCCCTATGAGGAAGTGAAATTGACGGCCATCCGCCAAAATGCCTCCTTCCGTGCTATGACATCCGATGAGGTCCTTAGTGAAGTCATCGCCTTGGATATATCTAAGAAGAATGCGGAAGATCTTGTTGCTCGTGCTCTTAACACCCGCAAGCCTAACTTTGCATTGAAGATGAAGGAGTATGGAGCTAGTGAGAGCGATGAGGATCCCATTGAGTGGGGTCCGGATGATCTCAAGGTCAACTATAATGAACACATGGCTCTCGCCGCCAAGAGTTTTTGGAGTGGGAACAAAACACGAAGCTCAAGGCCAAGAAGATACTCATCTCATGACTCTACTAAACTCTCCTTCAAGAGCCCAAGAGAAGAACAAAGGGAAGTTCTTGCTACAATTGCGGTAACAAGAGTCACTTTGTTGCGGATTGTATCTATGAGAGAAGGGAAGACAATGGTGGAAACTTATTCGTAAGAGCAAGCTTAGATCTCTCTCCAAAGGCTCCTCCAAGTTCTCCTCTAACTACGACGACACCAAGATCTTCTCCACCAAGAAGCCTAGAGCCTTCATCATACGTGAGGAGTATTCCTCCGATGAAGGTGATGAGCGTGAAGACAAAGGGAAAGAGGGAGAAGTGGCCGCCATTGCCATCTCCACTCTCTCTCCCTTCGACTCCCAAAATGAGAACCTCATCACCAACTCTTCTCGTTGTTTAGTGGCAAAGGTTTTGTTGGAGTTAGGAGATCAAGACTATATGATGGAAAAGGAGAAGCATGAGAAAAAGGTGGAATTAGAGCTTATCTATCTCACTCAATCTTATGAGGAAGAAGTGTGCATGCGTATGTCTCTTGAAGCTAGTGCTCTTGTTCTTGAGGACTCCAACAATTCTCTCATCTCCCAACTTATCAAGGACCGAGATTATGCTCTTGGTTGGGTGGATGATCTCAAGGCTAAGAAGCTTTATCTTGAAGAAAGCCATGAGTGGTCACTAAAGGATGTTGCAACCTTTAGGAAAGAAGATGAAGGTCCCAATCCATGTTGTGACAAGCTCCTTGACGAAGTTTGCTTCTTGAGAAGACACAATGCCAAATTCTTGAAAGTCATTTCAACTCAAGAGAAGGCCTTGGAGGAATACTATCGTTTGAGCAAAGAGAAGGTGCAATGTTGTGATCATGATGAAGAGATTGCCACTTTAAAGAGACACAAGGCCAAGCTAGTTTAAGTGAATGATAGACAAAATGAGTCCTTGATGGAGTACTTTCGCTTGAGTAAAGGAAAGGAAACTTGTTGTGACCATGAGGACGAAATTGCAACTCTAAAGAGGAGAAATGACAAGCTTATGGTGATCAAGAACATGTATGAGGAAGCCTTGATGGAATATAAACGGGCTAGCAAGGACTATATTTGTCGCAATCATGAAGACGATATTGCCACCTTGGAAAGACAAAAGCGCTCACTCTTGACAATGAATTCCCTTCAAGAAGAAGCTTTGTTGGAACATTTCCGGGTGAACAAGGAGAAAGAGGCTCAAGAATTCGACAACACTCATTCCCATCCGGATCATGTTCATGAAGTCAACCGTTTGAAGTCCAAAATTGAAAGACTCCAAATTCAAGCGCAATACTTGGAAGGAGTCATTGAGAATAGAGATAAGGCCAATGACATCTCGTGCAATGAAGAAGGAGTGGCTATGAAGCCAAAGGGGAAGAGAAGGAGGATCAAGATAAAGAGGAGCATCAAGATAGGGCCCATTGAAAAATGGGTTCCTATTTCCAAGTCTTGATCCATGAAGGACCTTGCTCTCGGTGGTGCTTATGGTGTGGTTGTTTTGGAGCCACAAGTCTTATGACCGGGAGCAAGGAATTCGTTGTCGTCATCAAGCTACTTATCTCTACCATTCTCATGACGACAATACAAGCAAGCTTAAAGGTATCGGAGCCTTGACAAGGTGGTGATCATATCCTACCTTGTCAATACTCCTATGATTGGTTCTCTTTGTTCATTGCTTTACACTCTTGGGTCTTTGTACCTACTATTATGAACATGTAGTGGTTTTCTTGTGGAGCTAGTCTCTTCAAGAGGCCACGGCCTAGGACTAATGGAATTTGCTTCTTTGTGTAGAGATTGTGTTTTGTAGGAATTGTGTTGAAGGAAATGAACCATGATGAAGTTTCTCAAACAATTTCAATACAAATTCTATGACATAATCCTTGCAAGAGGAAGGAACAATGGAATGGAGTTTATGCTCAAGATCTTGGATGTCTTCATTGGCAAAGAAGGAATCCACTATTTACTCCTAGCCATACTCTTACCCTAACCTCATGGGGTTGCCGGAAGTGAGAGACAAACCTTAGTTGGAAACACTCAAAAATGATGATGGAGTTTGAGGCTATTGTGTGGTTGTGTTTTTGTGTGATGAGACTCATTCGATGAATATGGAAGCTCTTTGGAGGAAGAGAAGTGCTTCTTGTGAGAAAGGAGATGTAATTCCCCCGGTTACCATAGGAAGGATGGGTGTTGGCACTCGCCGATCTCAAAAGCTACCTTCTATGAGTGCCGGGTGATACGTCCCAAACATATCTATAATTTCTTATGTTCCATGCTACTTTTATGATGATACTCACATGTTTTATACACATTATATGTCATATTTATGCATTTTCCGGCACTAACCTATTGACGAGATGCCGAAGAGCCGATTGTTGTTTTCTGCTGTTTTTGGTTTCGAAATCCTAGTAAGGAAATATTCTCGGAATTGGACGAAATCAACGCCCGGGGGCCTATTTTTTCACGAAGCTTCCGGAAGACCGGAGGGAGACGAAGTGGGGCCACGGGCGCCGCCACACTAGGGCGGCGCGGCCTAGAGGGGCCCGCGCGGCCCTAGCGTGTGGGGCCCCGCGACTCTCCCGACTCCGCCCTTCCGCCTACATTTAGTCTTCGTCGCGAAACCCCCGATGCACGAGAGCCACGATACGAACCTTCCAGAGACGCCGCCGCCGCCAATCCCATCTCGGGGGATTCAGGAGATCGCCTCCGGCACCCTGCCGGAGAGGGGAATCATCTCCCGGAGGTCTCTTCATCGCCATGACCACCTCCGGATCGATGTGTGAGTAGTTCACCCCTGGACTATGGGTCCATAGCAGTAGCTAGATGGTCGTCTTCTCCTCGTTGTGCTATCATGTTAGATCTTGTGAGCTGCCTATCATGATCAAGATCATCTATTTGTAATCCTACATGTTGTGTTTGTTGGGATCCGATGAATATTGAATACTATGTCAAGTTGATTATCAATCTATCATATATGTTATTTATGTTCTTGCATGCTCTCCGTTGCTAGTAGAGGCTCCGGCCAAGTTGATACTTGTGACTCCAAGAGGGAGTATTTATGCTCGATAGTGGGTTCATGCCTCCATTAAATACGGGACGAGTGACGAGAAAGTTCTAAGGTTGTGGATGTGATGTTGCCACTAGGGATAAAACATCGATGCTTTGTCTAAGGATATTTGTGTTGATTACATTACGCACCATACTTAATGCAATTGTCCGTTGTTTACAACTTAATACTTGGAAGGGTTCGGATGATAACCCGAAGGTGGACTTTTTAGGCATAGATGCATCTTGGATAGCGGTCTATGTACTTTGTCGTAATGCCACTGATTAAATCTCATAGTACTCATCATGATATAGGTATGTGCATTGTTATGCCTTCTTTATTTGTCAATTGCCCAAGCTGTAATTTGTTCACCCAACATCCGCTATTTTATGGGAGAGACACCACTAGTGAACTGTGGACCCCGGTCCTATTCTTTACATCCGAAATACAAGCTGCTGCAATTGTTCTTTCTTGTTCTTCGCAAACAAACATCATCATCCACACTATACATCTAATCCTTTGTTTACGAGCAAGCCGGTGAGATTGACAACCTCGCTGTTACGTTGGGGCAAAGTTACGTGATTGTGTTGTGCGGGTTCCACGTTGGCGCCGGAATCCCTGGTGTTGCGCCGCACTACACTCCTCCGCCATCAACCTTCAACGTGCTTCTTGGCTCCTCCTGGTTCGATAAACCTTGGTTTCTTTCTGAGGGAAAACTTGCTACTGTGTGCATCACACATTCCTCTTGGGGTTCCCAACGGACGTGTCAACTACACGCATCAATCATTTTTTCTGGCGCCGTTGCCGGGGAGATCAAGACACGCTGCAAGGGAGTCTCCACTTCCAATCTCTTTACTTTGTTTTTGTCTTGCTTTGTTTTACTTTATTTACTACTTTCTTTGCTGCACTTAAACAAAACACAAAAAAATTAGTTGCTAGTTTTACTTTATTTACTGTCTTGTTCTCTATATTAAAAACACAAAAAATTAGTTACTTGCATTTACTTTATTTAGTTTGCTTTATTTACTACTGCTAAAATGGGTACTGTTGAGAATACTAAGTTGTGTGACTTCACTAGCACAAATAATAATGATTTCCTATGCACACCTATTGTTCCACCTGCTACTACAGCAGAATTCTTTGAAATTAAACACCTTTCTTTTGAATCTTGTTATGAGAGAGCAATTTTTCAAGTGTTAGTTACGATGATGCTTGCTTGCACATCTTAATAATTTTGTTGAACTATGTGAAATGCAAAAGTATAAGGATGTAGATGGTGACATTATAAAATTGAAATTGTTTCCTTTCTCTTTAAGAGGAAGAGCTAAAGATTGGTTGCTATCTCTGCCTAGAAATAGTATTGATTCTTGGACTAAATGTAAGGATGCTTTTATTGGTAGATATTATCCTCCCGCTAAAATTATATCTTTGAGAAGTAGCATAATGAATTTCAAGCAATTAGATAATGAACATGTTGCTCAAGCATGGGAGAGAATGAAATCTTTGGTAAAGAATTGCCCAACCCATGGACTGACTACTTGGATGATCATCCAAACCTTTTATGCAGGATTGAATTTTTCTTCGCGGAACCTATTGGATTCAGCTGCTGGAGGTAACTTTATGTCCATCACTTTGGGGGCGGCAACAAAGCTTCTTGATGATATGATGACAAATTACTACTGAATGGCACACGGAAAGAGCTCCACAAGGTAAGAAGGTAAATTCTGTTGAAGAAACCTCCTCCTTGAGTGATAAGATTGATGCTATTATGTCTATGCTTGTGAATGGTAGATCTAATGTTGATCCTAATAATGTTCCTTAGCTTCATTGGTTGCCCAAGAAGAACATGTTGATGTGAAGTTCATTAAAAACAATAATTTCAACAACAATGCTTATAGGAACAATTCTGGTAACAACTATAGGCCATATCCTTCTGCTAATGGTAATAGTTATGGTAATTCTTATGGGCATTATTACAACAATAATAGGAGTGTACCCCCTGGTCTTGAAGCCATGCTTAAAGAATTTATTAGTACACAAACTGCTTTTAACAAATCTGTTGAGGAAAAGCTCGATAAAATTGATATTCTCGCTTCTAAGGTTGATAGTCTTGCCTCGATGTTGATCTTTTAAAATTGAAAGTTGTGCCTAATAAGGATATTGATAATAAGATTGTCACTACAGCAAATGCCATCCAAGTTCGAATTAATGAGAATATTAGATTGATGGCCGAATTGCATGCTAGGTGGGAAAGAGAAGAAAATGAAAAACTAGCTAAAGAGAATAATGTAGCTAAAGTTTGGACTATTACCACCACTAGTAATGTTAATGATTCACATGTTGCTACACCCTCTACTACCAATGGTAAAATAATTGGTGTTGGCAATGTTACTACTCCTAGTGCAAAAAGCGTGCAAAATTGCCTGAAACTGCTAAAGCTATCGAAATTGATAAAACTACTGAAATTTTTCAAAATATTGGGGACAATGATCCCATTGCTGTAGATCATAATGGTTTAGACTTTGATGATTGTCACATCTCTGAAGTTATAAAGTTCTTACAAAAGCTTGCTAAAAGTCCCAATGCTAGTGCTATAAATTTGGCCTTTACAAAACACATTACAAATGCTCTCATAAAAGCTAGAGAAGAGAAACTAAAACTTGAAACCTCTATTCCTAGAAAGTTAGAAGATGGTTGGGAGCCTATCATTAAGATGGGGGTCAATGATTTTGATTGTAATGCTTTATGTGATCTTGGTGCAAGTATTTCTGTGATGCCTAAGAAAATTTATGATATGCTTGACTTGCCACCATTGAAGAATTATTATTTGGATGGTAATCTTGTTGATAATGCTGTAAAGAAACCTTTGGGGAGGATTGATAATGTTCATATTATGGTTAACAATAACCTTGTCCCCGTTGATTTTGTTGTCTTGGATATTGAATGCAATGCATCTTGTCCCATTATATTGGGAAGACCTTTTCTTCGAACTGTTGGTGTCACTATTGATATGAAGGAAGGTAATATTAAATATCAATTTCCTATCAAGAAAGGTATGGAACGCTTCCCTAGAAAGAGAATGAAGTTACCTTATGATTCTATTATTAGAACAAATTATGATTTTGATGCTTCATCTCTTGACAATACTTGATTCACACTTTCTGCGCCTAGCTGAAAGGCGTTAAAGAAAAGCGCATATGGGAGACAATCCATTATTTTACTTCTGCACTTTATTTTATATTTGAGTCTTGGAAGTTTTTTACTACTGTAGCAACCTCTCCTTATCTTTATTTTATTGCATAGTTGTGCCAAGTAAAGTCTTTGATAGTAAAGCCGATACTAGATTTGGATTACTGCGCAGGAACAGATTTCTTGCTGTCACGAATTTGAGCAGTAGTCCCTGTAGAAAAATCAAAAAAATCTGCCAATTTACGTGCGTGATCCTCAGATATGTACGCAACTTTCATTCAATTTGGGCATTTTCATCTGAGCAAGTCTGGTGCCACTTTAAAATTCGTCTTTATGAACTGTTCTGTTTTGACAGATTCTGCCTTTTATTTCGCATTGCCTGTTTTGCTATGTTTGATGGATTTCTTTGTTCCATTAACTTTCAGTAGCTTTGTGCAATGTCCAGAAGTGTTAAGAATGATTATGTCACCTCTGAATATATGAATTATGCACTGTCCCTCTAATGAGTTTGTTTCGAGTTTGGTGTGGAGGAAGTTTTCAAGGGTCAGAGAGGAGGATGATACAATATGATCAAGAAGAGTGAAAAGTCAAAGCTTGGGGATGCCCCGTGGTTCATCCTCGCATATTTTAAGAAGACTCAGCGTCTAAGCTTGGGGATGCCCAAGGCATCCCTTCTTCATCGACAACTTATCAGGTTCCTCTAGTGAAACTATATTTTTATTCCGTCACATCTTATGTGCTTTACTTGGAGCGTCTGTTTGTTTTTATTTTTGTTTTCATTTGAATAATTCGGATCCTAGCATTCTTTGTTTGGGAGAGAGACACGCTTCGCTGTTTTGTATGAACACATGTGTTCTTAGCTTTATCTTTAATGTTCATTGCGAAATTTGAACTATTTCATCCATTGTTATATGGTTGGAAACGGAAAATGCCGCATGTGATAAATGGTAAAATGTCTTGAATAATGTGATACTTGGCAAGTGTTGTGCTCATATAGATCTTGTTTAAGCTTTTGCATCATGTACCTTGTACTCATTAATGAATAACTACATAGAGGTTGTTAAAATTTGGTTTGCATGATTGATCTCTAGAGTCTAGATATTTTCTGGTTGAGGTGTTTGAACAACAAGGAGACAATGTAAAGTCTTATAATAGTTACAATATGTTCATATGTGAGCTTTGCTTGCACCTTTTATACTTGAGTTTGCTTCAAACAACCTTGCTAGCCTAGCCTTGTATTGAGAGGAATTCTTCTCGTGCATCCAAATCCTTGAGCCAATAACCATGCCATTTGTGTCCACCATACCTACCTACCACATGGTATTTCTCCGCCATTCCAAAGTAAATTACTTGAGTTCTACCTTTAAAATTTCTATTCTTTGCCTTTGCAATACATAGCTCATGGGACAAATAGCCTTAAAAACTATTGTGGTGAAGAATATGTACTTATGTGTCTTATTTCTTAATAAGTTGCTTGTTGAGCGGTAACCATGTTTCTGGGGACGCCATCAACTTTTAACTTTGTTGAATATCATGTGAGTTGCTATGCATGTTCGTCTTGTACTGAAGTAAGGGAGATTTTCATGATCATATGGTTTGAGTATGCATATCGTTAGAGAAGAACATTGGGCCGCTAACTAAAGCCATGATTCATGGTGGAAGTTTCGGTGTGGACAGCTAATCCTTAATCTCTTATGAGAATATTAATTGTTGTTGAAATGCTTATGCATTAAAGAGGAGTCCATTATCACGTTGTCTATGTTGTCCCGGTATGGATGTCTAAGTTGAGAATAATCAAAAGCGAGAAATCCAATGCGAGCTTTCTCCTTAGACCTTTGTACAGGCGGCATAGAGGTACCCCTTTGTGACACTTGGTTGAACCATATGCTATGCAATGATAATCCGTGTTAACCCAAGATAATTAGGACAAGGTGCGAGCACTATTAGTATACTATGCATGAGGCTTGCAACTTATAAGATGTCTTATACATAACACATAAGCTTTATTACTACTGTTGACAAAATTGTTTCTTGTTTTCAAAATGAAAAGCTCTAGCACAAATATAGTAATCAATGCTTCCTCTGCGAAGGGCCTATCTTTTACTTTATTGTTGAGTCAGTTTGCCTATTCTTTCTATCTTAGAAGCAAACACTTGTGTCAACTGTGTGCATTGATTCTTACATGTTTACTTATTGCACTTGTTATATTGCTTTGTGTTGAAAATTATCCATGAGATATATATGTTGAAGTTGAAAGCAACCGCTGAAACTTTATCTTCCTTTATGTTGCTTCAATGCTTTTACTTCGAATTCATTGCTTTATGAGTAACTCTTATGCAAGTCTTATTGATGCTTGTCTTGAAAGTATTATTCATGAAAAGTCTTTGCTATATGATTCATTAGTTTACTCATTATCTTCATCATTGCTTCGAATCGCTGCATTCATCTCATATGCTTACAATAGTATGATCAAGATTATGATAGCATGTCACTTAGAAATTATCTTTGTTATCGTTTACCTACTCGAGGGCGAGTAGGAACTAAGCTTGGGGATGCTTGATACGTCCCAAACGTATCTTTAATTTCTTATGTTCCATGCTACTTTTATGATGATACTCACATGTTTTATACACATTATATGTCATATTTATGCATTTTCCGGTACTAACCTATTGACGAGATGCCGAATAGCCGATTCTTTGTTTTCTACTGTTTTTGGTTTCGAAATCCTAGTAAGGAAATATTCTCGGAATTGGACGAAATCAACGCCCAGGGGCCTATTTTTCCACGAAGCTTCCAGAAGACCGGAGGGGAGACGAAGTGGGGCCACGGGGCGCCGCCACACTAGGGCAGTGCGGCCTAGAGGGGGCCCGCGCGGCCCTAGCGTGTGGGGCCCTAGCGTGTGGGGCCCCCGTGACTCTCCCGACTCCGCCCTTCCGCCTACATATAGTCTTCGTCGCGAAACCCCCAGTACCGAGAGCCACGATACGGAAAACCTTCCACAGACGCCGCCGCAGCCAATCCCATCTCGGGGGATTGAGGAGATCGCCTCCGGCACCCTGCCGGAGAGGGGAATCATATCCCGGAGGTCTCTTCATCGCCATGACCGCCTCCGGATCGATATGTGAGTAGTTCACCCCTGGACTATGGGTCCATAGCAGTAGCTAGATGGTCGTCTTCTCCTCGTTGTGCTATCATGTTAGATCTTGTGAGCTGCCTATCATGATCAAGATCATCTATTTGTAATCCTACATGTTGTGTTTGTTGGGATCCGATGAATATTGAATACTATGTCAAGTTGATTATCAATCTATCATATATGTTATTTATGTTCTTGCATGCTCTCCGTTGCTAGTAGAGGCTCCGGCCAAGTTGATACTTGTGACTCCAAGAGGGAGTATTTATGTTCGATAGTGGGTTCATGCCTCCATTAAATGCGGGACGAGTGACGAAAGTTCTAAGGTTGTGGATGTCTTTGTTGCCACTAGGGATAAAACATCGATGCTTTGTCTAAGGATATTTGTGTTGATTACATTACGCACCATACTTAATGCAATTGTCTCGTTGTTTACAACTTAATACTGGAAGGGGTTCGGACGATAACTTCGAAGGTGGACTTTTTAGGCATAGATGCATCGTTGGATAGCGGTCTATGTACTTTGTCGTAATGCCACTGATTAAATCTCATAGTACTCATCATGATATATGTATGTGCATTGTTATGCCTTCTTTATTTGTCAATTGCCCAAGCTGTAATTTGTTCACCCAACATCTCGCTATTTTATGGGAGAGACACCACTAGTGAGCTGTGGACCCCGGTCCTATTCTTTACATCCGAAATACAAACTGCTGCAATTGTTCTTTCTCGTTCTTCGCAAACAAACATCATCATCCACACTATACATCTAATCCTTTGTTTACAGCAAGCCGGTGAGATTGACAACCTCGTCGCTACGTTGGGGCAAAGTTACGTGATTGTGTTGTGCGGGTTCCACGTTGGCGCCGGAATCCCTGGTGTTGCGCCGCACTACACTCCTCCGCCATCAACCTTCAACGTGCTTCTTGGCTCCTCCTGGTTCGATAAACCTTGGTTTCTTTCTGAGGGAAAACTTGCTACTGTGCGCATCACACCTTCCTCTTGGGGTTCCCAACGGACGTGTCAACTACACGCATCACCGGGGAAGGACGAAGTTCGACCCATGTGGAGCCATCTACACCACAAGGCCAAGACTCTTCCATTGGACAACCAAGTACTAGATCACCTCTTCCACAACCTCAAGTTCGGCATCAACAACAATGGGGTCAAGGCGAGGACCTAAACCATGATGAAGATCAAGGGACCTCACAAGAATCTATCCTTTGGTCCATTCTTGCCGGGGTACTAATGCGTCAAGACTCTTTCATAATTCAAGCAAAGTACAAGACATACTCAAGAGCAAGTTATGAGGGGGTCCAACGGTATAGCAACCCCAAGTCTCAATTCTTCCCAAATGAGTCCAACAAGACAATGGTCTCACTCTCCACCGATAGTCGTCAAGGTTTGCTTCTCTACCTTTGTGCTTCTCATCCGGACATTGTGTCAAAAGTGGGTACTTATACCACTCTTGTGCCATATGTCTAGATGTAAAGCACGCATGAACATAGGGGGAGTGCGGTTTAAATTTATTGAGCTATCCCTTCCCCCATGATGCATAAAGAAACCCAAAGCATATGCTATTTGTCAATTAAGTGACTTTCGAGCTTCATGTTGAGTTGTAGTCGTGAGTCCTAGGTCTCTACGCGACCTCACACTACCAAACTCTTACGCGGTGGCTTTGGCCACCAACCTCCTCCTTGAGGAGTTTTTGTTCTTTTTGTTTTCTTTTCTCCTTTTGTTGTTGTTTTTCGTTTCTTCTTTTCTCTTTGTTTCTTCATGGGAGATTCACCCAAGCTTGGTTTTTCTTGCTTTGATTCTTGCAAGCTTGGTTGGGTAGTACCTTAACAGTTCCGTCATCTAATCCTAAGCCATCATCTATCTCTCAAGCCAACTCTGTCTAAAAGCACAAGTCTACACCAAAATCTGAGTGTCTTTGAGTTTGGAGGCCGGTACTACCGCTTCCCAGGCCGGTACTACCGCTTTGGGGCAGTTATCTGACGAAACTGAACATTATCCCCAGAACGGTACTACCGCCCTAGGTACCGGGTAAGTACCGGTAAGCGGTACTACCGCTTTTACGAGCGGTACTACCGCTTGCGTTCTTTGACTAGAGGTACCGGGCTGGTCGTTTTCCCCCCAAATCATCACAAACTCCTGCCCACCTCGAACCAAAGGAGCCCCCAACCTCAAGACCTCGAGGAGACCGGCCCCGATCTCCTCCTCCAGCCGCCGCCGGCCAAATCTCCTCCGTGGAGAAGCTTCCTCACCTCCTTCTCCGCCATGTCCTCCGGTATGGACCCTAATCTCCCTCTCTAGGGTGTGTTGAACTCCCTAGATGCATAGGCTAGCGTTTGATGGAGATTTATGGTGGAAAAGCTCTCTTGGAAGCTCTACATGTGCGGGGATACTAGCTAGCAACAATGTGTGACACTATGAACTACTTTTCCATGTCCTCAATCTCGATTTCGATGTGCTGAGCTTGAGCGGTAGTACCGCTCGTTCGCGGGCGGTACTACCGGTCCAAGCGGTACTACCGGTTCGAAATTGCGGTACTACCGCTTTGACTAGTTTCACCAATGTTGCTTGTTAGTGTCCTCTTTGATCCTTAAATTCGTGACTTGTGCACTTATCCCCTATCCCCTCCCAAACATTTTCTATTCACAGGAGCACCTAAGACCCGTGGTGGCAAGGTCAAGCCATCCTCTCGTCGTCATCGAGATGAAGACGAGCAAGAGGAGATTGTACCGGCAAGAACCACCAAGCGACAGAGGGAAGCAGCAGCGGGCGCAAGGGGCCCTCAAAGATCAATGATTGACATCAAGAAAGGCCAATTCATGGAAGTTCGAGGTGCCAATCCTTATTTACTACCAAGAAATGCTCGTCAATGCCCCAATCACTATTTTCATCATGTCAACCAAGAGAGGATCTACAATGAGGTCTATGGGGCCAAAGAGTTCAAGTGTTGCCCCCAATACTCCATCAGCATGGACAAGCTCAACTCCAACCTCGAGTACTTTGGAGAAGCGCTAGAGATATGTGATGAACAAGGACTTACACCTCTTATGACCTTCTCTCACAATTTCTCCAAGGAGGTGATATGCCAGTTCTATGCCACTGTGGTGTTTCTTGAGGATGAAGGAGGCTTCCGCTCCTTGAAGTGGATGACGAGGGAACATGTGATGGAGGCCACGTGGGAGGAGTTTGCAAGAAGCATTGGTTATGAGCTCCCCGACAATGACTCAAACACCTTTCGGATTCATCTCCAAGCCAAGCCAATGGCCAAGGAGAAAATGGCCGATCTCTACATTCGAGGGAGGATGTTGTGTGGGAGCACCAAAGGCCTCCTACCTGTCTACGACATCATGAACCGCATCTACCGCAGCACCATCAACCCCAAGCACACCAACCATGATGAAGTGCATGGGTTCCTAGTGAACCTCCTTGTGCGCACTCATGAGATGAGGGGCAGCGGCAGGCAATTGGACGTCATGGACTACATTTGGCATGAGATGCGTGATTGTGTGTTTCTTCGCAAGCTTCCTCAGTATGCTCCTTACCTCATGAGGATCATTTGTCTCAAGTGGGATCGAGAGGGCCGTGGAGATCTTCTTCAACAATGCCGCCCCAACATCACTATCCACAAGGAAAAGAGTCCTCTTGTTAAGGACCATGACCTTCCAAGGTACGGCAAGGGGGCTCCCAAGGACAAGGATGAAGAATCCGACAGTGATGACTCCGACTATGTGCCCAACTCTGTCAAGACTAAGGGCCTCTTCGCCAGACTCACCGCTTGCCTCAAGAAGTCCTTTTGCTTCAAGAGGGACCTTGAAGATAGGATGTATCAAGCTCACCATGACAACAAGAAGATCCGCCAACGCCAAAAGGCGATGATGAGGCATATGCAGCTTCCAGTCTCCGAGGGCTCCGAAGACAACATCACACCTCCCGGAGAGTGGAAGTCCAAGCTTACTTGGTCGAGTTCCGAGGATTCCATCCCCGAGCACATTGTTCGTCCCTCTCCACCACCTCACGGCAAGGGTCTTGCTCAAGATGGAGACGACGATGACTCGTTACGGCAGTACCGCTGTGGTACCGCTCGGGTACCGCTTCGAGTCCAGTAAGGTTTGGACCCTATTGCGGTACCTCGAGCGGTACCACGAGCGGTAGTACCGCTATGTGTCCACGTGGACAAGTTCTGTGGGGATTCAAACTCAGAGCGGTAGTACCGCTTTCCGAAGCGGTAGTACCGCTTAGGCAAAACAGCACATAACGGTTGGATTTGGAGGGACCTATAAAAAGGCCCCTTCTTCTCCGGCCCGATTCAGCTCTTCTCTCTCTCCTCCATTGTTGCTGAGCTCAAGCCGAGGGATCTCCCTCCCTACCCAATCAATCTTGCTCATACTTTGAGGAGTGGTGGAGGAGACCCCGATCTATCGTTCTACCGAGAGAAATTTCACCAATTCGTGGTAGTCCTTAGTGGATCTTGGTGGTAGGGTTCCTATTGTGGGACATTGGAGAAAGTGCATCCATGGAGGCTAGCTTGGTGTTGTACTAGCTCCATGGGTTGTTGGGAGCCTCCTTGTGGTGTGGAGCTCGCCCCAACCTTGTGAAGGAATCACCGCCTCGACCGGTGCCTTAGTGGAGAAGGGGGAGCACCTTCGTGGAGCTCTCTCGAGGAAGAAGGTGAGACCTTCCTTCGTGGTGTGGCCGTCTAGTCTCTTGTATGAGACTAGCACCTCCTCAACGCAGACGTACTTCCTATTGTGGAAGGAACTGCGGGAAACAAACCTCGCCTCGTCTCCGCGCCCTCTGGTTGTCCCTCTCCTTACTCTTACTATCTTGTGTGATTCCTTTGCTTGTTGTACTTGTCTAGGATCATGTGATGACCCAGCGTACCACTGCATGGTGTAGTACACAAGTCGTTGACATAACACAAGTGAAACACCGTTCCACTCATATTACATCTCTCAGAGTGGTACAACAGAAACATATGTGAGTCCAAGGTATGTCTATAGAAGCATACACAATCTGTTTACATAAGATCCACACAACCTCCTACTTTACAGTGAGGTAAAACTTCAAATAAAGCTCCATAAGAACGACTCGTAGTCTATCGTATTGCTAACTCAAGTTTAAGAGCTACTTGGCTTGCTATAAAACTCTATCTACTTAGGTGCTAGGATTAGGGAAAGGTTCCCTTCTATTACTAGTCTAAGTTTTCACTCTAGCTGATGCAGAAGTTGACTCCATTGACTTCTTTGATTGGATTCTTCATCTTGTTACAGTTGACTCCTTTGTCCTCGAGTTCCACGGTAGTTTCTCCTTCGGTGCCTTGATCTAAGAAGGGGGTTCAAATGGGATAGAATGAGTACGAGCGTACTCAGCAAGTTCATATTAGGAAATAGGTATATTATGCACTAGCTACAGCCATAGACCAGAAAGTCATGGGCCAATGCAAGTTTTCATAAACATTTCTTCAAAAGGTTTATTTTATTCTGAAAACTATGCCCGTCAGTCTTCACAGAGTTGACTAGAACTTCATGGAGTTCCTTTCTGCCGCGTTCGCGAGTTCCCTTCCCGGAACGGAGGAGCGAGTCACAATTCGGTATCCTCTGCGAGAGGTGCGTTACTTTTCCCATAAGAGACCTTATCCTTGTTGCCAACCAGGTGCAAGATTTCCCGTCCACACTTCCTTTGGTGTGAGGCCAGGTGTAAGATCCAAGCCCACACCGCCTTCTCCGCGACTGCAAACCCACCCTTTTGTCCGACCCTACACCCCCAGTAGACTTCTTCCGATAATACGGCTTTACTCATGGTGTACTCCGGACAATCCATCACAGATCGTAGAGCTTATCATTACTAATGGATGGGGATTTAAAAGGCTATCCCAACCTATTGCGGCAGTGCCTCCAACACCCCGCCAGCTCTACCAATCCGTTGGCGTGCAGAAGGGAAAAGATACGGCTGGCTTTCCCAGAGCCATTATAGATCTCATGGTCAACGCGGTTTGTACGGCGCTAGAATCACTGGACGGCATTGGTAATTAATCCTAGGGTGATATAACCCATGCAATGGAACCTCCACCATATCAACACATACCATGGTTCCATTGCCCACCACATAGTCATATTCATAATTGTAAAATAATACTTTGCTTTTCAATGCATGAGTGATAAGTATAGTACTTTGCATATAGTTTGATACAAATAATCAAATGACATGAGCAAGCGATGAACTTGCCTTTCTTGACTGCAAGATTATGCAGGCAAAAGCTTCGATACGTGATAACTCCAAATGCTGAAATACCATCATCGTCCGGTAAGGACAATGTTCAAAGAACTGGCAAAGATGCTATAATGCATAGTATGAGATGCAATCGTCCCGAGCGTAACCTAACCTCGATGATTTAGGATGTATGAGTTGTAAAGATTTCTTTAGGGTTGGTTGCACTTTTAGAATGGTTCTCAAACAAGGTTCTTATTAGGGTTTGGTTATATTAGCATCATAACCAAGTGATATAAGACATCATAACAATCATACTCATAAAGAATAGTGGTGGAATAATATGTAAAGAACAGTTGTCAATTTTAAGTTCTACAGGACATGGTTGATGATTACTTGTATTATACTTCAAAAGAATAACTTTTGAAGAACATGTTGATTAATAAATACTGAGTATTTCAAAGAAGGATTAGGCTTCTAAGGTTTGATGGACATGTTTACTTCAAAAGAATAACTTTTGAAGAACAGGTTACATAAGAACATGAACTACTATACATAGGTGTTATAGCTTTCTAGGGTTTACTATTGGATTCATCTAGTTCCAATAATAGGAATTAGTTGGGTTATTAAGTTAAATTGGTTCTATATGTAGCAAGTATTAGCAAGTTTGTTACTAAGGTTGATTATGGTTATCATATCAAAGAATGATGGTCAAGGTGTGGCTATGAGCTAGGGTTTACTATAGCCTCATATTTGCTTTACTAAGTAAACACTAATGGTTCCTTCTAAGCATCATATCAAAGGATGGTTATTAAGATGGTTCTATAATTAGCTATTAGGGTTTATTATAGTTTCACAATTGCTTCACTAAATAATTTCTAATGGCCTCTAAGTTAAGTGACTTATCATTTCCTAAGTAGGGTTTAGTTGGATAGGAGCATGTGATGTGATTTGCTACACAAAGTTGATACTAGGATTTATCATTATGGTTCTACCAGGGTTTAATGGTTGAGGTTGATCTTAATGGTATGGTATATAGGATTGGTGATCAATGGTACTAATTCAATTAACAAGTTAGGGTTTATACCTAGGTGGCACTAGTGGATCATATATGTTTTACTAAAAGTAAAGACATGAAATGATGATCACATGTGAATTGGTTTTATGTTGATGGATCATGATGATGCATTCATGGGTTACTTATTAAGGTTCTACAAGTAAAGTTGAAGTGGCTATGATCACATGGGCTAAACCCCTAGGGTTTTAGGTTTGCAACTACTATAGATGAACACATGGAATAATGAAATCAAGGTTTGTATTAATATTAGACCTAGGGTTTCTACATTATGATCCAATTCTTAAAGTAATACTTGGTACTTGAATTAATGTTGATTAAGTACTTGAAATAAAGTTATTAATAATTTTAACATGCTATTAATTTTTAGAGGTTTAAGAATTAAAATAATTACTAGTTAGGGTTTAATTAGAAATCAGGGTCTCCTAATTATTGTTAGGTTTTAAAATAATGACTTGTTAACTAAAAATGCTTAAGTACATAATTGTTGGGCTACCAAAATACTATTGTCTTTTAATATTTTCTTGAGTTATTACTATTTACAGAAAATAGAAAATAGTAATATGCAATTTAGGGTTTATGAATTATCACTAATACTTAAGTGAATGCCATTATGGTAAAGAAAATTAATCTTAACAATTTACTTAGTTACTGAATAGTTAAAATTTAATTTTGGAACTTAGTCATTTATTGAATTCAATTTGCATTTTTAAACAATTAGAAAGACATAATTAATAAAGAATAAAAATAAGTGAATTTTATTTTGACACACATCTTTGTTTTATATTTTATTTGAATAGATTTTATTTTTGTGAGCATTTTGATATATTATTTGAATTTTTCTGAGTTGAAATGAATTTTATATGATTTTTCAAAGTTTCAACATTTTTCTGTAATTTGAAATTAAACCTAATACTAAACATACCGGTTCACACCTAACTACAGAGACAGACAGGTGGGCCTGTTGACTGAGTCAATTGCCACGCGGGCAACAACCAGTCAACAGATCTGAGGTGGCGGTGACACGTTGCTCTCGCCGGAGAGAATGCCGGTGAAGCTCCGCGAGCGAGCGAGACAGGCCGCTAGAGACCTCCGGGGACATCCTAACTAGGTGCGTTCGAACCCGGTACTCGATGCTCGAGCAAACGAGCGTGAACGCCACCACCCAATGGTCACCGGAGCATCGCCGGTGAACACGTCTGCGGCGGCGGGCTCTGGCCAAATATCGATTGCGAGCTAGAGACGGTTCTAGGAAGCGAGAGTATGCTCTACAGACGGAGACGACGGCGATTGATGATTTCCCGGCGAACCCGAGGGAAAGGGAACGCCGAAATTCCTCCTCGACTTGGCTCCCCTTGATGCTCTGCTCCTCCAGGGTGATCTACGCGGCCAGGCGCGTCGACTGAGCCACACCATGGACTCCGGGATGGCTTGTATCGTCGGGTTCGTCATCTACGCCGGCGACAGTACATGGAAGAATACGAGAGATAGAGAGGTTCTAGGAAGAAATGGATGGGCGGTGAGGTACTAGGGTTTCCTGGAGAAGCTCTCGGCCTATTTATAGAGCTCGGCAAGGTCAAATTAGGAAGTTCACCGCCGGCAACGGCCGAGATGTGGCGGTGACATTGATACTGCAAACGAGCACGAATCGAGATGCTTTTAGATAGGCTCGGACGCGAGAGGAGTTGGGCGTGGTTCTGAGATTCCTGCCACGTCCAGGGTCGTCCTTATCGCCGTCGAGGTCGTGGCCGACTGGCGCTGCCGCGGTGTCGAGCTCGGAGAGATAGACGACGACGACTCTCTTTTGCACGAATTTTAAAGCGAACGAAACGGTATCTGGCTTGGGCTGGGCTGGCGTTGGGCTTCAACGTGGGCTGCTGCGGTCCAGGTAAGGTAAGCCTTTCCCCCTCTCTCTTTTATATTTTATTTTCTGTTTTCTATTTTCTGTTTTAAATTTGATATTTGAATTCAAATTGATTTCTGTTTGTTTTTGCAGGCCCTAAATTATTTTAACATCAATATAATTTGAAAATCATGTTCACAACATAGTTTTGTTGTTTACTAAATATTTAGTATTTGATTAGATTGGGGTTCTAAGGAGACATAATTAAAATAGGCATGGGTTTAGGTATTACTCTAAATTCTTTTTATTTGTGAACCAAATCCATTTATGTGGTTGAAATATATGCATGAGGAACATGTTATTAGGTTTAGCTAGTGTGCTAAACCATATTGATTGTTCATATCTATTTCAATTATGGTTGAAGTTTAAATTAAATGGTGTTGTGAATAGAATGAGTTTATGATTTCATGTGGGTTCTTAGGGTTTAAGAAGATGATTGAATAAACTCTATAATTACTAATCTGGTTTTAGTAAACTTTAGCTTGAACTAATTAAGATGGATCCTATGTTTATAATTAGCAATGCATTTGCTAATTATGGTTTAATTTATAGAACACTACTTCATTTGGTCTACTAGGATGGAAAGGTAGGGTTTAATATTTTATGTGAACTGATTCCTAGGTGAAAGGTTTATAGTTTTGGTGATGCTTCACTAATTGAAGTATAAAATAGGCATGAGGCATGGCAGGGTTTAACTACTAGTGATATACTTATTATTTTATGTGATAGATGAGATCTAGTGATCATATGATTTAATTTATCATCTATATCTAAAGTTATGATCATGCATTAGACAAGATCCACTCATTCCTCACTAATCCCTCTTTAATATTCTACTCATCTCACTCATCCTAGATTCTTAGGGTTGATATTTAATACCAAGTTGTGATGATTATGGAATTGGTTTCCTAAGGTATTGCTAATGGAATAGGTTTCTTACCTCCAAGATCAAATGTTGACTTGAACAACTAGAATTAGTACTTCCCTAATATTCTTGTATGAACATGACTATGGTTAATATTATAACTTCTCTCACTTCTCAATATCTTAGAATATCCTAAGATCCTACTCAAGAGATGATGATATGATCCTCTAAATATATGGTTTGCCTAGGAATTCTACCTTGCAATCTTATGTAGCTTGTTCTTCAGGAAATCTGATAAACCTGCATCTTGTGGTATGCCTCCACCTCCTAGCTTCTTCATCTTGATTCTAGCTAATTCACATGGAGTGGCTCTATGTGTTTGTTCCCATGTATGATGGTACTTGAGGATCAAATGGATGAAGAGTGTGGCTCTATTTATAGGCTTGGGCAAGCTCTAGTATCATGACACCTAGGTGGGTGACTCTTGTTTTGGTGGGATGAGTAAGGTGCTTGGTTGTCATGCTCTCATCCATAGCAATCCTTTGAGCATGAGGTGGCATAGCTTGGAAAGCAAGTCATGTAGATATTTTCATCCCATGTGGCATAGAGATTATCCTCTCATATGATTTATTTTTGGATAGCCAAGTGGCATTTGCTACTAAATATCATGTAGATGGTTTTATGATTGTGGATGAGTCACTATATCATATTTGATAGGATTTATATTATAATATTGGTCAAAAGGTCAAGGTTGAAGGTTATTCCTCAAATTTGGATAGTTGGTTTTGATTTCACCAAGGCATGATCATATGAGTTTCAAAATACTCATAATTAGTTTTATTCAAATAGTATGAACTATAATTTGTAATGTAAATGGATTTAGTTTTATGATATTCCATGTATTTAATAACTTATGATTTAAATAAGAATGTGTGGCTTTTATGCACTTTAGACCCTGTGGTTTACCTTATTTATAAGTGAATTAAATTACACACAAAGGTAGTTGCTAACTTTTAAGTGTTAATAAGTTAGGTTTTGATTCTTAGAATGTGTTGTTGTAAAGCTAATTCCATTTGATCTAATCCATATATCAAATCATCTCTACCCAAAACAGGGTTTTAGCAAAGATCACAGTGAAGTTTATAGCGCTTGACTTGATGATCTACTTCAATTCCAGCAAGTCAAGTGAAACCTCAGTTACTGTGATAAGTTTTATTTGAAAGCGCGAAAATCCCCCGGACTTTCTATGCATGAATGCAATGCACACTTTGGTGTTCTCTCATTTTGTTGCCTCTAAACCTGGGATATTACAGCCTCTCCCCCTTAAACTGAACTTCGTCCCGAAGTTCGAACGCTCTCATGTTCCGGAATGTGGAACAAACTTGAACAGATCACAATCCTTTCAAAGTCCATGGTGATCTCATTAGATATAATTGGATATATCCCTTCTCCAGATCCTTCATGTAGTCCTCTGATATCTGGCACTGATACTTTCTTCTATTCTATGATTTCTTCCAACACTCTAAGCTTATAGGCTTACTCTCCAAAGATTCTTGGATTAGGACATCTTATTGTGTTAATGGACTTTACCAATGGTTGTGGTGACATCTTCCTATTTGGGTACTCAAAGCTTGGTTCTACCAGCTGTGGTAATCCAGCTGCGATGTAATATGGCACTATGGTGTACCGTACTGCGGTGTCCAAACCTTAATTCTAAAGGATTTTTTTAAAGTAAGGTATTGTTGTCCCTTACTACCATAACGACAGTAATGGTACTTCGTAAGGTATTACGATAGGCATGGTCCTAGTGGTTTAGTCCTACGAATGGATTAGACTCATTTAGTCCATCCAATCATGGCTTCTAGTTTGTACTAGCTATCTTCCTTTTGGTTTCTTTAGGTTCCATGAAAGGAATCTTTCTAATAATTATTAGTTTTAGTATGGTCAAACCCTTCTTCTTTAAGCCTTCTTAAGCCTTGATTGTCTTCCGGCATCGTCTTCATCCAACGTTATTATCTTAGACTTACTTGAGTTCTCTTGATTTTGAGTAATTACAATTACCCACTCAAGTTAAGGTCTAACCCTTACTTCCTCGAGATATAAACCTCGGCTTCTGGTCTGACAACCTCCTGAGAGTACTTTTATATGGGTACTTCCCAACAACCTTATAAAAATAGGATCGGACTTCCTCTTAGTTCAGACCTTCTTCTTGGTCCATCATACTCCAAATATCATATTTTAATACTTCTCCTTCAGTCTTCCTCTCCCCCTTGGAGTTTACTAATGATCTTCAAACATCCTTTCTTCTAATCATTAAACTCCAAGGTTAGGTAGTTGGTCTAAGCCTGGTTTATATTTTGTACCTTTCTATAGTCTCACGAAGAATTCTTTGTGGTGTATCCACACAATTGTGGATATCCATTGTGAATCCTCCAACTAAATATTTACCAACTACGGGATACCAGCTGCGGAATCCCTCTTTCCTTTAGAGTGAAAGAACGACTAAGCTTTGGACTATTTGTTACCAGCTGCAGACCATTTAACACGAGATGTGGCTTACTTGATATCAGCTGTGGGCTATTTTATGGTTCTAGTCAATATCTACTTACCAGATGTGGCTACTTTTATAGTTTTAGTTAAGATTTACCTCACTTCACCTACTTTCTCTTTATGATTATCCTATATCAGCTGCAGTCTTGTTATATCGATTGCGACTTCACTTGTTTATTTCCCTACTTCTTGGGTTTGTTTTACAAGATAACCACTTGTTGACACTATGAAAATAGTATCTTAAGTGACTTCATGAGCATTCCCTTAGTACATAATGAATACGGCTCCACTTCTACTGCTCCATATTCACTATTTTCTCACTTCCATGGTACTTCTATGTTGAAGTACTCCTCAATTGAGGATAAAAGTGAGTTTTGATTAGTCCTTCCTTTGAAGTAGTGTGGTTACTTCCCACAACTGTACTTCCTTCTTCTAGTGAACCTTCATCTTGTCTTCAAAATCTCCAGAATTCGTCACTTCCTCACACGAATACCTTTACCCTCTAGACCTATAACATCAAGTAAGAGCTTGATATTGCAACATGCATTTGCATATCAAAGTCAAACTTCATGTATGGATCTAGTCAAACAATGAAAATCCAATAAAATTCAAGAAAATCCAGCTTTGTGCTTATAATACACATCATTATATGCCTGAATATAATAGTTGGGTAAGACATCCCTAAACATCAGGTGTAGATGTGCAATATATAACACCACATAAGATAGGTTTAGGTTGTGATACTTAGCACGAATACGTGAATTTCTACTATTTGTCTCAACATTTATCTTAATTGCACATTTGCAATGAGACAAACTTGAAACAAAATGGCCTGGGATAGTTGAAGTTAACCTAGCTTTCTTTGGAAGTACTAACAAAATAATATACCATATATATGTGCTATTGAGGACTACTTCCTAAAATATAATTAGTTCTAACATGTCTACTCTAAACACATGATTGTTTAGAATATACCACCTATAACTCTAGGATTTCTCTATGTGATATGCTCTAAGTAAGCCTTCCTCAAATTAAGGACTATGGTTCTAACATACTTGGTACAGTGATTAGGATTTTAAGGCCTAAGCTTTCGAACTATTCCCTAAATCCTACTCCTTATCACACTCTTGTAATTCACTTGTGATGTTCTACTCCCTCAAATCATGATTCTCAAGTGAATCATATATGATTACCAACTCTACCATGAAAAGTAGACTTAAATACTCCTATCACTCTTCCTTACCTTCTATGATTGACTCATCATAGGTACATACTACCTCATATTACTTATCTTCATTACTTAACATCAGTCATTTGGTATTTTAAATGACTCTTACATAACCATAACTTGCGTTGGTATACTTCTTCCAATAGGATATCTTCCTTATGGTTGTATCCTCTCTTTGGACTACCATGTATTGTATACCAATTGTGGTCTACTACCACCCATTATCTTAAGCTCCAATGGTTTTCTAGTTATTTGGAATGAAGCAAGATAACTAACTAACTTTATTTAAGAGAATAGATAAGAAAGATTGACTCAAGTGTGTCAGGATTATTCTCAAGTGAATACCCATCTCAAGTCAGAAGAATAGTTGGTTTAGCATAGTTGACTTGACATAGTTGTATTAGCTAAGATACTTCCTATAGACACTACCAAACCTATAGGTCTCCTTTAAAGGGGTTTAATCCTAGGGTCAAAGCATTTGCTCTGATACCAGCTGTGATGACCCAGCGTACCACTGCATGGTGTAGTACACAAGTCATTGACATAACACAAGTGAAACACCGTTCCACTCATATTACATCTCTCGAGTGGTACAACGAAACATATGCGAGTCCAAGGTATGTCTATAGAAGGATACACAATCTGTTTACATAAGATCCACACAACCTCCTACTTTACAGTGAGGTAAAACTTCAAATAAAGCTCCATAAGAATGACTCGTAGTCTATATTATTGCTAACTCAAGTTTAAGAGCTACTTGGCTTGCTATAGAACTCTATCTACTTAGGTGCTAGGATTAGGGAAAGGTTCCCTTCTATTACTAGTCTAAGTTTTCACTCTAGCTGATGCAGAAGTTGACTCCATTGACTTCTTTGATTGGATTCTTCATCTTGTTACAGTTGACTCCTTTGTCCTCGAGTTCCACGGTAGTTTCTCCTTCGGTGCCTTGATCTAAGAAGGGGTTCAAATGGGATAGAATGAGTACGAGCGTACTCGGCAAGTTCATATTAGGAAATAGGTGTATTATGCACTAGCTACAGCCATAGACCGGAAAGTCATAGGCCAATGCAAGTTTTCATAAACATTTCTTCAAAAGGTTTATTTTATTCGAAAACTATGCCGTCGGTCTTCACGGGTTGACTAGAACTTCACGGAGTTCCTTTCTGCCGCGTTCGCGAGTTCCTTCCCGGAACAGGGAGTGACAGTCACAATTCGGTATCCTCTGCGAGAGGTGCGTTACTTTTCCCATAAGAGACCTTATCCTTGTTGCCAACCAGGTGCAAGCTTTCCCGTCCACACTTCCTTTGGTGTGAGGCCAGGTGTAAGATCCAAGCCCACACCGCCTTCTCCGCGACTGCAAACCCACCCTTTTGTCCGACCCTACACCCCTAGTAGACTTCTTCCGATAATACGGCTTTACTCACGGTGTACTCCGGACAATCCATCACGTAGAGCTTATCATCACTAATGGATGGGGATTTAAAAGGCTATCCCAACCTATTGCGGCAGTGCCTCCAACACCCCGCCAGCTCTACCAATCCGTTGGCGTGCAGAAGGGAAAAGATACGGCTGGCTTCCCCAGAGCCATTATAGATCTCATGGTCAACGCGGTTTGTACGGCGCTAGAATCACTTGGACGGCATTGGTAATTAATCCTAGGGTGATATAACCCATGCAATGGAACCTCCACCATATCAACACATACCATGGTTCCATTGCCCACCACATAGTCATATTCATAATTGTAAAATAATACTTTGCCTTTCAATGCATGAGTGATAAGTATAGTACTTTGCATATAGTTTGATACAAATAATCAAATGACATGAGCAAGCGATGAACTTGCCTTTCTTGACTGCAAGATTATGCAGGCAAAAGCTTCGATACGTGATAACCAAATGCTGAAATACCATCATCGCCCGGTAAGGACAATGTTCAAAGAGCTGGCAAAGATGCTATAATGCATAGTATGAGATGCAATCGTCCCGAGCGTAACCTAACCTCGATGATTTAGGATGTATGAGTTGTAAAGATTTCTTTAGGGTTGGTTGCACTTTTAGAATGGTTCTCAAACAAGGTTCTTATTAGGGTTTGGTTATATTAGCATCATAACCAAGTGATATAAGACTTCATAACAATCATACTCATAAAGAATAGTGGTGGAATAATATGTAAAGAACAGTTGTCAATTTTAAGTTCTACAGGACATGGTTGATGATTACTTATATTATACTTCAAAAGAATAACTTTTGAAGAACATGTTGATTAATAAATAATGAGTATTTCAAAGAAGGATTAGGCTTCTAAGGTTTGATGGACATGTGTACTTCAAAAGAATAACTTTTGAAGAACAGGTTAAATAAGAACATGAACTACTATACATAGGTGTTATAGCTTTCTAGGGTTTACTATTGGATTCATCTAGTTCCAATAATAGGAATTAGTTGGGTTATTAAGTTAAATTGGTTCTATATGTAGCAAGTATTAGCAAGTTTGTTACTAAGGTTGATTATGGTTATCATATCAAAGAATGATGGTCAAGGTGTGGCTATGAGCTAGGGTTTACTATAGCCTCATATTTGCTTTACTAAGTAAACACTAATGGTTCCTTCTACGCATCATATCAAAGGATGGTTATTAAGATGGTTCTATAATTATCTATTAGGGTTTATTATAGTTTCACAATTGCTTCACTAAATAATTTCTAATGGCCTCTAAGTTAAGTGACTTATCATTTCCTAAGTAGGGTTTAGTTGGATAGGAGGATGTGATGTGATTTGCTACACAAAGTTGATACTAGGGTTTATCATTATGGTTCTACTAGGGTTTAATGGTTGAGGTTGATCTTAATGGTATGGTATATAGGATTGGTGATCAATGGTACTAATTCAATTAACAAGTTAGGGTTTATACCTAGTGGCACTAGTGGATCATATATGTTTTACTAAAAGTAAAGACATGAAATGATGATCACATGTGAATTGGTTTTATGTTGATGGATCATGATGATGCATTCATGGGTTACTTATTAAGGTTCTACAAGTAAAGTTGAAGTGGCTATGATCACATGGGCTAAACCCCTAGGGTTTTAGGTTTGCAACTACTATAGATGAACACATGGAATAATGAAATCAAGGTTTGTATTAATATTAGACCTAGGGTTTCTACATTATGATCCAATTCTTAAAGTAATACTTGGTACTTGAATTAATGTTGATTAAGTACTTGAAATAAAGTTATTAATAATTTTAACATGCTATTAATTTTTAGAGGTTTAAGAATTAAAATAATTACTAGTTAGGGTTTAATTAGAAATCAGGGTCTCCTAATTATTGTTAGGTTTTAAAATAATGACTTGTTAACTAAAAATGCTTAAGTACATAATTGTTGGGCTACCAAAATACTATTGTCTTTTAATATTTTCTTGAGTTATTACTATTTACGAGAAAATAGAAAATAGTAATATGCAATTTAGGGTTTATGAATTATCACTAATACTTAAGTGAATGCCATTATGGTAAAGAAAATTAATCTTAACAATTTACTTAGTTACTGAATAGTTAAAATTTAATTTTGGAACTTAGTCATTTATTGAATTCAATTTGCATTTTTTAACAATTAGAAAGACATAATTAATAAAGAATAAAAATAAGTGAATTTTATTTTGACACACATCTTTGTTTTATATTTTATTTGAATAGATTTTATTTTTGTGAGCATTTTGATATATTATTTGAATTTTTCTGAGTTGAAATGAATTTTATATGATTTTTCAAAGTTTCAACATTTTTCTGTAATTTGAAATTAAACCTAATACTAAACATACCGATTCACACCTAACTACAGAGACAGACAGGTGGGCCTGTTGACTGAGTCAATTGCCACGTGGGCAACGACCAGTCAACAGAGCTGAGGTGGCGGTGACACGTTGCTCTCGCCGGAGAGAATGCTGGTGAAGCTCCGGCGAGCGACGGAACGGCTGCTAGAGACCTCCAGGGACATCCTAACTAGGTGCGTTCGAACCAGTACTCGATCTTCGAGCAAACGAGCGTGAACGCCACCACCCAATGGTCATCGGAGCATCGCTGGTGAACACATCTGCGGCGGCGGGCTCGGCCAAATATCGATTGCGAGCTAGAGACGGTTCTAGGAAGCGAGTATGCTCTACGAGACGCGCTAACTCACCGTGAAGCTCAAGGTGTGGTCGGCTCCGGCGATGGTCGACGGAGACGACGGCGATTGATGATTTCCGGCGAACCCGAGGGAAAGGAACGCCGAAATTCCTCCTCGACTTGGCTCCCCTTGATGCTTTGCTCCTCCAGGGTGATCTACGCGGCCAGGCGCGTCGACTGAGCCACACCATGGACTCCGGGATGGCTTGTATCGTCGGGTTCGTCATCTACGCCGGCGACAGTACATGGAAGAATACGAGAGATAGAGAGGTTCTAGGAAGAAATGGATGGGCGGTGAGGTACTAGGGTTTCCTGGAGAAGCTCTCGGCCTATTTATAGAGCTCGGCAAGGTCAAATTAGGAAGTTCACCGCCGGCAACGGCCGAGATGTGGCGGTGACATTGATACTGCAAACGAGCACGAATCGAGATGCTTTTAGATAGGCTCAGACGCGAGAGGAGTTGGGCGTGGTTACGAGATTCTGCGACGTCCGGGGTCGTCCTTATCGCCGTCGAGGTCGTGGCCGGCCGGCGGCTGCCGCGGTGTCGAGCTCGGAGAGATAGACGACGACGACGATGACTCTCTTTTGCACGAATTTTAAAGCGAACGAAACGGTATCCGGCTTGGGCTGGGCTGAGTGCTTGGGCTTCAACGTGAGGCTCGCTGCGGTCCGGAGTAAGGTAAGCCTTTCCCCCTCTCTCTTTTATATTTTATTTTACGTTTTCTATTTTCGTTTTAAATTTGATATTTGAATTCAAATTGATTTCTGTTTGTTTTTGCAGGCCCTAAATTATTTTAACATCAATATAATTTGAAAATCATGTTCACAACATAGTTTTGTTGTTCACAACATGTTATTAGGTTTAGCTAGTGTGCTAAACCATATTGATTGTTCATATCTATTTCAATTATGGTTGAAGTTTAAATTAAATGGTGTTGTGAATAGAATGAGTTTATGATTTCATGTGGGTTCTTAGGGTTTAAGAAGATGATTGAATAAACTCTATAATTACTAATCTGGTTTTAGTAAACTTTAGTTTGAACTAATTAAGATGGATCCTATGTTTATAATTAGCAATGCATTTGCTAATGATGGTTTAATTTATAGAACACTAATTCATTTGGTCTACTAGGATGGAAAGGTAGGGTTTAATATTTTATGTGAACTGATTCCTAGGTGAAAGGTTTATAGTTTTGGTGATGCTTCACTAATTGAAGTATAAAATAGGCATGAGGCATGGCAGGGTTTAACTACTAGTGATATACTTATTATTTTATGTGATAGATGAGATCTAGTGATCATATGATTTAATTTATCATCTATATCTAAAGTTATGATCATGCATTAGACAAGATCCACTCATTCCTCACTAATCCCTCTTTAATATTCTACTCATCTCACTCATCCTAGATTCTTAGGGTTTATATTTAATACCAAGTTGTGATGATTATGGAATTGGTTTCCTAAGGTATTGCTAATGGAATAGGTTTCTTACCTCCAAGATCAAATGTTGACTTGAACAACTAGAATTAGTACTTCCCTAATATTCTTGTATGAACATGACTATGGTTAATATTATAACTTCTCTCACTTCTCAATATCTTAGAATATCCTAAGATCCTACTCAAGAGATGATGATATGATCCTCTAAATATATGGTTTGCCTAGGAATTCTACCTTGCAATCTTATGTAGCTTGTTCTTCGGAAATCCGATAAACCTGCATCTTGTGGTATGCCTCCACCTCCTAGCTTCTTCATCTTGATTCTAGCTAATTCACATGGAGTGGCTCTATGTGTTTGTTCCCATGTATGATGGTACTTGAGGATCAAATGGATGAAGAGTGTGGCTCTATTTATAGGCTTGGGCAAGCTCTAGTATCATGACACCTAGGTGGGTGACTCTTGTTTTGGTGGGATGAGTAAGGTGCTTGGTTGTCATGCTCTCATCCATAGCAATCCTTTGAGCATGAGGTGGCATAGCTTGGAAAGCAAGTCATGTAGATATTTTCATCCCATGTGGCATAGAGATTATCCTCTCATATGATTTATTTTTGGATAGCCAAGTGGCATTTGCTACTAAATATCATGTAGATGGTTTTATCATTGTGGATGAGTCACTATATCATATTTGATTGGATTTATATTATAATATTGGTCAAAAGGTCAAGGTTGAAGGTTATTCCTCAAATTTGGATAGTTGGTTTTGATTTCACCAAGGCATGATCATATGAGTTTCAAAATACTCATAATTAGTTTTATTCAAATAGTTTGAACTATAATTTGTAATGTAAATGGATTTAGTTTTATGATATTCCATGTATTTAATAAGTTATGATTTAAATAAGAATGTGTGACTTTTATGCACTTTAGACCCTGTAGTTTACCTTATTTATAAGTGAATTAAATTACACACAAAGGTAGTTGCTAACTTTTAAGTGTTAATAAGTTAGGGTTTGGTTCTTAAAGAATGTGTTGTTGTAAAGCTAATTCCATTTGATCTAATCCATATATCAAATCATCTCTACCCAAAACAGGGTTTTAGCAAAGATCACAGTGAAGTTTATAGAGCTTGACTTGATGATCTACTTCAATTCCAGCAAGTCAAGTGAAACTTCAGTTACTGTGATAAGTTTTATTTGAAAGCGCGAAAATCCCCCGGATTTTCTATGCATGAATGCAATGCACACTTTGGTGTTCTCTCATTTTGTTGCCTCTAAACCTGGGATATTACAGATCATTGTAGGAACACCACCATCGCTAAAGCTATCGTATTTACCTACCGTTGCACTAAAAATTGAAAAAGACTAAAACTTGCCGTAGAGCCATTCACCCCCCCTCTTGATCGCTACGATCCATTAAGCTAACCAAATTAGGGTTTACGAAGGAGGAGGCTACCGTGACAGAGATTATGGTGGTGGCAAACATGACGGTGGACATGACGGTGGCTGCAGCATACCTCTGTTTGTCGTGGTACAGACGTCGGTGGCCGCCGCAGAGACGACGATGGCCGCGGCATATCGAGACCGACGGTGGCTATGGGAGAGCTCTCGCTGTCGAGCCTTAGACGACGGTGGCCGCGGCAGAGGTGTGCGTCTGACGGTGGGTGCTGTTTAGGGCAGCGGACGGTGGTGCAGCTCGGGGGCGGCGGACGGTGGTTCAGGTCGGGGGCGGCGGACGTGCGAACATGGAGGTTGGGACTTAGGTCAACGAGTCCACGACCTGCAGAATATGTAACCGATCGCGCCACCCTTGTCGCACATAATGTGGCAGTCAATGCATGGGTTAAACATTTAATGCGCCGAAGGCCCATTAAGTTGTCCCAACACATAATTACACAAATAACGTCCCATATTTGTAAACATTTATCAAAATTCAAAGTTTCATATTTCAAACTTGTTTTTTGAAATTATAATTTCCAAACTTTACGACATGCACATTACATCTATTTCTGTAATCTTAGAATTATCATGTATGATCAAAGTAACAATTTTTTTGATTCATACAAAATTTGAATTTTTTTGATGCAGTTATTATATTTTGTGCAAACAATAGTTCACATTGTGCACAAGGGTGCCAAATCATGCCCCAATCCATGGTGGTTTGCTCAATTTTTGGCCATTCCCCCTATTTTCGTCCGAAAACCCCTCTTTCGACACAACTCTACCATGGGGCCACCTTGGCACCAACTCCAAAATAGTAAAAACCATAGGAACCAAGGTGTGATATCACAATGTGCACAAGGGTGTCAAATCATGGCACAATCCATGGTGGTTTGGTCAGTTTTTGGCCATTCCCCCCTCTTTTCGTCTGAAAACCCCTCTGTCGACACACCCCAACCATGGGGCCACCATGGCACCAACTACTAAATAGGAAAAACCATAGCAACCAAGGTGTGATATCACAATGTGCACAAGGGTGCCAAATCATGCCCCAATCCATGGTGGTTTGCTCAATTTTTGGCCATTCCCCCTATTTTCGTCCGAAAACCCCTCTTTCGACACAACTCTACCATGGGGCCACCATGGCACCAACTCCAAAATAGTAAAAACCATAGGAACCAAGGTATGATATCACAATGTGTACAAGGGTGCCAAATCATGGCACAATCCATGGTGGTTTGGTCAGTTTTTGGCCATTCCCCCCTCTTTTCGTCCGAAAAACCCTCTTTCGACACACCCCAACCATGGGGCCACCATGGCACCAACTAATAAATAGGAAAAACAATACCAACCAAGGTGTGATATCACATTGTGCATAAGGGTGCCAAATCATGCCCCAATCCATGGTGGTTTGCTCAATTTTTGGCCATTCCCCCTATTTTCGTCTGAAAACCCCTCTTTCGACACAACTCTACCATGGGGCCACCATGGACCCAACTCCAAAATAGGATAAACCATAGGAACCAAGGTGTGATATCACAATGTGCACAAGGGTGCCAAATCATGGCACAATCCATGGTGGTTTGGTCAGTTTTTGGCCATTCCCCCCTCTTTTCGTCCGAAAACCCCTCTGTCGACACACCCCAACCATGGGGCCACCATGGCACCAACTATTAAATAGGAAAAACCATAGCAAACAAGGTGTGATATCACAATGTGCACAAGGGTGCCAAATCATGCCCCAATCCATGGTGGTTTGCTCAATTTTTGGCCATTCCCCCCTATTTTCGTCCGAAAAACCCTCTTTCGACACAACTCTACCATGGGGCCACCATGGCACCAACTCCAAAATAGTAAAAACCATAGGAACCAAGGTGTTATATCACAATGTGCACACGGGTGCCAAATCATGGCACAATCCATGGTGGTTTGGTCAGTTTTTGACCATTCCCCCCTCTTTTCGTCCGAAAACCCCTCTGTCGACACACCCCAACCATGGGGACACCATGGCACCAACTACTAAATAGGAAAAACCATAGCAACCAAGGTGTGATATCACAACGTGGACAAGGGTGCCAAATCATGCCCCAATCCATGGTGGTTTGCTCAATTTTTGGCCATTCCCCCTATTTTCGTCCGAAAACCCTTCTTTCGACACTACTCTACCATGGGGCCACCATGGAACCAACTCCAAAATATTAAAAACCATAGTAAACAAGGTGTGATGTCACAATGTGCACAAGGGTGCCAAATCATAGCACAATCCATGGTGGTTTCGTCAGTTTTTGGCCATTCCCCCCTCTTTTCGTCCGAAAACCCCTCTTTCGACACACCCCAACCATGGGGCCACCATGGCACCAACTACTAAATAGGAAAAACCATAGCAACCAAGGTGCGATATCACAATGTGCACAAGGGTGCCAAATCATGCCCAATCCATGGTGGTTTGCTCAATTTTTGGCCATTCCCCCCTATTTTCGTCCGAAAACCCCTCTTTCGACACAACTCTACCATGGGGCCACCATGGCACCAACTCCAAAATAGGAAAAACCATAGGAACCAAGGTGTGATATCACAATGTGCACAAGCGTGCCAAATCATGGCACAATCCATGGTGGTTTGGTCAGTTTTTGGCCATTCCCCCCTCTTTTCGTTCGAAAACCCCTCTTTCGACACACCCCAACCATGGGGCCACCATGGCACCAACTACTAGATAGGAAAAACCATAGCAACCAAGGTTTGATATCACAATGTGCAAAAGGGTGCCAAATCATGCCCCAATCCATGGTGGTTTGCTCAATTTTTGGCCATTCCCCCTATTTTCGTCCAAAAACCCCTCTGTCGACACACCCCTACCATGGGGCCACCATGGCACCAACTCCAAAATAGTAAAAACCATAGGAACCAAGGTTTGATATCACAATGTGCACAAGGGTGCCAAATCATGGCACAATCCATGGTGGTTTGGTCAGTTTTTGGCCATTCCCCTCTCTTTTCGTCCGAAAACCCCTCTTTCGACACACCCCAACCATGGGGCCAGCATGGCACCAACTACTAAATAGGAAAAACCATAGCAACCAAGGTGTCATATCACAATGTGCACAAGGGTGCCAAATCATGCCCCAATCCATGGTGGTTTGCTCAATTTTTGGCCATTCCCCCTATTTTCGTCCGAAAACCCCTCTATCGACACAACTCTACCATGGGTCCACCATGGCACCAACTCCAAAATAGGAAAAACCATATTAACCAAGGTGTGATATCACAATGTGCACAAGGGTGCCAAATCATGGCACAATCCATGGTGGTTTGGTCAGTTTTTGGCCATTCCCCCCACTTTTCGTCCGAAAACCCCTCTTTCGACACACCCCAACCATGGGGCCACCATGGCACCAACTAATAAATAGGAAAAACCATAGAAACCAAGGTGTGATATCTCAATGTGCAAAAGGGTGCCAAATCATGCCCCAATCCATGGTGGCCGGTTTGCTCAATTTTTGGCCATTCCCCCTATTTTCGTCCGAAAACCCCTCTGTCGACACAACCCTACCATGGGGCCACCATGGCACCAACTCCAAAATAGTAAAAACCATAGGAACCAAGGTGTGATATCACAATGTGCACAAGGGTGCCAAATCATGGCACAATCCATGGTGGTTTGGTCAGTTTTTGGCCATTCCCCCCTCTTTTCGTCCGAAAACCCCTCTTTCGACACACCCCAACCATGGGGCCACCATGGCACCAACTACTAAATAGAAAAAACTATAGAAACCAAGGTGTGATATCACAATGTGCACAAGGGTGCTAAATCATGCCCCAATCCATGGTGGTTTGCTCAATTTTTGGCCATTCCCCCCTATTTTCGTCCCAAAACCCCTCTTTCGACACAACTCTACCATGGGGCCACCATGGCACCAACTACAAAATAGTAAAAAAACATAGGACCAACGTGTGATATCACAATGTGCACAAGGGTGCCAAATCATGGCACAATCCATGGTGGTTTGGTCAGTTTTTGGCCATTCCCCCCTCTTTTCGTCCGAAAACCCCTCTTTCGACACACCCCAACCATGGGGCCACCATGGCACCAACTACTAAATAGGAAAAACCATAGCAACCAAGGTGTGATATCACAATGTGCAAAAGGGTGCCAAATCATGCCCCAATCCATGGTGGTTTGCTCAATTTTTGGCCATTCCCCCCTATTTTCGTCTGAAAACCCCTCTGTCGACACACCCCTACCATGGGGCCACCATGGCACCAACTTATAAATTGTTAAATCAATAGGAACCAAGGTGTCACATCACAAGGTGCACAAGTCTGCCAAATCTTGGCACAATCCATGGTGGTTTGGTCAGTTTTTCGCCATTCTCCCCTCTTTTCGTCCGAAAACCCCTGTCTCGACACACCCCAACCATGGGGCCACCATGGCACCAACTACTAAAATGCTAAACTAGTTGAAAGAAAGGTGTCACATCACAAGGTGCTCAATTGTGCCAAATCTTGGCCCAATCCATGGTGGTTTTGGTCAGTTTCTTGCCATTCCCCCCTCTGTTCGTCCGAAAACCCCTCTGTCGACACACCCCTACCATGGGGCCACCATGGCACCAACTCATAAATTGGTAAATCAATAGGAACCAAGGATCACATCACAAGGTGCACAAGTCTGCCAAATCTTGGCAAAATCCATGGTGGTTTGGTCAGTTTTTGGCCATTCCCCCCTCTTTTCGTCCGAAAACCCCTGTCTCGACACACCCCAACCATGGGGCCACCATGGCACCAACTACTAAAATGCTAAACTAGTGGCAAGCAAGGTGTCACTTCACAAGGTGCTCAAGTGTTCCACATCTTGGCCCAATCCATGGTGGTTTTGGTCATTTCCCCCTCTTTTCCACCGAAAACCCCCGTGATGACACATCCCTACCATGTTAGCAACCACAAAATATCAAACCCCATGCCATGTAATGTTGTCTTCTATTACAAACAATTATATCAATTCTTGTTCTTTCAATAATTATGATAAAAACCAAATTCTACAAATAATTATTATAAACATACAAGGTTTCGTGTGTACGGCCACTTTCAGACCCACTAAGAACATGCCATCAAGCCCATGCCGACTAGTTTCCTATAATAGCTACCTAAATAATCAATGTGCTGCTTCTACTTTCGACTAACTAAAGTACATTTATTACAAAATTTCCAAATTCAAACCGAAACAACAGAACAACATGGTACATTTAACCAAACCTTCTCATCTCAACCAAGATCTCTTGCTACTAAGCTTGCACGTGCAATGCTTGTCTCGGCTAATGTGGACACAATAAATCGATAAATTTATAACTATCAAAGTTCTTTTCATACAAACATCATGTAAATTATGATCTCCACCGTCGTAACATAGGCAATGAGAAAGATAAAGACATGAAGAAGTTGGATGTTTCCTGTAATTACGACCTACTTTGTAGATGACGGCAACCAACACCATGCAATGTGCACATACATGCAAACACCATCATTCCAAATGATAGACAGAACTAAGCATCATCACCTACATAATAATTCATCACAGAACATAGTTCCACACACATTAAGTAATTAAGACCATCACTATAATAGATGGTCTGACAACATTAACCAAAAGCAGATGTTCAACACCAGACCAAACATTGTTCAAGACACCTTACAACACTAGTTGAAACAACATTAACCAAAAGCAAAGCTAGCAGATCTTGCATAGCAAGCACCATCAGCAGTCCACAGGAACTAGGCAGCATCCTCAAAAGCAAGCACCATCAGCAGCCCTTGATGCTGTGCCCTTATCTGCTTCGAGGTGCCAGTATGGTCTAGTTCCTCGCAGTGCTGCCTCAGGTTCCGAAGCTTGCCATCCTTAGGCTTCACATGGTGCCATGGACAGAAGTACCTCCCCCTCTTCTTGAAAGGGAGGTCCCCAGCCTCCAGCTTCTGCAGTAGCTTCCTCTTGAAGGAACCTATGTTCCTGCTGTCCACGGACTCGGATGAATCCTGGGAGTCATACTGGAGAACAAGTGTACAAGTTATAATTACAGATACAAAGCAAACAGAATGAAATACATGCAAGGGTACAGAACAAGTTGTATAGCTCACCTCCAGGGAGCCATCTGAATCCTCCAACTCCTCATATGGAGCAGGGACAGGTGGAGCAGGCACTGGTGGAGCAGGCAACGCTGGAGCAGCCACAGCTGGAGCAGGCACAAGTGGAGCAGGCACTGGTGGAGCAGCCACAGCTGGAGCAGCCACCTCCTGGATTGGAGGAGGGACAGGTACTTCCTCCTCCTGGATTGGAGGAGGGACAGGTTCTAGCTCCTCCTGGATTGGAGGAGGCACATGCTCCTCCTCCTCGCACTTCCGCTTCCTGGACCCTTCACCAACCTGCAAACAAATAACATAAGTCCTCACTTCCTAGCCTTGTCAAATAAGAAAGGAAGAACAAAATTCATTTTGTTGATATTGCTGGTGCCCCAACAGTGGTACAATTTGCTACAGAGTTGCATGACTTTGTCAATGATAACTTTGCAAAGTTGTATCCTCATACAAGCAAGTTATGTATCAGTAATTTTGCTAATTTCAAGCTATTTGTAGTAGGCAACATATGACTTTCAAGCTTTAAAATGTAGTTACTGATATCTTAATCTAGATAGGAGTTGACAAAGCATTGAAGAGATCAATTTAATTTTTGTGTCTCACTAATTGTCAGTCGACTAAAATTTAAGTTAATTCTTATGTCACCAAATGTTAGTTCTAACCCACATTGCAACTCATAACTAGCATAAATCGTGAAACAATTCAACAGTAGTGGTATTTTTCTCAGTTACAACCCATATTGCAATTCATATCTAGCATGAATCACGAATCAATACAACGAGCTAGGTTATTTATTTCATTCACAACCCCACATAAACCTACAAAAATCTCAGTTGCAACATAATAACGCTGTATTACTATCTAGAAGTCTACTTACAATTAGCAAAACTATTTTGTTTTGTTTTTTTCCCAATATCCGTTGATAGGTACCAACTATTTCTTTGTTACATATGAACCGGCATAGCAAGCTATCTCTATTCCTATTCCTACTTTTAACAGCAAAAGGACTACGCCCAAGATCCATCGATGTCCAGCAATTAAAAAACATACAAAATCATTCGTTCTTCCTAGGTCATTTTCATCTCCAAGGCCCTCTGTAACACCCCAAATTTCAAAACAAAGAGAAAATAAATTTCCTTTTTCCAAAAATGAGAACCAACAAAAACTTTTCTTATATAGGGTGCTATGCTTAGTGCTCCTACCTATTACTTGTGTTTTTGCCAAGATGAGTGTTATTATGCTTATGTGATAAACCCTAAAACCCTAAAGTGATCAAGTGAAGATCACAAACCAAATGAAATTAAAAGAGAAAGAAATCAAATAAGAAAAACCCTAAACCCTAACCTTCTCAAAAATCATTTGGATCTATTTTGAGAAACCTAAATTAAAGAAAAAGCCATATGTGGGCCTATAGCCTTAATAGGTAAATCTTGAACCCTACCTTTTCTTACTTTGCTAAATAATGGTGAACCACTGCAAAACTTATTAAACCCTAAACCTCATCCATCTGGTCATCAATCTTTGAGAAATAAAATAAAAAGTAAAGATCTTATTTAAGAAAAAGGCATATGCAAGCCTATGGATACTTGTTGAAAATGATGAGCTTTGCCTTGTCTACCTTGAGTAGATGAATTGAAATACCTCAACACACTCAACAAAGCACTTACCAACCAATTCAAGTGTGAAACAAAATAAAATCAAACATATGCATAGAGGCATACTCCCTCCGTTCTGAAATAGTCTACATTCTAGACCTAAAATTTGTTCCGAAATAGTCTACATTCTAGCTTTTAGTCAACAACAACACTGAAAAAGAGATGGTTTTACTCTCTTTATTGGATGTTGTTATTTTCAATGTTGCTTGGATTGGTTGTTCAAATATCTAAGTGGTACTAATAAATGCACTACTAATTTGTCTCATTTTTTCTAGAATGTAGACTAAATCAGAACGGAGGGAGTATGTGCCTATGGCTATTTTTGTAAAACTTTACCCTAGGCCTTTCTACTTTATTTAGAGGATTGGAAAACCTTCATAAACCTATCTAGTACTTCTCAAACCCAATCCAAAGTGAAACAAAAGATTTTAAAAAGAAAGTAATAATGCCATAGAGGCATATGAGAGCAAAATATCAAATTTGTGAAATTGAGGATCTTGACCCTAAGACTTATAGTGAATGGTTGGATCACTCCTATATACCATTTCAACACTCAACAACATCAATTGGGTCAAGCCTAGTTAAATTAAAAATCAAATGCCACATATGCATAGAGGCATATGTGACACATAGCCATTTTCACCAATTCTTGTCCTATGCACTTCTACTTTGACCAAATGGTGTGAAACCATCTCTAAACCTAATCTAACCCTAAATTGACCCTCAACCTTGCCCAAGTGAAGCAAGGGGAGCACATTACAAGAATAAGAAGAATTGACATGTCACCTCTCATGTGTTATGGCCAATTTTGCAAATCTTTGAGCTAGACCTTTTGGAATGGTTTCAATGGTTGGGAAATGTTCCTAAACTAGTAAGAATCACTTTGGAGTCAAGAAAAATCAAATCAAAAGGAGAGAAAACAAATAGGGAGAAAATCCCATTTTCACTCACATACACATTTAGCCAAATTATCAAATCTTGACCTAGCCACCTCCATTGCCTCAAAATGGTTTGAACCTTTCACCTAACTCAATCTAACACCAAATAAACCTCACTCTTGTCAAAATGAAGCAAAGAAAAATAAAAGAATAAAAGTTCGAAATTCACAAAACCCTCACATATGGCTTATGCCATCTTTATAAATTTTGACCCTAGACCATTTTAGTCTTCACCATTAGTTGTATTATGCTACTAAACACTTATTACAACTTTTGTAATCCAAGAAACACATTTCAATTCAAATTCAAACTCAAAGTTGGCTCACATACAATAATAGTCAAATCTGCCATTTATATTCTGGTCACTACTTTGAGCCTCTCTATTTCAAGTTTTTCAAACTAAACTTTCCCAATTCTTTGCATGTCATCCAAGAGCACATCAAGGTGAACAACTTTGGTAAAGACCACCATGCCAAATTCATCTTGGATCAAAAACTATGCTCATGCAAAGTGGAGACTTTTTAATATGAACAACAATCTCACTTTGCCAATTTTTGCTATTCTTTGATTTTTTAAAATTCCACCACCACACATGTTTGTCTCTGGTCAATTGCAACTTATCCAAGTATCCCATTTTCAAATTTTTGAACCATAATTCACCAACCAAATTTTTGACAAAACTTGCAAGTTGCAAATAGGCATAATTGCAAACACTATTTGAAATAGTGTTTCTTGTCCAACCTTGACCACCACTAGGCCTCTACATGTTCCCTTGTCCCCTCCAACATCTGGTCCCCTCCAACACCTTGTCCCCTCCAACATCTTGCCCCCTCCTTGACACCTTGGACATGCACACCCTATGCCACCCTATCCCCTCTCCTCTCCATCCTTGAACCTATAAATAGAGCACTTCCCCCTGCTCTTGGACAACACCACACCACCTATAAGCATCCTCCTCTCCCTCCTTGAGCCTCTCCTCCTCCCTCCTTGCCTCTCCACGGCCCCAAACATCGCCGGAGTGCACCCGGCGGCCACCCTCAAAGCTGCCCAGATTCTTGTCACCATAGCCTCCAACTCCTACCCCATCTTGTAGCCCTTGAAAATACCTTTCCAACGCACCAAACCACGCCTCAATCCGAGCTTCGAGGTGAGAGAAATCGCCCCCGCAAGCTCGCAGAGTCGGGAGGAAGACGACGGCCCAGCGCCGTCAGATCCTGATCCGACGCACTGCGTGCGTCGCCCGCGCCCGACGTGCATGCGCCATGCATGCGTGGCCCAGGCCGCAGCTGGGCCGGCCCACTTCTTTTCCCGCCCCCAGTTTAATTTCAAATTTCGTTTAATTCTTTTTAGATAAATTGCAAACTGATGCTGAGTTAAAAATTGAATAACTCCAAACCTACTTGGCCAAATTTTACAAATTTTATATATTTGGAAAGCTTAGAGTTTTCTCTACACAATGCCATTTGATTCAAATCCATATCTGTTGTAGAATTAAAATAGCAAAATAAACAAGACAGGGACTTTTCTGCCTTAGAATAATTATTAAAAATCAACCAAAATAGATATTTGGTTAATTCCAACTCCAATAGCTCACATTTGACTTCCACTAATTGTTTATGCAAGAAAATGGTGTGGTCACTGTGCATGATCATGCTTTAGTTTAATTAATGGACAATATGGCTAGTTTAGTTAATTGATATTATCCAAAACTATTATGCAAACTATATGAAGTGCTTCACTTCATTTAAATCTTGTCCGAAATGCTTTCATATGAAGTATTGACCCCTGGTCAAATACTCTCAAATGAAATGCTTGGTGATTTTAAATCATAATAAGCATTATTAAATGGTATGGGGTACTCTACCTCATTTAAATCAATTCCTCAAATAATGATGAATGGTTGACTTATGTCAACATGATTTCATGAATAATTGTTTGAGGAAATTAAATCTTAAGAAGATTCAATGAGAGGAATTTATTTCTCAAAAACTATATGGAAACTATCATTTACATATGTAATGAGAGGAAATTATTTTTCCTCAAACAACACAACCAATGCACCCTAATTATTTTAATGGTGTAAATAGATTAGTTTGCGTGAATACATGTGATGTTTAGAATAGCCCATGAATTGCTTGGTGATTGTATCCTCGTATTCGTGTATAGATGCTAGTGCGGGAGAATACCAGGAAGAGGAAGGATTCTACCCAGAAGGAGAAGAGAACAATGACCACCACCTCAACCAAGGCAAGCTAATATTCTTGCAAAGTTCAAAGCCCCTTGGGGCAAGGCACCATGAATCTTATCTTTTCTTACATAAGCCTATCCCAAGTTTATATCTTATAAGTTTTTACTTGTTTTCTCAAGAAGTTACTTTTATAGTTAACTTGGGTCAAAGTAGAGAAATTTACTAGAGTAGCAAAGTTAGTCTCCCTCAAGCAAAGCAAGATAATACTCTTGCCAAGTGCAAAGCTCACCGTGAGCAAGGCATTACCCCATTTACTTTATGCTTATGATCCTATTTCCCAGTTTTACTTTACAAGCTTTATTTACTTTTGTTTTATCAAAGTACTTCTGATTTATGATTTACTTGATTAGTATTGGATTAGTACAAGAGTATCAAGGTTAGCCTAGAAGCAAAGCAAAGTACTTAGCACCCCTCATACATAGATGCTAGTGCTAAATTAAAAGTGACTACTCTAGTTGGGAACTTGTGAAAAGAAATGACTTTGAAAACCTTGGAATGATGAGTCATTCTATTTGAAAGATTTTGAAGGTGAATATGATCTGTGAATGACTTGGTGAACTTTACAAAAACTGATGGTTGGGTTCGGATGCGATACCATTCCAATTTTACAAGTACCCCCACAATACCTGAATCTGGGTAAGGCTTAGTTGGAAATTTATGTGTCTTAGTATAGGTTCCCTCTGAACAAGCGTCATAGGGGTTATGCCGCGGCTGCCTCCGTTGAAAGTGAAATGACGTGAATTGAGGTGAATTGTACGGCCAAGCCTCGTGTAGTTCCCGGGTTGGCGGTTTGCTTTCACCTGGGAGGCCAAACTCATGGGGAGAGGTGCCTATACTAGGGTATGTAAATGAAAGGTTATGATTGGTAGTTCGCGTATCTGCGTACGATAAATCAGGGCCGATTACCCCGACGAGCTATTGCAATTGTTGTGGCACAAGTGTACAACCTCTGCAGAGTTAAACCTATTCGAATAGCCGCGTCCGCGGTCATGGACAGATTGGGAAGGTCATACTTGTTCCGTCATCGAACTTTTCTAAAAACGATGAATGGTGAATGGTGACTTGTGAATTTGAATTGGAAAGGTGACATTGACTTTGAATCACAACGGAGTTGTGGGAATGACACTAATGTTCCCACTTGAGTTAGTTAGCACATGAAGAGTTGTTTACTAAAATGTTTGTGAACTAAAATTGGCTTTATGCAAAATAAACTAGAGCTTAGCACCCCTTACTAGAATTGTTAGCACTTACATTAGTATTAGTTTGCGAGTACTTTAAAGTACTCACGGCTTTGTCCCTGGCTATTCAAATGGCCAGACTATGAAGAGGAGCAGAACTATCAAGAGGACAACCAGCAGGACGCCTACGGCAACTAGGGAATCTTCTGACGTCAGACGTTGGCATGTGGACTAGAGAGTCCTTTCTACTTACGCTTCCGCTATGAACTATGAACTTTGTGTCCGTTGATCAATAGATCAACTATTTGTGTAATATGGATCATGTGATCTGAATTTGTAAGACGACTATGGTATGTAATGAATGATGACTTATGATATTCAACTGTTATGTCTCGCAACAACAATATTCCCGGGATTGCGATGTATGGCATAACGAGCACTCGGACTTAAAAATCCGGGTGTTGACAAGTTGGTATGAGAGCCATTGTTTGACCTTAGGAGACCCTAGTTAGAATGGACGTCTGAAAATTTTAGTTTCAAAAAACAATGAAGGGAATATTTGTGAAAACTTGTTCATACTCTCATCCTTGAGATCTTTTTCAAAAATGAGAAATTCATGACCAAATTTTTCCTTGTAGAACTACCTAAAACTTTGCACACTTGACTACTTCTTTAACTTACTTATCCTAATTGCTCACAGATGGAGTACCAATGGGAGTTCTATCAGCTTGGTCCCGGAGGCGAACTAAGGTTCGAAAAGGATTTGAAGCAACTAGTGGAATATCTAGGACACCCGTATCCCGAGTTCTTCGGAATACCCCTCAACAACCACTCCGGAGAACCACCTCGGTGGGAAGTTTCTACTGATCTACGAAGAAAGAGCCCCGGTATGGGAAACCATCTGGTTTTCGGTAACGGGAAACACTTGGAAGGAAGGACTAGTCAGAGCTATGCAAGAAGCAATTTCCCGTTTGTGTGGAAAAAATGAGAACAAGATCAAGAACACTCGTTTCATCTACTACCCAAGACATGACTCCATGGGACGACCGATGACCATGCCCCCACACACGGAGATGAACCCCTATGTAGCACACCAGGACTTCAGGTTGTACAAAACTCGCAGGGATTTGGACAACGCCCTCGCCTCTCGCCAAGCACATCACCCGTGAAGACGAAGAATCTCCCCGGAAGAGTAGTATCACCCCAGCACTTAAGTAGGTGTGAGTTGTATCAGGATCCCCTTGTATCGTAGAGCGAATGAATGGTTCTTCAAACCAACGGTGTGTTAGATTTGTAATGTGTGATGTTTGGTATGAATGAAAAAGTGTTGTTGGTTATACCCCCCTCAACACTACTCGAATGTTTAAATTTTGAACTTCGTTAACTCTAATTCAAAACAAACCGTAGAAATTTCCCTCTTATCTTATCATCCACTCCGATGTTCAGATGGCACCACCAACCCGCAACGCCACCCAAGACGCCATGTCTGCGGATGCTAGAGATGATGATGGCCGACCGAGAAGCCGAGAGAGCTGAACGCCAAGCCAACATTGCTGCACTGCAACAGCTCGCTCAGAACAACAACGGCCATGGAAACCACGACCACCCTGGGTCAAAACTGAAGAACTTTCAGAACACCAACCCACCTATCTTCAACAAGACCGAAGAGCCCCTCGATGCCGATGACTGGCTCCAGACAATGGAGAACAACCTCGAAGTTGCGGGAGTTGAAGCCGCAGAGAAAGTGTTGTTTGCCACGCACTACTTAGCAGGACCCGCAAGAGCCTGGTGGACCAGCACCCATGCCATGAATGCGGGACAGATGATGACCTGGGAAGACTTCAAGCTGAAGTTTAGCAAGTACCATGTGCCCCAAGGACTGATCAAGAAAATGAGAGACGAGTTCCGGGAACTCAAGCAAGGAAGAATGTCCGTGGTGGAATACCGCGACAGGTTTCTTACTCTGTCAAGGTACGCCCCGGATGAGACCGACACCAACGAGAAAAGGAAGGAGAGATTTCTGAACGGACTGCATGATGAAATGCAAATGGTGTTAGTGAACATTCCGTTCGCCGACCTCGAATCCCCTGGTGGACTCAGCCATCCGGATGGAAGGGAAGCCGCACCAAGCCAACGACAACCGCAAGAGAAGAATGATGAACCAGAATGGACCCAGCAATACCCAGAAGTACCGCAACAACTCATCTGGAGGATATAATCCAAAGTACAACAAGCCCCCTGCTCAGAACTACCGCCCAAACTACACCAACAACCACGGAGGACCCCCGAAGCCCGGAGGCAACAACAACAACACCAATCCCACCAGCAACAACAACCCCAACAACAACCACAACGGTAACAACAACAACAACAACAACAACAACAACAACAACAACAACAACAACAACAACAACACTGGCCCTAGGACTGGAAGCAACACCATTCCCGTCAACCCCAAAGACAAGTCCACCGTCAACTGCTATGAATGTGGAGTTGTGGGTCACTACTCCAACGAGTGTCCCAAGAGGCTCGCCAAGCTCGCCGGCAACACCGCTGCACCTGCTCAGAACCAACGCCGCTTTGCCGCAAGAAAGAACCCGAACAACAACGGCCCCTAATACAACATGACGGCCACCGAAGCGCAAGAAGCACCTCAGAACATGCCAAGTATGTTCCCTGCTAAATCATATCGCCCAATCTCTCTTAGGAACCTAACTTTTCTTAAAATCTCGGGACGAGATTTGTTTAGGGGGAAGGGTTTGTAACACCCCAAATTTCAAAACAAAGAGAAAATAAATTTCCTTTTTCCAAAAATGAGAACCAACAAAAACTTTTCTTATATAGGGTGTTATGCTTAGTGCTCCTACCTATTACTTGTGTTTTTGCCATGATGAGTGTTATTATGCTTATGTGATAAACCCTAAAACCCTAAAGTGATCAAGTGAAGATCACAAACCAAATGAAATTAAAACAGAAAGAAATCAAATAAGAAAAACCCTAAACCCTAACCTTCTCAAAAATCATTTGGATCTATTTTGAGAAACCTAAATTAAAGAAAAAGCCATATGTGGGCCTATAGCCTTAATAGGTAAATCTTGAACCCTACCTTTTGTTACTTTGCTAAATAATGGTGAACCACCTGCAAAACTTATTAAACCCTAAACCTCATCCATCTGGTCATCAATCTTTGAGAAATAAAATAAAAAGTAAAGATCTTATTTAAGAAAAAGGCATATGCAAGCCTATGGATACTTGTTGAAAATGATGAGCTTTGCCTTGTCTACCTTGAGTAGATGAATTGAAATACCTCAACACACTCAACAAAGCACTTACCAACCAATTCAAGTGTGAAACAAAATAAAATCAAACATATGCATAGAGGCATACTCCCTCCGTTCTGAAATAGTCTACATTCTAGACCTAAAATTTGTTCTGAAATAGTCTACATTCTAGCTTTTAGTCAACAACAACACTGAAAAAGAGATGGTTTTACTCTCTTTATTGGATGTTGTTATTTTCAATGTTGCTTGGATTGGTTGTTCAAATATCTAAGTGGTACTAATAAATGCACTACTAATTTGTCTCATTTTTTCTAGAATGTAGACTAAATCAGAACGGAGGGAGTATGTGCCTATGGCTATTTTTGTAAAACTTTACCCTAGGCCTTTCTACTTTATTTAGAGGATTGGAAAACCTTCATAAACCTATCTAGTACTTCTCAAACCCAATCCAAAGTGAAACAAAAGATTTTAAAAAGAAAGTAATAATGCCATAGAGGCATATGAGAGCAAAATATCAAATTTGTGAAATTGAGGATCTTGACCCTAAGACTTATAGTGAATGGTTGGATCACTCCTATATACCATTTCAACACTCAACAACATCAATTGGGTCAAGCCTAGTTAAATTAAAAATCAAATGCCACATATGCATAGAGGCATATGTGACACATAGCCATTTTCACCAATTCTTGTCCTATGCACTTCTACTTTGACCAAATGGTGTGAAACCATCTCTAAACCTAATCTAACCCTAAATTGACCCTCAACCTTGCCCAAGTGAAGCAAGGGGAGCACATTACAAGAATAAGAAGAATTGACATGTCACCTCTCATGTGTTATGGCCAATTTTGCAAATCTTTGAGCTAGACCTTTTGGAATGGTTTCAATGGTTGGGAAATGTTCCTAAACTAGTAAGAATCACTTTGGAGTCAAGAAAAATCAAATCAAAAAGAGAGAAAACAAATAGGGAGAAAATCCCATTTTCACTCACATACACATTTAGCCAAATTATCAAATCTTGACCTAGCCACCTCCATTGCCTCAAAATGGTTTGAACCTTTCACCTAACTCAATCTAACACCAAATAAACCTCACTCTTGTCAAAATGAAGCAAAGAAAAATAAAAGAATAAAAGTTAGAAATTCACAAAACCCTCACATATGGCTTATGCCATCTTTATAAATTTTGACCCTAGACCATTTTAGTCTTCACCATTAGTTGTATTATGCTACTAAACACTTATTACAACTTTTTTAATCCAAGAAACACATTTCAATTCAAATTCAAACTCAAAGTTGGCTCACATACAATAATAGTCAAATCTGCCATTTATATTCTGGTCACTACTTTGAGCCTCTCTATTTCAAGTTTTTCAAACTAAACTTTCCCAATTCTTTGCATGTCATCCAAGAGCACATCAAGCTGAACAACTTTGGTAAAGACCACCATGCCAAATTCATCTTGGATCAAAAACTATGCTCATGCAAAGTGGAGACTTTTTAATATGAACAACAATCTCACTTTGCCAATTTTTGCTATTCTTTGATTTTTTAAAATTCCACCACCACACATGTTTGTCTCTGGTCAATTGCAACTTATCCAAGTATCCCATTTTCAAATTTTTGAACCATAATGCACCAACCAAATTTTTGACAAAACTTGCAAGTTGCAAATAGGCATAATTGCAAACACTATTTGAAATAGTGTTTCTTGTCCAACCTTGACCACCACTAGGCCTCGACATGTTCCCTTGTCCCCTCCAACATCTGGTCCCCTCCAACACCTTGTCCCCTCCAACATCTTGCCCCCTCCTTGACACCTTGGACATGCACACCCTATGCCACCCTATCCCCTCTCCTCTCCATCCTTGAACCTATAAATAGAGCACTTCCCCCTGCTCTTGGACAACACCACACCACCTAGCAGAATCCTCCTCTCCCTCCTTGAGCCTCTCCTCCTCCCTCCTTGCCTCTCCACGGCCCCAAACATCGCCGGAGTGCACCCGGCGGCCACCCTCAAAGCTGCCCAGATTCTTGTCACCATAGCCTCCAACTCCTACCCCATCTTGTAGCCCTTGAAAATACCTTTCCAACGCACCAAACCACGCCTCAATCCGAGCTTCGAGGTGAGAGAAATCGCCCCCGCAAGCTCGCGAGTCGGGAGGAAGACGACGGCCCGGCGCCGTCGGATCCTGATCCGACGCATCTGCGTGCGTCGCCCGCGCCCGACGTGCATGCGCCATGCATGCGTGGCCCAGGCCGCAGCTGGGCCGGCCCACTTCTTTTCCCGCCCCCGGTTTAATTTCAAATTTCGTTTAATTCTTTTTAGATAAATTGCAAACCGATGCTCGAGTTAAAAATTGAATAACTCCAAACCTACTTGGCCAAATTTTACAAATTTTATATATTTGGAAAGCTTAGAGTTTTCTATACACAATGCCATTTGATTCAAATCCATATCTGTTGTAGAATTAAAATAGCAAAATAAACAAGACAGGGACTTTTCTGCCTTAGAATAATTATTAAAAATCAACCAAAATAGATATTTGGTTAATTCCAACTCCAATAGCTCACATTTGACTTACACTAATTGTTTATGCAAGAAAATGGTGTGGTCACTTTGCATGATCATGCTTTAGTTTAATTAATGGACAATATGGCTAGTTTAGTTAATTGATATTATCCAAAACTATTATGCAAACTATATGAAGTGCTTCACTTCATTTAAATCTTGTCCGAAATGCTTTCATATGAAGTATTGACCCCTGGTCAAATACTCTCAAATGAAATGCTTGGTGATTTTAAATCATAATAAGCATTATTAAATGGTATGGGGTACTCTACCTCATTTAAATCAATTCCTCAAATAATGATGAATGGTTGACTTATGTCAACATGATTTCATGAATAATTGTTTGAGGAAATTAAATCTTAAGAAGATTCAATGAGAGGAATTTATTTCTCAAAAACTATATGGAAACTATCATTTACATATGTAATGAGAGGAAATTATTTTTCCTCAAACAACACAACCAATGCACCCTAATTAATTTAATGGTGTAAATAGATTAGTTTGCGTGAATACATGTGATGTTTAGAATAGCCCATGAATTGCTTGGTGATTGTATCCTCGTATTCGTGTATAGATGCTAGTGCGGGAGAATACCAGGAAGAGGAAGGATTCTACCCAGAAGGAGAAGAGAACAATGACCACCACCTCAACCAAGGCAAGCTAATATTCTTGCAAAGTTCAAAGCCCCTTGGGGCAAGGCACCATGAATCTTATCTTTTCTTACATAAGCCTATCCCAAGTTTATATCTTATAAGTTTTTACTTGTTTTCTCAAGAAGTTACTTTTATAGTTAACTTGGGTCAAAGTAGAGAAATTTAATAGAGTAGCAAAGTTAGTCTCCCTCAAGCAAAGCAAGATAATACTCTTGCCAAGTGCAAAGCTCACCGTGAGCAAGGCATTACCCCATTTACTTTATGCTTATGATCCTATTTCCCGCTTTATTTTACAAGCTTTATTTACTTTTGTTTTATCAAAGTACTTCTGATTTATGATTTACTTGATTAGTATTGGATTAGTACAAGAGTATCAAGGTTAGCCTAGAAGCAAAGCAAAGTACTTAGCACCCCTCATACATAGATGCTAGTGCTAAATTAAAAGTGACTACTCTAGTTGGGAACTTGTGAAAAGAAATGACTTTGAAAACCTTGGAATGATGAGTCATTCTATTTGAAAGATTTTGAAGGTGAATATGATATGTGAATGACTTGGTGAACTTTACAAAAACTGATGGTTGGGTTCGGATGCGATACCATTCCAATTTTACAAGTACCCCCACAATACCTGAATCTGGGTAAGGCTTAGCTGGAAATTTATGTGTCTTAGTATAGGTTCCCTCTGAACAAGCGTCATAGGGGTTATGCCGCGGCTGCCTCCGTTGAAAGTGAAATGACGTGAATTGAGGTGAATTGTACGGCCAAGCCCTGTGTAGTTCCCGGGTTGGCGGTTTGCTTTCACCGGGAGGCCAAACTCATGGGGAGAGGTGCCTATACTAGGGTATGTAAATGAAAGGTTATGATTGGTAGTTCGCGTCATCGCGTACGATAAATCGGGGCCGATTACCCTCGACGAGCTATTGCAATTGTTGTGGCACAAGTGTACAACCTCTGCAGAGTTAAACCTATTCGAATAGCCGCGTCCGCGGTCATGGACAGTTGGGAAGGTCATACTGTTCCGTCATCAGAACTTTTCTAAAAACGATGAATGGTGAATGGTGACTTGTGAATTTGAATTGGAAAGGTGACATTGACTTTGAATCACAACGGAGTTGTGGGAATGACACTAATGTTCCCACTTGAGTTAGTTAGCACATGAAGAGTTGTTTACTAAAATGTTTGTGAACTAAAATTGGGTTTATGCAAAATAAACTAGAGCTTAGCACCCCTTACTAGAATTGTTAGCACTTACATTAGTATTAGTTTGCGAGTACTTTAAAGTACTCACGGCTTTGTCCCCGGCTATTCAAATGGCCGGACTATGAAGAGGAGCAGAACTATCAAGAGGACGACCGAGCGGGACGCCTACGGCAACTAGGGGAATCTTCCGACGTCAGACGTTGGCATGTGGACTAGAGAGTCCTTTCTACTTACGCTTCCGCTATGAACTATGAACTTTGTGTCCGTTGATCAATAGATCAACTATTTGTGTAATATGGATCATGTGATCTGAATTTGTAAGACGACTATGGTATGTAATGAATGATGACTTATGATATTCAACTGTTATGTCTCGCAACAACAATATTCCTGGGATTGCGATGTATGGCATAACAGGCACCTGGACTTAAAAATCCGGGTGTTGACAAGTTGGTATGAGAGCCATTGTTTGACCTTAGGAGACCCTAGTTAGAATGGACGTCTGAAAATTTTAGTTTCAAAAAACAATGAAGGGAATATTTGTGAAAACTTGTTCATACTCTCATCCTTGAGATCTTTTTCAAAAATGAGAAATTCATGACCAAAATTTTCCTTGTAGAACTACCTAAAACTTTGCACACTACTTGACTACTTCTTTAACTTACTTATCCTAATTGCTCATAGATGGAGTACCAATGGGAGTTCTATCAGCTTGGTCCCGGAGGCGAACTAAGGTTCGAAAAGGATTTGAAGCAACTAGTGGAATATCTAGGACACCCGTATCCCGAGTTCTTCGGAATACCCCTCAACAACCACTCCGGAGAACCACCTCGGTGGGAAGTTTCTACTGATCTACGAAGAAAGCTTGGAGCCCCGGTATGGGAAACCATCTGGTTTTCAGTAACGGGAAACACTTGGAAGGAAGGACTAGTCAGAGCTATGCAAGAAGCAATTTTCCGTTTGTGTGGAAAAAATGAGAACAAGATCAAGAACACTCGTTTCATCTACTACCCAAGACATGACTCCATGGGACGACCGATGACCATGCCCCCACACACGGAGATGAACCCCTATGTAGCACACCAGGACTTCAGGTTGTACAAAACTCGCAGGGATTTGGACAACGCCCTCGCCTCTCGCCAAGCACATCACCCGTGAAGACGAAGAATCTCCCCGGAAGAGTAGTATCACCCCAAGCACTTAAGTAGGTGTGAGTTGTATCAGGATCCCCTTGTATCGTAGAGCGAATGAATGGTTCTTCAAACCAACGGTGTGTTAGATTTGTAATGTGTGATGTTTGGTATGAATGAAAAAGTGTTGTTGGTTATACCCCCCTCAACACTACTCGAATGTTTAAATTTTGAACTTCGTGAACTCTAATTCAAAACAAACCGTAGAAATTTCCCTCTTATCTTATCATCCACTCCGATGTTCAGATGGCACCACCAACCCGCAACGCCACCCAAGACGCCATGCTCGCGATGCTAGAGATGATGATGGCCGACCGAGAAGCCGAGAGAGCTGAACGCCAAGCCAACATTGCTGCACCGCAACAGCTCGCTCGAACAACAACGGCCATGGAAACCACGACCACCCTGGGTCAAAACTGAAGAACTTTCAGAACACCAACCCACCTATCTTCAACAAGACCTAAGAGCCCCTCGATGCCGATGACTGGCTCCAGACAATGGAGAACAACCTCGAAGTTGCGGGAGTTGAAGCCGCAGAGAAAGTGTTGTTTGCCACGCACTACTTAGCAGGACCCGCAAGAGCCTGGTGGACCAGCACCCATGCCATGAATGCAGGACAGATGATGACCTGGGAAGACTTCAAGCTGAAGTTTAGCAAGTACCATGTGCCCCAAGGACTGATCAAGAAAATGAGAGACGAGTTCCGGGAACTCAAGCAAGGAAGAATGTCCGTGGTGGAATACCGCGACAGGTTTCTTACTCTCGTCAAGGTACGCCCGGATGAGACCGACACCAACGAGAAAAGGAAGGAGAGATTTACGAACGGACTACATGATGAAATGCAAACTGTGTTAGTGAACATTCCGTTCGCTGACCTCGAAGCCCTGGTGGACTCAGCCATCCAGATGGAAGGGAAGCTGCACCAAGCCAACGACAACCGCAAGAGAAGAATGATGAACCAGAATGGACCCAGCAATACCCAGAAGTACCGCAACAACTCATCTGGAGGATATAATCCAAAGTACAACAAGCCCCCTGCTCAGAACTACCGCCCAAACTACACCAACAACCACGGAGGACCCCGAAGCCCGGAGGCAACAACAACAACACCAATCCCACCAGCAACAACAACCCCAACAACAACCACAACGGTAACAACAACAACAACAACAACAACAACAACAACAACAACAACAACAACAACAACAACAACAACAACAACAACAACAACAACAACAACAACAACACTGGCCCTAGGACTGGAAGCAACACCATTCCCGTCAACCCCAAAGACAAGTCCACCGTCAACTGCTATGAATGTGGAGTTGTGGGTCACTACTCCAACGAGTGTCCCAAGAGGCTCGCCAAGTTCGCCGGCAACACCGCTGCACCTACTCAGAACCAACGCCGCTTTGCCGCAAGAAAGAACCCGAACAACAACGGCCGCTAATACAACATGACGGCCACCGAAGCGCAAGAAGCACCTCAGAACATGCCAAGTATGTTCCCTGCTAAATCATATCGCCCAATCTCTCTTAGGAACCTAACTTTTCTTAAAATCTCGGGACGAGATTTGTTTAAGGGGGAAGGGTTTGTAACACCCCAAATTTCAAAACAAAGAGAAAATAAATTTCCTTTTTCCAAAAATGAGAACCAACAAAAACTTTTCTTATATAGGGTGCTATGCTTAGTGCTCCTACCTATTACTTGTGTTTTTGCCATGATGAGTGTTATTATGCTTATGTGATAAACCACGAAACCCTAAAGTGATCAAGTGAAGATCACAAACCAAATGAAATTAAAAGAGAAAGAAATCAAATAAGAAAAACCCTAAACCCTAACCTTCTCAAAAATCATTTGGATCTATTTTGAGAAACCTAAATTAAAGAAAAAGCCATATGTGGGCCTATAGCCTTAATAGGTAAATCTTGAACCCTACCTTTTGTTACTTTGCTAAATAATGGTGAACCACTGCAAAACTTATTAAACCCTAAACCTCATCCATCTGGTCATCAATCTTTGAGAAATAAAATAAAAAGGAAAGATCTTATTTAAGAAAAAGGCATATTGGATGTCCACAACTGAGTGGATATACCACAAACATTCTTCATGAGACCTTAGAAGAAATACAAACCAAAGCTAGACCTAGACCAATAATCTAACCATAAGTTCAATGGTTGGAAGACAAGGAGTTGAAGAGCATAAGAAAACTCTAAGGGGTAGAGTAAAGATTGAGTTGGGAATACAATAACTCAATACTTTAAGCTTGATAGAAGCAGAAGGTCTGAACGGAGAGGAAGTTCGATCTTATTTTCATAAGATTGTTGACACTACTCTCAGAAGGATGTCAGACCAGAAGCCGAGGTTCATACCTCGAGGAAGTAAGAAGTGGACTATAACTTGAGAAAGTGAGTAAGATTTACTCAGAAGTACGGAAACTCAAGTAAGTTAATCATAAAGAGTTGGACGAAGAAAATACCGTAGACAAAATTACAGCTCAAGAAGGCCAAAGACCAAAGGAGGTTGACTATACCAAAACTAAAGTCAATTTGAAAGATTCCTTTCATGGAACCTAAATAACCCAAAATAGTTATAGGTATCAACTATAAACCATGATTGGATGGACTAAATGAGTCTAATCCATTATTAGAAAAATAAACCATCACGACCAATTCCATAGTTAGTACCTTATTAAGTACCATTACCGCAATTTTGGTAGTAAGGAAAAAACAAAGACCTATTTTATTAAATAGGAAAATGTTATCCAATTAGTCCTTAATTAAGACTGTCAAGACAAGAAGAAGTCCCAATCATTGAATCTTCAATGAGATAGGAAACAAGATTATAATAGTTGGAAGAAATCAATGAATCAAAGTAAGAGCCATGGTTCGGAGACAAGTATTATTAAATTCCGAGAGAAAAATCATAGAACTCGGAGTAAGAAACTAATGTTCGGAGATAAACCCTAATGGATTCCAGGAAGAATCTGGACAAGGGATATATTCAATTATATCAAGTGAGATCAATATGGAGTTCGAGAAAAGTCGTAGTACTGCACAAGTCGAACCACACTTCGGAAACGTGAGAGAGTTCAAACTTCGAGGACGAAGTTTAGTTTAAGGGGTAGAGAGCGTAATGTCCCGGTATTGGGGTTACAAAAATAGAGGAAACGAGATGTGTGCATTGCATTCATGCATAGAAAATCTGGGGAATTTTCGCGCTTTAAAGTAAAACGATCACGATAGAATCGAAGTTTCACTTGACCTTGGTGGAATTGAAGTAGCTCATCAAGTCAAGCGTTGTAAACCTCAATGTGACTTTGTTCAAACCTTGTTTTGGGAAGTGATGATTTGATCTAAGGTGTTAGATCAAATGGAACTGATAATCAACACAACAACACTTTACTCAATGATCAATTACTTGATCTTATAAAATATTACTCCCTCTGTTCCATTCTATAGTGCCTATTGTTTTTTGGCACGGAAATTAGCGTAAGAGTATTTTTTACACAAGACCCCTAGCTGAACGATTTGAGATCAACGTAAAATTTAAGAAATCCATATCTTTCAAACTTACCATAACAATTTTGGGAGCTGAGCGATTTGGGAGCTGAACGGGAGGGGGTAATTGAAAAACAGCTAAGCTAAAACCTTATATTCTGAAACGGAGGGAGTATAATATGGCAATCCTTGTCATAACATATGAACACCAATTCAATTGCAGATCAAGTAACAATAAAATGGAGAAACTATTCTTCACTTATCTTTTCCATGTCTTAAACAAATCCTTGATCCTACCATGAGCCTCATGGTATTCATTTTACTCCATTCTTGGAAACATAACAAGGAGATAAACTCAAGAAATATAATTCTTCTCTATTCCATATTATTGTATATCAAACCTAGAGAGGTGAGAGTTCTATAATAATTATTAGAGAAGCAATAACAAACCTTGAGCTAAACCTTGGATATACATCCAAGTATTCAAATCATCATCTTTAAGAGGAACCCTAGGATATTATTCAAGGCATTCCTAGAGAGAGAAACCATTTATGTTAAACATAGATATTGATGATCACATCAATCCCTATGGAGCCTAACATTAAGTTAGTATTAAAGTCCTTTCCAAAATGAGAGAGACCAATCATACAAAACATAGCTTTATCTATTTAAGAATAAAGGACAACCATTGAACTAGAGTGTTAGGAGTACACCATAACCTAGAATAATCCATTCTTATATAAGAGAGATCAATTATGGTGTTACACTCAAGTTAGTTGAGGAAACACTTGAGTTTGAGGGAGAGAACTACCCATATACCCAGATGATGATATCATCATTGATTAAGTAGAACCCTAACATAATATCTCAGACATTCTCCTGGGATATAAACTAAAGAGACAATCATAATAGCTCATCTTAGAAAATAAAATAGAAGTGCTATACCTTAGTTCATCAAGACAATGCTTGATCATGGAAGTGAGAAAACCATTTAATGAGAGATACCTTAGGAAGCCAACCTTGATCATTATAAATTGTGTAATGATCATAAACCCTAAGAATTTGAAGTAAAGATATTAAGAACAAGATGATCATATATAATATATGATCATGCTTTGGAGATATGTGAGGATAAGTTAAACCCTACTAGTATAAGCGGATCCCCTTTCCACATGAAATTATAGGGAGATCACTAGTAAGAAACTCTAAACTTATATCCCAACCTTAACTTGTGAATCACTTGGTGACCCTAAGTAGTATTCTACCACATCTACATTCCACTTATTTTTCACTTAAGAACCACAAGAAAACATTAAGAGTCAAACTCTATACTCTAAATGGGGAGAAACCATTCATCCATAAGACCAAAGTTAACTATAAAAAGAACTATAACCAATGTAGTTAATTTAATGATAAATTAAGGATAATAATTGTAGTTAATTGGTAGAAGATAAAACCAATTCTCAAATCCTTAGTAATTAAATGAGCACAGAAGCAATTAAGAAAGCAACCACCTTATCATGGTTAGGGGAGATTAAACCCTAGCACATGTAATATGGTGTCATCCCATCTCTATAACCTAGCATTATATCTCAACCCTAGTTTATGCATCACATGGGGATCACTAGTATAATCCTAAAACCATGCCTAAGCTCAAATATGAGCAAGGGAACTATTTAACCAACTCTGAAATAAATCAAGATAGCAATTTAACCTATCTTACAAGCCATACCTATGTAGATCCAACTAACTAGTGCTTCCAAATAAATAGAAGTCTCATGAGAGGAATGAGATCCACCTTAACCATAGTAAACTAAGGGTTTAGAAGGTAACAATAATACTTTAAAAATTGCCTTAAACAATTATCCCAAATCCATCACAACCATGAGCACATGAAATAATGTCAGGAGATCATATTCTTAAATAAGATACTAAATAATAAGCTATGCTTTGTAAATTGTTTCCTGCAAGGTAACAAAAACTTAACTATCAATAGGTACTTAGAAGGGCCTATTAAAAAATAGTTGGACCACCATAATTTGTTATTGGAAATTATGACTATATAGATGCCAATTCCAAACTCTAATAACATTCAATAAATAAGGGTGTCATCACACATATAAAACATTTCTCAGATCTCATGTTAAGTTATATTAGTACCTTTATAAACTCCAAAAAGATTCACACATTTAAATCCTGCAAAACATAATGGAAATTCAAATCAGAATTAAAAATAGAAAATAAAAGAATATAAAAGAAAAAGAGAGAAGAGGGGTGCTTACCTGGGCAGGCCACGGAAGCCCAGCACGAGCCCACCAGAGCGGCCCAGTCCACCAACAGAGCACAGCCCAATACCCCTTCATCTAAAAAAAACGGGGAGGGTGTCGTCCTCATCCCCTCCTCTCGCATGACTGCCAGCACGTAGCCGTGCCCGGCTTCCTCTCGCTGCTGTCGACCTCTCCGTGATCAACGTCGTGACGAGGCTCACAATTGCGCCATATAAAAGCTGAGAAACGATCACTAGCCGAGCCCTTCCTCTCTCTGCTCCAAAATTCCTCCATACCGAAACCCTAGCCGTACTGCCTCCGGCCATCGCCGCCGATGGAGACCTTCCCCGGCCAAGCTGTGACCACCCACGTGACCGCCGTCCTCGACATGCCTAGCCTGCAGAAGGAATTGTGCCGCCGTGCCCGGAATCGCCGTCGACGACCTCGTCTTCCTCGACACCGGCCATCACTGCCGCCGTCGATTCAGACCACTATAGGTCACGCTGTCAAGCCCTGCGCACTCCTGGTGAGTCGCTGATGCTCCTGGCGCTCTCGCTTTGCTCGATTCACCTCCGTAGCTCCACCGCACGTCGGATCAACCGCGTGTGCTCTGCCGCTCGAACCCGCCGCCGGCCAAGCTCCGGCAACCATCCGGTGGCGGCGCCGCCACTAGTTGGTTTGCCTCGTCGAGTGCTCGTCCAACGCGCCCCTGCTCAGGCCCGCGGGAACGCTCGAGCGCCGGCGACCATCGCCAGTTCCCGCCGGCCAGAGACCTCCTCGCCACCGTGGTGATTTTGACTTGGTCAAATCCCACGTGGCGGGTGAGGTGGACAGACCCCACCAGTCATAGACTGTGGGTGTGTTCTGTCCGGGTATATTTAGTATTTCTTTTATTTCTATTTCAAATTCAAAAATTGCTGCAACTTCAAATAAATTTATAAAATTCATAAAAACTCAGAAAAATACAAATGAGATATCAAAATTCTTGTAAAAGAAAAATCTATCCAATAAAAATATAAAATGAAATTTATATTTTTAAATAGAAATTCATTATTTAATACTTATTAAATAAGCCTTTTCTTTAATTCTAAATTGAATTAAAATTCAATAAATAGTAAAACCTTCTAAAATAAATAAAAACCAGTAAGAAAAATAAAGAAAACATTAAAGTTATTTTTTCTTATTTGTTATTTTGTTAAATCTTTATTAGTGGAAATTTAAACCCTGAATAATAATTACCCTAATTATTAATTATTTAAAAAGAATAAAATGCCAAATTCAATATTCTTTTATTTACAAGTTACTAATAACTTCAACCTTAAATTGAAGTTATTAACCATAGCACTATATGGTAAATAGCAAACCCTAAATTCCATATTGAATGATATTACAAACCATCATTTCATGTGAAACCTAAAATCCTAATTCCATTAGGAACCCTAGCCCTATTATTTTATGTGAACCTTAAATTGCTAATAAACCTAAACCTAGGTTATAACTTGTGATCATGTTATTTCCTTTTAGATTATAGACCCACAAATAGCAGCTAAGTATTTGTTCTTGTTTCCATAAAATAATAGAAGCCATAGTACTTATAAGTGGATATACCATGAACACATCCTAATAAAACCTAAATGTTAATGTAGGGTCAACCAAGTGCAAACCCTAGTTATTATTACCAAAACCATCATCCTTAACTATCCATGATTAGCATCACATCAAAGTGATGAATCTCAAGAGCAACCATGCCAAATCTTGAGCATTACATAACCATATTCCATTAAACCCTACTTGTGTGAAATACTTATGAACCATCCTATTTAGGAGCCAATTATTCCTTATTTAATAGAACCAATAGTAAAACCTAAACCAACTCAACCCTAATTGATATACTTCTTATTACTTAAGAAGTATGTTCTTCAAAAGTTATTCTTTTGAAGAAAATAAAGAATCATCACCAATCCTGCCTAATAGGATCTATAGCCAATAGTCGGCTATCACCGACAAAATATACCAACCTAGATAGCAACTATTTATAATAAATTGCTCAAGATGTTTTGGTTTAATTCAACCATACAAGCCCTAGTGGTTGATGAATCCAACATTGTTGGGATCCATCTCATTCTTACTCCAGAAACCAATTGGAACCATAGGAATCCATAGAACCCACCAAACCTAATTATCATACTTGTTCTTTATTAAAGAACATGTTCTTCAAAAGTTATTCTTTTGAATTATGTAATAAGTAACCATCAACCATGCACTATAAGGACTTAAAACTGACAACTTGCTCTTTACTTATTATACAACCACTATTCCTGGGTGTGTATGATTGTTACTATGCATTTTACCACCTGCTTATGATTCTAAAACAACACAACCCTGAACAAGAACCTTGTTTGTGAATCACTCTAAAAGTACAACACACCCTGAACTAATCATTACCATTCACTAAATCTAAATCATTGGGGTTAGATCACGCTTAGAGCGATTACATCTCATACTTATGCATTATTGCATCATTGCCAATCTTTTAAACATCGTCCTTACCGGACGATGATGCTATTTCAGAATTTGGAGTTATTGCGTATCGAAGACCTTGTCTGCATAATCTTGCAGCCAAGAAAGGCAAGTTCATCACTTGCTCATGTCATTTGAGTATTTCTATCAAATTACTTGCAAAGTATTATGGTTATCACTATTGCATAAAAATCAAAACCATTACTTTCATAACTATGAATATGACTATGTGGTGGGCAATGGAACCATGGATTGTGTTGATATGGTGGAGGTTCCATTGCACGGGCTTATATCCATCTAGGATTAAACAACAAATGTCGCCGAGTGATTCTTGTGCTTAGTAATACCCGTGTTAACCATAAGATCGCGAGTGGGACGAGTAGTCAAAAGTGTTTCCACCTCTCGTACATCAACGGATGCGCTTACCGTAGACACTTGACCCGAGGTTGGGCAAGCGGTGGGGTGGGGATCCCATTCTAATTCCCCACGGTAAGTGGTCTATGATGGGTTGCGGCTACCGGCGAAGGAGTTTGGTTAACGAGTCCCAAAGCTGTTGTCGTGGTCGGGGTCCATCCTTAATTGGTATAAGAGGACCGACGAGGACCCGGGGTCGGGGTATGCAACAAAGGGTGGGTGTGCGAGGTAGCGGAGGAACATGATTGGCTAGACCTTATACCGGGCCTCACACCATAGGAAGTGTGGACGGGTTGCGCGCCGGTTGGCACCAAGGTTAAGATCTCTTATGGGTAAAGCAACACACCTCCGCAGAGTGTAAAGAACCGTGACCTGTCACTCCCTGTTCCGGGATATGGAAGCTGCGAACGCGGCGGAAAGGAGCTCCATGAAGTTCTAGTAAACCGGTGAAGGTCGACGGACATAGTTCTTCCGAATAAAAGCAACCTCTTGAAGAAATGATTATGAAAACCTGCATTGGTATTAGACTTTACGGTCTAATGCCGTAGCTAGTGCATTAAACACCTCTTTCCTATAATGAACTTGTTGAGTACGCTCGTACTCATCCCACTCTTAAATCCTCGCTTAGATATGGAGGCATCGAAGGAGGATCTACGAGTGCAACTCGAAGGCCGAGGAGTCAACAACTACTTCACGAGACGAGGACCCCGTCGGAAGAGTCGAATACCACTTACATCAAGGAGAAAACCTAGTTTAGCTATAGAAAGGAACTAGCTTCCTAAACCTAGCTCCTATTTAGCTAGAATCTATTCATAGCCACAGAAGCTAGTTAAATACTCTACAAATAGAGTTCGTGATAAGACTAGTCTACGAGTCGTTCTTCTGGAGTTTATTTGCAGTTTTACCTCATTGTAAAGTAGGAGGCTGTGATGATCTTATGTAACGAGTTTGTGATGTAATTCTATAGACATGCCTTGGACCCGCATATGTTTCGTTTGTACCACTCGAGCGATATAATACTAGTGGAACGGTGTTTCATTGGTGTTATATCGGACTTGCATACTACACCATGCGGTGGTATGCCGGGTCACCACGAGTTGGTATCAGAGCAAATGCTTTGACCCTAGGATTAAAACCTTTAAAGGAGACCTATAGGATTGGTAGTGTCTATAGGAAGTTGTCCTAGGTAAACAAAATACTTCTTATGACTTGAGATGGATATTCACTTGAGAATAATCCTGACACACTTAAGTCAACATTTCCTACCTATCCTTCCTAAGTGAAGTTAGTTAGCTAATCACAAACATGTAGTACACTATTAAGTCCTTAAAACAATAAAGATGAGTAGATCACAGTTGGTATACAATACATGGTAGTCCAAAGAGAGGATACAACCATAAGGAAGATATCCTATTGGAAGATGTGTACCAACACATGTTATAGTTAAATAAGAATTACTCAGAACTGTACTAGAAGTAATATCAAGTGATGAAGATAATTAAGATATCCTAATAGAAGATGTAGACCCAGATAAGTAATGAGTAGGTAAAATTATCTAGACGTGTGAAACAATTGATAGTAAGTGATAACTATGAGTCATATGAGGTAGTATAGACCATGATGAGTCAATCATGGGAGATAAGGAAGAGAGGTATGAATAAAATATGATTACTTACATGGTAGAGTTGTGAATCATATATGATTCACTTGAGAATCATTATGTGATGGAATAGAACATTATAAGTATTTTGGAGGAGTACAATAAGAAGCCAAGTGCTAAACAATAGTGCAAGAATTATGTTCCAAAAACCATGGGAACTGTGTCAAGAACATTAGGTCCATAGTCTTACGATACAATAACTTGGAAGTATAGGAGCTATATTCCAATAGTTATGTGTCTAGAATAGTGATGTTAGAACCAGACATATCATATGAGTTAGTCCTCAACAAAAATGGAAGTTAAGTAGTACTTCCAAAGAAAATTAGGTTTACCACAACTATCCTAGACCACTTTGTTTCAAGTTTATCTCATTGCAAATGTGCAATTAAGGTAAAGGTTGAGACAAATAGTAGAATTCCCTATATTCGTGCTAAGTATCACGATATAAACCTATCGTATGTGGTGTTATATACTACACATCAGAGCCTGATGTTGAGAGATGTCTTACTCAACTATTATTATTCAGGCTTATGATGGTGTGTATGATATGCACAAAGCTGGATCTTCTTGGATTTTATTGGATTTTCATTGTTTGACTAGATCCATACATGAAGTTTGACTTTGGTATGCAAATGCATGTTGCTATATCAAGTTCTTACTTAATGCTATAGATCTAGAGGGTAATGATATTCGTGTGAGGAAGTGACGAATTCGAAGATTCGAAGACAAGATGAAGGTTCATCGGAAAAGGAAGTAAAGTTGTGGGATGTAACCACAATACTGCGAAGGAAGTACAATCGGAAACTCATGCTTACCTCAACCGAGGAGTACTTTAGTACATAAGAAGCATGAAGGTAAGAAATATAATGATTATGGTGAAGCTCAAGCAGATCCATAGTCAACATAGAAGAGGGAATGCATGGGAAATCACTTAGGATACTATAATCATAGTGTTAGCTAGTGGTTTTTCTTGCAAAATAAACCCTGAATGAAGGAAGGTGATATATGAAATCATAGCAGACATAAGAAGACCATAGTCGATATCAGAAGACCACAAGTGGTATAATATCAATACTGCGAGATAAATTAGAAGATGTCTCGTCCAGTTGATTAGAACCTATAATAGAATCCAATTTTAGATATCAAATAGCCACAGTTGGTATAATAACCACAGCTGGTATCAGTTGGTATTACAAATAGTCCACGATTTAATTATTTGTAACAAAAGTTTGTGAACAAATAAAAATTTTGTTAGCCAAATAACAATGACTTATAATCATTTAGTCGAGGGATTCACATTGGATGTCCACAACTGAGTGGATATACCACAAACATTCTTCATGAGACCTTAGAAGAAATACAAACCAAAGCTAGACCTAGACCAATAATCTAACCATAAGTTCAATGGTTGGAAGACAAGGAGTTGAAGAGCATAAGAAAACTCTAAGGGGTAGAGTAAAGATTGAGTTGGGAATACAATAACTCAATACTTTAAGCTTGATAGAAGCGATAGGTCCGAACGGAGAGGAAGTTCGATCTTATTTTCATAAGATTGTTGACACTACTCTCGGAAGGATGTCAGACCAGAAGCCGAGGTTCATACCTCGAGGAAGTAAGAAGTGGACTATAACTTGAGAAAGTGAGTAAGATTTACTCAGAAGTACGGAAACTCAAGTAAGTTAATCATAAAGAGTTGGACGAAGAAAATACCGTAGACAAAATTACAGCTCAAGAAGGCCAAAGACCAAAGGAGGTTGACTATATCAAAACTAAAGTCAATTTGAAAGATTCCTTTCATGGAACCTAAATAACCCAAAATAGTTATAGGTATCAACTATAAACCATGATTGGATGGACTAAATGAGTCTAATCCATTATTAGAAAAATAAACCATCACGACCAATTCCATAGTTAGTACCTTATTAAGTACCATTACTGCAATTTTGGTAGTAAGGAAAAAACAAAGACCTATTTTATTAAATAGGAAAATGTTATCCAATTAGTCCTTAATTAAGACTGTCAAGACAAGAAGAAGTCCCAATCATTGAATCTTCAATGAGATAGGAAACAAGATTATAATAGTTGGAAGAAATCAATGAATCAAAGTAAGAGCCATGGTTCAGAGACAAGTATTATTAAATTCCAGAGAAAAATCATAGAACTGGAGTAAGAAACTAATGTTCAGAGATAAACCCTAATGGATTCCAGGAAGAATCTGGACAAGGGATATATTCAATTATATCAAGTGAGATCAATATGGAGTTCGAGAAAAGTCGTAGTCTGCACAAGTCAGAACCACACTTCGGAAACGTGAGAGAGTTCAAACTTCGAGGACGAAGTTTAGTTTAAGGGGTAGAGACCGTAATATCCCGGGTATGGGGTTACAAAAATAGAGGAAACAGATGTGTGCATTGCATTCATGCATAGAAAATCTGGGGAATTTTCGCGCTTTAAAGTAAAACAGATCACAAGATATCGAAGTTTCACTTGACCTTGGTGGAATTGAAGTAGCTCATCAAGTCAAGCGCTGTAAACCTCATTGTGACTTTGTTCAAACCTTGTTTTGGGAAGTGATGATTTGATCTAAGGTGTTAGATCAAATGGAACTGATAATCAACACAACAACACTTTACTCAATGATCAATTACTTGATCTTATAAAATATTATAATATGGCAATCCTTGTCATAACATATGAACACCAATTCAATTGCATATCAAGTAACAATAAAATGGAGAAACTATTCTTCACTTATCTTTTCCATGTCTTAAACAAATCCTTGATCCTACCATGAGCCTCATGGTATTCATTTTACTCCATTCTTGGAAACATAACAAGGAGATAAACTCAAGAAATATAATTCTTCTCTATTCCATATTATTGTATATCAAACCTAGAGAGGTGAGAGTTCTATAATAATTATTAGAGAAGCAATAACAAACCTTGAGCTAAACCTTGGATATACATCCAAGTATTCAAATCATCATCTTTAAGAGGAACCCTAGGATATTATTCAAGACATTCCTAGAGAGAGAAACCATTTATGTTAAACATAGATATTGATGATCACATCAATCCCTAAGGAGCCTAACATTAAGTTAGTATTAAAGTCCTTTCCAAAATGAGAGAGACCAATCATACAAAACATAGCTTTATCTATTTAAGAATAAAGGACAACCATTGAACTAGAGTGTTAGGAGTACACCATAACCTAGAATAATCCATTCTTATATAAGAGAGATCAATTATGGTGTTACACTCAAGTTAGTTGAGGCAACACTTGAGTTTGAGGGAGAGAACTACCCATATACCCAGATGATGATATCATCATTGATTAAGTAGAACCCTAACATAATATCTCAGACATTCTCCTGGGATATAAACTAAAGAGACAATCATAATAGCTCATCTTAGAAAATAAAATAGAAGTGCTATACCTTAGTTCATCAAGACAATGCTTGATCATGGAAGTGAGAAAACCATTTAATGAGAGATACCTTAGGAAGCCAACCTTGATCATTATAAATTGTGTAATGATCATAAACCCTAAGAATTTGAAGTAAAGATATTAAGAACAAGATGATCATATATAATATATGATCATGCTTTGGAGATATGTGAGGATAAGTTAAACCCTACTAGTATAAGCAGATCCCCTTTCCACATGAAATTATAGGGAGATCACTAGTAAGAAACTCTAAACTTATATCCCAACCTTAACTTGTGAATCACTTGGTGACCCTAAGTAGTATTCTACCACATCTACATTCCACTTATTTTTCACTTAAGAACCACAAGAAAACATTAAGAGTCAAACTCTATACTCTAAATGGGGAGAAACCATTCATCCATAAGACCAAAGTTAACTATAAAAAGAACTATAACCAATGTAGTTAATTTAATGATAAATTAAGGATAATAATTGTAGTTAATTGGTAGAAGATAAAACCAATTCTCAAATCCTTAGTAATTAAATGAGCACGAAGCAATTAAGAAAGCAACCACCTTATCATGGTTAGGGAGATTAAACCCTAGCACATGTAATATGGTGTCATCCCATCTCTATAACCTAGCATTATATCTCAACCCTAGTTTATGCATCACATGGGGATCACTAGTATAATCCTAAAACCATGCCTAAGCTCAAATATGAGCAAGGGAACTATTTAACCAACTACTGAAATAAATCAAGATAGCAATTTAACCTATCTTACAAGCCATACCTATGTAGATCCAACTAACTAGTGCTTCCAAATAAATAGAAGTCTCATGAGAGGAATGAGATCCACCTTAACCATAGTAAACTAAGGGTTTAGAAGGTAACAATAATACTTAAAAATTGCCTTAAACAATTATCCCAAATCCATCACAACCATGAGCACATGAAATAATGTCAGGAGATCATATTCTTAAATAAGATACTAAATAATAAGCTATGCTTTGTAAATTGTTTCCTGCAAGGTAACAAAAACTTAACTATCAATAGGTACTTAGAAGGGCCTATTAAAAAATAGTTGGACCACCATAATTTGTTATTGGAAATTATGACTATATAGATGCCAATTCCAAACTCTAATAACATTCAATAAATAAGGGTGTCATCACACATATAAAACATTTCTCAGATCTCATGTTAAGTTATATTAGTACCTTTATAAACTCCAAAAAGATTCACACATTTAAATCCTGCAAAACATAATGGAAATTCAAATCGAGAATTAAAAATAGAAAATAAAAGAATATAAAAGAAAAAGAGAGAAGAGGGGTGCTTACCTGGGCAGGCCACGGCAGCCCAGCACGAGCCCACCAGAGCGGCCCAGTCCACCAACAGAGCACAGCCCAATACCCCTTCATCTAAAAAAAGAACGGGGAGGGTGTCGTCCTCATCCCCTCCTCTCGCATGACTGCCAGCACGAAGCCGTGCCCGGCTTCCTCTCGCTGCTGTCGACCTCTCCGTGATCAACGTCGTGACGAGGCTCACAATTGCGCCATATAAAAGCTGAGAAACGATCACTAGCCGAGCTCTTCCTCTCTCTGCTCCAAAATTCCTCCATACCGAAACCCTAGCCGTACTGCCTCCGGCCATCGCCGCCGATGGAGACCTTCCCCGGCCAAGCTGTGACCACCCACGTGACCGCCGTCCTCGACATGCCTAGCCTGCAGAAGGAATTGTGCCGCCGTGCCCGGAATCGCCGTCGACGACCTCGTCTTCCTCGACACCGGCCATCACTGCCGCCGTCGATTCAGACCACTATAGGTCACGCCGTCAAGCCCTGCGCACTCTCGGTGAGTCGGCCGATGCTCCCGGCGCTCTCGCTTTGCTCGATTCACCGCCGTAGCTCCACCGCACTCGGATCAACCGCGTGTGCTGCCGCTCGAACCCGCCGCCGGCCAAGCTCCGGCAACCATGCGGGTGGCGGCGCCGCCACTAGTTGGTTTGCCTCGTCGAGTGCCTGTCCAACGCGCCCCTGCTCGGAGCCGCGGGAACGCCCGAGCGCCGGCGACCATCGCCAGTTCCCGCCGGCCAGAGACCTCCTCGCCACCGTGGTGATTTTGACTTGGTCAAATCCCACGTGGCGGGTGAGGTGGACAGACCCCACCAGTCATAGACTATGGGTGTGTTCTGTCCGGGTATATTTAGTATTTCTTTTATTTCTATTTCAAATTCAAAAATTGCTGCAGCTTCAAATAAATTTATAAAATTCATAAAAACTCAGAAAAATACAAATGAGATATCAAAATTCTTGTAAAAGAAAAATCTATCCAATAAAAATATAAAATGAAATTTATATTTTTAAATAGAAATTCATTATTTAATACTTATTAAATAAGCCTTTTCTTTAATTCTAAATTGAATTAAAATTCAATAAATAGTAAAACCTTCTAAAATAAATAAAAACCAGTAAGAAAAATAAAGAAAACATTAAAGTTATTTTTTCTTATTTGTTATTTTGTTAAATCTTTATTAGTGGAAATTTAAACCACTGAATAATAATTACCCTAATTATTAATTATTTAAAAAGAATAAAATGCCAAATTCAATATTGTTTTATTTACAAGTTACTAATAACTTCAACCTTAAATTGAAGTTATTAACCATAGCACTATATGGTAAATAGCAAACCCTAAATTCCATATTGAATGATATTACAAACCATCATTTCATGTGAAACCTAAAATCCTAATTCCATTAGGAACCCTAGCCCTATTATTTTATGTGAACCTTAAATTGCTAATAAACCTAAACCCAGGTTATAACTTGTGATCATGTTATTTCCTTTTAGATTATAGACCCACAAATAGCAGCTAAGTATTTGTTCTTGTTTCCATAAAATAATAGAAGCCATAGTACTTATAAGTGGATATACCATGAACACATCCTAATAAAACCTAAATGTTAATGTAGGGTCAACCAAGTGCAAACCCTAGTTATTATTACCAAAACCATCATCCTTAACTATCCATGATTAGCATCACATCAAAGTGATGAATCTCAGGAGCAACCATGCCAAATCTTGAGCATTACATAACCATATTCCATTAAACCCTACTTGTGTGAAATACTTATGAACCATCCTATTTAGGAGCCAATTATTCCTTATTTAATAGAACCAATAGTAAAACCTAAACCAACTCAACCCTAATTGATATACTTCTTATTACTTAAGAAGTATGTTCTTCAAAAGTTATTCTTTTGAAGAAAATAAGGAATCATCACCAATCCTGCCTAATAGGATCTATAGCCAATAGTCAGCTATCACCAGCAAAATATACCAACCTAGATAGCAACTATTTATAATAAATTGCTCAAGATGTTTTGGTTTAATTCAACCATACAAGCCCTAGTGGCTGATGAATCCAACATTGTTGGGATCCATCTCATTCTTACTCCAGAAACCAATTGGAACCATAGGAATCCATAGAACCCACCAAACCTAATTATCATACTTGTTCTTTATTAAAGAACATGTTCTTCAAAAGTTATTCTTTTGAATTATGTAATAAGTAACAATCAACCATGCACTATAAGGACTTAAAACTGACAACTGCTCTTTACTTATTATACAACCACTATTCCTGGGTGTGTATGATTGTTACTATGCATTTTACCACCTGCTTATGATTCTAAAACAACACAACCCTGAACAAGAACCTTGTTTGTGAATCACTCTAAAAGTACAACACACCTTGAACTAATCATTACCATTCACTAAATCTAAATCATTGGGGTTAGATCACGCTTAGAGCGATTACATCTCATACTTATGCATTATTGCATCATTGCCAATCTTTTAAACATCGTCCTTCACGGACGATGATGCTATTTCAGAATTTGGAGTTATTGCGTATCGAAGACCTTGTCCGCATAATCTTGCGACCAAGAAAGGCAAGTTCATCACTTGCTCATGTCATTTGAGTATTTCTATCAAATTACTTGCAAAGTATTATGGTTATCACTATTGCATAAAAATCAAAACCATTACTTTCATAACTATGAATATGACTATGTGGTGGGCAATGGAACCATGGATTGTGTTGATATGGTGGAGGTTCCATTGCACGGGCTTATATCCATCTAGGATTAAACAACAAATGTCGCCGAGTGATTCTTGTGCCGTAATACCCGTGTTAACCATAAGATGCGGAGTGGGACGAGTAGTCAAAAGTGTTTCCACCTCTCGTACATCAACGGATGCGCTTACCGTAGACACTTGACCCGAGGTTGGGCAAGCGGTGGGGTGGGGATCCCATTCTAATTCCCCACGGTAAGTGGTCTATGATGGGTTGCGGCTACCGGCGAAGGAGTTTGGTTAACGAGTCCCAAACTGTTGTCGTGGTCGGGGTCCATCCTTAATTGGTATAAGAGGACCGACGAGGACCCAGGGTCGGGGTATGCAACAAAGGGTGGGTGTGCGAGGTAGCGGAGGAACATGATTGGCTAGACCTTATACCGGGCCTCACACCATAGGAAGTGTGGACGGGTTGCGCGCCCGTTGGCACCAAGGTTAAGATCTCTTATGGGTAAAGCAACACACCTCTGCGAGTGTAAAGAACCGTGACCTGTCACTCCCTGTTCCGGGATATGGAGCTGCGAACGCGGCGGAAAGGAGCTCCATGAAGTTCTAGTAAACCGGTGAAGGCCGACGGACATAGTTCTTCCGAATAAAAGCAACCTCTTGAAGAAATGATTATGAAAACCTGCATTGGTATTAGACTTTCCGGTCTAATGCTCGTAGCTAGTGCATTAAACACCTCTTTCCTATAATGAACTTGTTGAGTACGCTCGTACTCATCCCACTCTTAAATCCCCTGCTTAGATATGGAGGCATCGAAGGAGGATCTACGGTGCAAGTCGAAGGCCGAGGAGTCAACAACTACTTCACGAGACGAGGACCACTGTCGGAAGAGTCGGATACCACTTACATCAAGGAGAAAACCTAGTTTAGCTATAGAAAGGAACTAGCTTCCTAAACCTAGCTCCTATTTAGCTAGAATCTATTCATAGCCACGGTAGCTAGTTAAATACTCTACAAATAGAGTTCGTGATAAGACTAGTCTACGAGTCGTTCTTCCGGAGTTTATTTGCGGTTTTACCTCATTGTAAAGTAGGAGGTCTGTGATGATCTTATGTAACGAGTTTGTGATGTAATTCTATAGACATGCCTTGGACCCGCATATGTTTCTGTTGTACCACTCTGAGCGATATAATACTAGTGGAACGGTGTTTCATTGGTGTTATATCAGACTTGCATACTACACCATGCAGTGGTATGCCGGGTCACCACACTCTTGCCAAGTGCAAAGCTCACCATGAGCAAGGCATTACCCCATTTACTTTATGCTTATGATCCTATTTCCCAGTTTTACTTTACAAGCTTTATTTACTTTTGTTTTATCAAAGTACTTCTGGTTTATGATTTACTTGATTAGTATTGGATTAGTACAAGAGTATCAAGGTTAGCCTAGAAGCAAAGCAAAGTACTTAGCACCCCTCATACATAGATGCTAGTGCTAAATTAAAAGTGACTACTCTAGTTGGGAACTTGTGAAAAGAAATGACTTTGAAAACCTTGGAATGATGAGTCATTCTATTTGAAAGATTTTGAAGGTGAATATGATCTGTGAATGACTTATTGAACTTTACAAAAACTGATGGTTGGGTTCGGATGCGATACCATTCCAATTTTACAAGTACCCCCACAATACCTGAATCTGGGTAAAGCTTAGCTGGAAATTTATGTGTCTTAGTATAGGTTCCCTCTGAACAAGCGTCATAGGGGTTATGCCGCGGCTGCCTCCGTTGAAAGTGAAATGACGTGAATTGAGGTGAATTGTACGGCCAAGCCTCGTGCGGTTCCCGGGTTGGCGGTTTGCTTTCACCGGGAGGCCAAACTCATGGGGAGAGGTGCCTATACTAGGGTATGTAAATGAAAGGTTATGATTGGTAGTTCGCGTCTTGCGTACGATAAATCAGGGCCGATTACCCTCGACGAGCTATTGCAATTGTTGTGGCACAAGTGTACAACCTCTCGCGAGTTAAACCTATTCGAATAGCCGCGTCCGCGGTCATGGACAGTTGGGAAGGCCATACTGTTCCGTCATCAGAACTTTTCTAAAAACGATGAATGGTGAATGGTGACTTGTGAATTTGAATTGGAAAGGTGACATTGACTTTGAATCACAACGGAGTTGTGGAAATGACACTAATGTTCCAACTTGAGTTAGTTAGCACATGAAGAGTTGTTTACTAAAATGTTTGTGAACTAAAATTGGCTTTATGCAAAATAAACTAGAGCTTAGCACCCCTTACTAGAATTGTTAGCACTTACATTAGTATTAGTTTGCGAGTACTTTAAAGTACTCACGGCTTTGTCCCTGGCTATTCAAATGGCCAGACTATGAAGAGGAGCAGAACTATCAAGAGGACGACCAGTAGGACGCCTACGGCAACTAGGGAATCTTCTGACGTCAGACGTTGGCCTGTGGACTAGAGAGTCCTTTCTACTTACGCTTCCGCTATGAACTATGAACTTTGTGTCCGTTGATCAATAGATCAACTATTTGTGTAATATGGATCATGTGATCTGAATTTGTAAGACGACTATGGTATGTAATGAATGATGACTTATGATATTCAACTGTTATGTCTCGCAACAACAATATTCCTGGGATTGCGATGTATGGCATAACAGGCACCTGGACTTAAAAATCCGGGTGTTGACACCCTCCGCCCATGCATCTGTGCACCCATGCTAGCCTCATAGACCCGTTAATCGAAAGCAAAAAGAAGGGACAGAGCACTTACCTCCATCTGCATGTCCGTCTGCACCTCAAAGACGTCGCCGACAGCCGGCGCAGCCACCAGATCCGCCACCGCCGCGGAGGATGAAGCCTCCTCCACCAGATCCGCCGCCACCTTGACGGCTGCGGCAGCATCACCGCATGCGATGCCTGATGCTTCCGCATCGCCCTCGCCTACCCCTGTAGCAGATTCGCCCGCCTCCAGATCGGCCGTTGCCGCCACCACCGGGCCAACGACGACCGACCCGATGACGGAGGCCTCCACGGCGGTGGTCCTCGCAGCGACCACCGACCCTCCAGCACCGCTATCCCCTCCAACCGCCTGCACCGATGGATCAACTTCCACGACCGCCACCTTCTTCACATCGTCCGCGACAGCTCCCCCAGCTTCCATAGCCTACGGATCTACTGGATCGCCGACGATCCAATACCTAAACTACCGGCGGGCGGAATGAGAAAGAGGGAGGCGGGTTTTTTGGCGGAGAAGATGGGGTTCGGAGAAGTGGGGAACGGGGGAAATGGAAGCGGGCGTGCCAGACGGAGGCTTTTATATGCGCCGACGCCTCCGCTCCCTCGCCACGTGTGTCTACACGTCACCGAGGCCTTCCCTTCCGTTGCCACGTTACTAGTCATGTCATACCCGTATACGTACAGAATACAGTACAACTGACTCCCGCCCTGCCCGCTATACACTACGCCGAAACGGTATCGGCTAATCTAGACCGTCCTTGTGTTTTTCAGCTGAACGTCGCTCGCCGGGGGGGACACCGGAGCACAGGCGATTGCGGCTATGATGGTTTGGCGAAGAGGCAATGAGTATGGTGGTGAGGACGACGGAGGCAAGACTTTATAGTTGGAGACGACATGGGAAACAAATGCGAAAAGCGTGGAGAAATGGTGGAAAGCAGCGCCAGCCAACAGAACGTCTCGTCTACACCTATAGGATATACCGCGCCATTAAGAAAAGCTGGCCTCGCATTCACTTTTGTCTATGACGTGCTTCCCCCTCGATCAGGAGGGATTGAGGACACATGACAGGTTGTTGTATTGCGCCGAGCAGATTTTAGACGCACCTCAAGTCTCTTTAAGCTAGTTATAGTGGAGAGTAGCATATAGTAATAACATACACATATTACTAATCTATGTTACTACCTTGATAGTAGGAATTAACAAATACTCCATATATTATCATGTAAACTCATATTTATTATGTTGTAGACTCATCTTATAGAGTATGTCTTATAGTTTAACATAGCTAGTTACTACCGCTTTCTTTCTTCCTTAAAATGCAATGTCACTAAATGTGCTAGACTGGAATGCTCTAAAATGTGCATGAATATGTAATTCGAAGCAAAGTCCAGGTAGGCATTTTATTTGGCCATCATGAGACTGCATTGCTCGGTCAACAGCACGCGCGAGCACAAAGAAAAGGCACGAGACGCGAGTTGGGCTCGCACAGCGCGCACGTACAGGTGGGCCATTGTTGTTGTAGTTGAGTGCAGGCAGGCAGCGGATAGCTCTCGGCTCAGCTGGCGCCACATCTCACCACCTAAGACCCTGGCCCCACTCTCTCTCTCTTTTTGTTTAAATCTGAAGACAGAGAGGCTTCTGGAATTTGAAACGGATAAACAAGCAATCACGCCTGGCTTGCCCGTCGTGACACCCTGACTCCAACTCCTGGACCATCGCATTTCCCGCTAGGCCGCTAGTATCTTTTCTTTTTAATAGTCTCCTAAATGGTGAGATGTCAGTCCGCCCGATCACTCACGAAAAAGAATTAAAAGCCTTGCGCCGTGCTACAGCGAAGAATCCCAGTTGTGTGTGTGTGCGGCCGTACGACCTGTATTCCTTCAATATTCTACGGCCTACTCCCTCTGTCCTCAAATAAGTGGACATCTAGCCTCTAAACTTTGTCCACAAAAAAGTGTACTCCTATCTTTTCAATGTAATTTAATTGCTTCTCTCTCATCGCACGGAAATCAAACCCAATAATATTGAGCACATATTTTTCTTGTTTTCTACAAGCACTTAGCTCATTGGAGGTGAAAGAATTAAAGGGGAGAGATGCATGTTCCCAATGTACTTTTCACTCCACCTCATAATTTATCTTGAAAACCCCGCAGGTACACTTATTTGTGGACGGAGGGAGTACTCCAGACTGTCTCTTGGTTTGATATTCCGTACTACTAGTATAGCCTGGACGGAATTTTAACTGCCCTATCCCTACTGCCTACAGTATGCAGTAATTTTATTTACGTATAGTAGAAATACTGTTCTTTCCACGCTGCAGTCGTGCCGTTTATCGGGTTCATTCTACCGATATTCCCGTGAAACACGGTCAATTCTACCGTGAGCATCTGTGCCTAAGACTATGAACAATAGTGTAGCTGGCAACCGGCTATAATAATTTGTCACATCATGTATAGTTAACTTACAGCTAGTATGTATAATAATAAGCTATAAAAGTGTAGTATTTTTACAATACATGACCCACCTTTTAGTCTCATATAATGTCTATGAGCACGTGCTAGAGCTGGCTATTAGATAAGAGCCCACTTCTTTTCTCTCTTCTAATATCTCTCCTCCAACTAAGCAAATTTAGCTGTCTATAAGGCCAGCTGACTGTACCTTATTGTACTTGCTCTAAGGGCATCTCCAAATAAGCGCGCCCGTTTAGGTGGGCGCGGACGCGATCACGACCAAAGTATTTATTATAAATAAGTTTAAATTATCTATATTTATTACATAAAATGATTGTCCACCTATTAAATAAGAAAGTACTTGCTTAAATAAAAATGTAAATAATACAAATGTTATAGGTATTGTTTTCTTCAGGATTTTCATCATTGTTGTTGTTTGCAACATTGTTGCTAACATGCTTTCACATGTTCTCAACCAAATCAGCTTAAAGCTGGTTGTGAACTATTTGGTCCCGAATTTCGTGATGCACATGAAGGATATCCTAGAATGAAGCCGGACCACCTTGAGGAGCAACCAACTCTCCCCGGCCTTCCCAATCATTCAAATAGTACATCATCCCGCTATATCTCAATAATCATGTTGTGCATGATTACACAAGCGGTCATTGATGGCGTGTAAAGCACACGTCCGTTGGGAACCCCAAGAGGAAGGTGTGATGCGTACAGCAGCAAGTTTTCCCTCAGAAAGAAACCAAGGTTTATCGAACCAGGAGGAGCCAAGAAGCACGTTGAAGGTTGATGGCAGCGGGGTGTAGTGCGGCGCAACACCAGGGATTCCGGCGCCAACGTGGAACCTGCACAACACAACCAAAGTACTTTGCCCCAACGAAACGAGTGAGGTTGTCAATCTCACCGGCTTGCTCGTAACAAAGGATTAGATATATAGTGTGGATGATGATTGTTTGCGAGAAAACGATGAGAACAAGTATTGCGATAGATTGTATTCGATGTAAAAGAATAGGACCGGGGTCCACAGTTCACTAGAGGTGTCTCTCCCATAAGATAAATAGCATGTTGGGTGAACAAATTACGGTCGGGCAATTGACAAATAGAGAGGGCATGACCATGCACATACATGATATGATGAGTATTGTGAGATTTAATTGGGCATTACGACAAAGTACATAGACCGCTATCCGGCATGCATCTATGCCTAAAAAGTCCACCTTCGGGTTATCATCCGAACCCCTTCCGGTATTAAGTTGCAAACAACGGACAATTGCATTAAGTATGGTGCGTAATGTAATCAATAACTACATCCTCGGACATAGCATCAATGTTTTATCCCTAGTGGCAACAGCACATCCACAACCTTAGAAGTTTCTATCACTGTCCCAGATTTAATGGAGGCATGAACCCACTATCGAGCATAAATACTCCCTCTTGGAGTTAAGAGAAAAAACTTGGCCAGAGCCTCTACTAATAACGGAGAGAATGCAAGATCATAAACAACACATAGGTAAGATTGATAATCAACATAACATAGTATTCTCTATCCATTGGATCCCAACAAACACAACATATAGCATTACAGATAGATGATCTTGATCATGTTAGGCAGCTCACAATATCCGACAATGAAGCACATGAGGAGAAGACGACCATCTAGCTACTGCTATGGACCCATAGTCCAGGGGTGAACTACTCACTCATCACTCCGGAGGCGACCATGGCGGTGAAGAGTCCTCCGGGAGATGATTCCCCTCTCCGGCGGGTGCCGGAGGCGATCTCCTGAATCCCCCGAGATGGGATTGGCGGCGGCGGCGTCTCCGGAAGGTTTTCCGTATCGTGGCTCTCGGTACTGGGGGTTTCGCGACGAAGACTATATGTAGGCGGAAGGGCAGGTCAAGAGGCGACGCGAGGGGCCCACACAACAGGGCCGCGCGGCCAGGAGGTGGGCCGCGCCACCCTGGCGTGTCGCCGCCTCGTCGCCTCACTTTGTTTCCCTTTCGGTCTTCTGGAAGCTTCGTGGCAAAATAGGCCCCTGGGCGTTGATTTTGTCCAATTCCGAGAATATTTCCTTACTAGGATTTCTGAAACCAAAAGCAGCAGAAAATAGCAACTGGCTCTTCGGCATCTCGTTAATAGGTTAGTGCCGGAAAATGCATAAATACGACATATAATGTGTATAAAACATGTAGATATCATCAATAATGTGGCATGGAACATAAGAAATTATCGATACGTCGGAGACGTATCGGCATCCCCAAGCTTAGTTCTCGCTCGTCCGGCAGGTAAACGATAACAAAGATAATTTCTGGAGTGACATGCCATCATAACCTTGATCATACTATTGTAAGCATATGTAATGAATGCAGCGATCAAAACAATGGTAATGACATGAGTAAACAACTGAATCATAAAGCAAAGACTTTTCATGAATAGTACTTCAAGACAAGCATCAATAAGTCTTGCATAAGAGTTAACTCTTAAAGCAATAAATCAAAGTAAAGGTAATGAAGCAACACAAAGGAAGATTAAGTTTCAGCGGTTGCTTTCAACTTATAACATGTATATCTCATGGATATTGTCAATGTAAAGTAATATAACAAGTGCAATATGCAAGTATGTAGGAATCAATGCACAGTTCACACAAGTGTTTGCTTCTTGAGGTAGAGAGAAATAGGTGAAGCTGACTCAACATAAAAGTAAAAGAAAGGCCCTTCGCAGAGGGAAGCATTGATTGCTATATTTGTGCTAGAGCTTTGGTTTTGAAAACAAGAAACAATTTTGTCAACGGTAGTAATAAAGCATATGTATCATGTAAATTATATCTTACAAGTTGCAAGCCTCATGCATAGTATACTAATAGTGCCCGCACCTTGTCCTAATTAGCTCGGATTACGGGATTATCGCAATACACATGTTTTAACCAAGTGTCACAAAGGGGTACCTCTATGCCGCCTGTACAAAGGTCTAAGGAGAAAGCTCGCATTTGGATTTCTTGCTTTTGATTATTCTCAACTTAGACATCCATACCGGGACAACATAGACAACGGATAATGGACTCCTCTTTAATGCATAAGCATGTAGCAACAATTAATGTTCTCATATGAAATTGAGGATATATGTCCAAAACTGAAACTTCCACCATGATTCATGGCTTTAGTTAGCGGCCCAATGTTCTTCTCTAACATTATGCATGCTCTAACCAATAAATGAGTGGTAAATCTCCCTTACTTTAGACAAGACGGACATGCATAGCAACTCACATGACAAAGAGTAGTTGATGGCGTCCCCAGGAACATGGTTATCGCACAACAAGCAACTTAATAAGAGATAAAGTGCATAAGTACATATTCAATACCATAATAGTTTTTAGGCTATTTGTCCCATGAGCTATATATTGCAAAGGTAAAGAATGGAAATTTTTAAAGGTAGCACTCAAGCAATTTACTTTGGAATGGCGGAGAAATACCATGTAGTAGGTAGGTATGGTGGACACAAATGGCATAGTGGTTGGCTTAAGGATTTTGGATGCATGAGAAGTATTCCCTCTCGATACAAGGTTTAGGCTAGCAAGGTTATTTGAAACAAACACAAGGATGAACCGGTGCAGCAAAACTCACATAAAAGACATATTGTAAACATTATAAGACTCTACACCGTCCTCCTTGTTGTTCAAACTCAATACTAGAAATTATCTAGACTTTAGAGAGACCAAATATGCAAACCAAATTTTAGCAAGATCTTTGTATTTCTTCATTAATGGGTGCAAAGTATATGATGCAAGAGCTTAAACATGAGCACAACAATTGCCAAGTATCAAATTATTCAAGACATTTTAGAATTACTACATGTAGCATTTCCCGATTCCAACCATATAACAATTTAACGAAGAAGATTCAACCTTCGCCATGAATACTATGAGTAAAGCCTAAGGACATATTTGTCCATATGCAACAACGGAGCGTGTCTCTCTCCCACACAATGAATGCTAGGATCCATTTTATTCAAACAAAAACAAAAACAAAAAACAAACCGACGGTCCAAGCAAAGCACATAAGATGTGATGGAATAAAAATATAGTTTCGGGGGAGGAACTCTGATAATGTTGTCGATGAAGAAGGGGATGCCTTGGGCATCCCCAAGCTTAGACGCTTGAGTCTTCTTAAAATATGCAGGGGTGAACCACCGGGGCATCCCCAAGCTTAGAGCTTTCACTCTCCTTGATCATATTGTATCATCTCCCTCTCTTGATCCTTGAAAACTTCCTCCACACCAAACTCGAAACAACTCATTAGAGGGTTAGTGCATAATAAAAATTCACATGTTCAGAGGTGACATAATCATTCTTAACACTTCGGACATTGCACAAAGCTACTTGGACATTAATGGAACAAAGAAATTCATCCATCATAGCAAAAGAGGCAATGCGAAATAAAAGGCAGAATCTGTCAAAACAGAATAGTCCGTAAAGATGGATTTTATTGAGGCACCAGACTTGCTCAAATGAAAATGCTCAAATTGAATGAAAGTTGCGTACATATCTGAGGATCACGCACGTAAATTGGCATATTTTTATGATCTACCTACGGAGAGGCAGGTCGAAATTCGTGACAGCAAAGATATCTATTTCTGCGCAATAATCCAAATCTAGTATGAACCTTACTATCAACGACTTTACTTGGCACAACCATGCACAAAACTAAGATAAGGAGAGGTTGCTACAGTAGTAAACAACTTCCAAGACTCAAATATAAAATAAAAGTACTATAGTAAAAACATGGGTTGTCTCCCATAAGCGCTTTTCTTTAACGCCTTTCAGCTAGGCGCAGAGAGTGTATATCAAGTGTTATCAAGAGACGAAGTATCAACATCATAACTTGTTCTAATAATAGAATCAAAAGGTAACTTCATTCTCTTTCTAGGGAAGTGTTCCATACCTTTCTTGAGAGGAAATTGATATTTAATATTACCTTCCTTCATATCAATGATAGCTCCAACGAGTTCGAAGAAAAGGTCTTCCCAATATAATGGGACAAGATGCTTTGCATTCAATATCCAAGACAACAAAATCAACGGGGACAAGGTTATTGTTAACGGTAATGCGAACATTATCAATTCTCCCCAAAGGTTTCTTTATAGCATTATCAACAAGATTAACATCCAAATAACAATTTTTCAATGGTGGCAAGTCAAGCATATTATAGATTTTTTAGGCATAACGGAAATACTTGCACCAAGTTCACATAAAGCATTACAATCAAAGTCATTGACCTTCATCTTAATGATGGGCTCCCAACCATCCTCTAGATTCCTAGGAATAGAAGCTTCACGTTCTAGTTTCTCTTCTCTAGCTTTTATGAGAGCATTTGTAATATGTTTTGTGAAAGCCAAGTTTATAGCACTAGCATTAGGACTCTTAGCAAGTTTTTGTAAGAACTTTATAACTTCAGAGATGTGGCAATCATCAAAATCCAAACCATTATAATCTAAAGCAATGGGATCATCATCCCCAATGTTGGAAAAAATTTCAGCAGTTTTATCACAGGCAGTTTCGGCAGTTTTAGCAGTTTCAGGCAGTTTTGCAGGCTTTGCATTAGAAGTGGAAACATTGCCAACACCAATTATTTTACCATTATTAGTAGGAGGTGCAGCAACATGTGGAGCATTAGCATTGCTAGTGGTGGTAATAGTCCAAACTTTAGCTACATTTTTCTCTTTAGCTAGTTTTTCATTTTCTTCTCTTTCCCACCTAGCATGCAATTCGGCCATCAATCTTATATTCTCATTAATTCTAACTTGGATGGCATTTGCTGTAGTAACAATTTTATTTTCAATATCCTTATTAGGCATAACTTTCGATTTCAAAAGATCAACATCAGAGGCAAGACTATCAACCTTAGAAGCGAGAATATCAATTTTATTGAGCTTTTCCTCAACAGATTTGTTAAAAGCAGTTTGTGTACTAATAAATTCTTTGAGCATAGCTTCAAGTCCAGGGGGTGTGTTCCTATTATTGTTGTAAGAATTCCCATAAGAATTACCATAACCGTTACCATTATTATAAGGATATGGCCTATAGTTGTTACTAGAATTGTTCGATAAGCATTGTTGTTGAAATTATTATTTTTAATGAAGTTTACATTAACATGTTCTTCTTGAGCAACCAATGAAGCTAACGGAACATTATTAGGATCAACTTTAGTCCTATCATTCACAAGCATAGACATAATAGCATCAATCTTATCACTCAAGGAAGAGGTTTCTTCGACAGAATTTACCTTCTTACCTTGTGGAGCTCTTTCCGTGTGCCATTCAGAGTAATTGATCATAATATTATCAAGGAGCTTTGTTGCTTCACCAAGAGTGATGGATATACAGGTACCTCCAGCAGCTGAATCCAATAGGTTCCGCGAAGAAAAGTTCAGTCCTGCATAAAAGGTTTGGATGATCATCCAAGTAGTCAGTCCATGGGTTGGGCAATTTTTAACCAAAGATTTCATTCTTTCCCAAGCTTGTGCAACATGCTCATTATCTAATTGTTTAAAATTCATTATGCTACTCCTCAAAGATATAATTTTAGCGAGGGATAATATCTACCAATAAAAGCATCCTTGCATTTAGTCCATGAATCAATACTATTCTTAGGCGAGAGATAGCAACCAATCTTTAGCTCTTGCTCTTAATGAGAAAGGAAACAATTTTAATTTTATAATGTCACCATCTACATCTTTATACTTTTGCATTTCACACAATTCAACAAAATTATTGAGATGGGCAGCAACATCATCGGAACTAACACCGAGAAAATTGCTCTCGCATAACAAGATTCGAGTAAAGCGAGGTTTAATTTCAAAGAATTCTGCTGCAGTAGCAGGTGGAGCAATAGGTGTGCATAAGAAATCATTATTATTTGTGGTTGTGAAGTCACACAACTTAGTATTTTCAGGAGTACCCATTTCAGCAGTAGTAAATAAAGCAAACTAGATAAAATAAATGCAAGTAACTAATTTTTTTGTGTGTTTTTGATATAGAGTGCAAGACAGTAAATAAAGTAAAGCTAGCAACTAATTTTTTTTGTGTTTTGATATAATGCAGCAAACAAGAAAATAAAATAAAGCAAGACAAAAACAAAGTAAAGAGATTGGATTGTGGAGACTCCCCTTGCAGCATGTCTTGATCTCCCCGGCAACGGCACCAGAAAAAATGCTTGATGGCGTGTAAAGCACACGTCCGTTGGGAACCCCAAGAGGAAGGTGTGATGCGTACGAGCGAGCAAGTTTTCCCTCGAAAAGAAACCAAGGTTTATCGAACCGGGAGGAGCCAAGAAGCACGTTGAAGGTTGATGGCGGCGGGATGTAGTGCGGCGCAACACCGGGGATTCCGGCGCCAACGTGGAACCTGCACAACACAACCAAAGTACTTTGCCCCAACGAAACAGGTGAGGTTGTCAATCTCACCGGCTTGCTGTAACAAAGGATTAGATGTATAGTGTGGATGATGATTGTTTGCAGAAAACAGTAGAACAAGTATTGCAGTAGATTGTATTCGATGTAAAAGAATAGGACCGGGGTCCACAGTTCACTAGAGGTGTCTCTCCCATAAGATAAATAGCATGTTGGGTGAACAAATTACAGTCGGGCAATTGACAAATAGAGAGGGCATAACCATGCACATACATGATATGATGAGCATTGTGAGATTTAATTGGGCATTACGACAAAGTACATAGACCGCTATCCAACATGCATCTATGCCTAAAAAGTCCACCTTCAGGTTATCATCCGAACCCCTTCCAATATTAAGTTGCAAACAACAGATAATTGCATTAAGTATGGTGCGTAATGTAATCAATAACTACATCCTCGGACATAGCATCAATGTTTTATCCCTAGTGGCAACAGCACATCCACAACCTTAGAACTTTACATCACTTTGTCCAAGATTTAATGGAGGCATGAACCCACTATCGAGCATAAATACTCCCTCTTGGAGTTAAGAGCAAAAACTTGGCCGAGCCTCTACTAATAACGGAGAGCATGCAAGATCATAAACAACACATAGGTAATAGACTTGATAATCAACATAACATAGGATTCTCTATCCATCGGATCCCGACAAACACAACATATAGCATTACGGATAGATGATCTTGATCATGTTAGGCAGCTCACAAGATCCAGACAATGAAGCACATGAGGAGAAGACGACCATCTAGCTACTGCTATGGACCCATAGTCCGAGGGGTGAACTACTCACTCATCACTCCGGGAGGCGACCATGGCGGTGAAGAGTCCTCGAGGAGATGATTCCCCTCTCCGGCAGGGTGCCGGAGGCGATCTCCTGAATCCCCCGAGATGGGATTGGCGGCGGCGGCGTCTGCGGAAGGTTTTCCGTATCGTGGCTCTCGGTGCTGGGGGTTTCGCGACGAAGACTATATGTAGGCGGAAGGGGCAGGTCAAGAGGCGACGCGAGGGGCCCACACAACAGGGCCGCGCGGCCAGGAGGTGGGCCGCGCCGCCCTGGCGTGTCGCCGCCTCGTCGCCTCACTTCGTTTCCCCTTCGGTCTTCTGGAAGCTTCGTGGAAAAATAGGCCCCTGGGCGTTGATTTCGTCCAATTCCGAGAATATTTCCTTACTAGGATTTCGAAACCAAAAACAGCGAGAAAACGAGCAAGCGGCTCTTCGGCATCTCGTTAATAGGTTAGTGCCGGAAAATGCATAAATACGACATATAATGTGTATAAAACATGTAGATATCATCAATAATGTGGCATGAAACATAAGAAATTATCGATACGTCGGAGACGTATCAGTCATCACCTCCCACATGGTTTGCACACTCCATGCTCTAGCAGGGTGCCTGACATAGCCCAACGATCTTGGAGAATACCAAACGCCTGCTCAACATCTTTCTGGGATGCCTCTTGCTTTTTGGCAAGCCTTGCCTCCTGCTCTGAATTGGGACGACTTGACGAGCGTAGTCCAAGGTGGATAGATACTATCAGCAAGGTAGTACCCTTTGTTGTAGTGATGGCCATTGATCTCAAAATCCACATCAGGGGACTGGCCGTGCGCAAGCCTATCAAACACCGGAGAGCGCTGCAGCACATTGATGTCATTGTGTGGGCCGGCCATTTCGAAAAATGAGTACCAAATCCATGTGTCATGTAAAGCACCGGCTTAAAAAATCCCTTAGAATGGCCCTTGTACGGGCCCCCTGCCAACCAAAAGGGCAGTTCTTCCACTCCTTGGTGCATGCAATCTATGGTGCCAAATATCCCAAGAAACCCCTTTAAAGCGTTGATAGGCAACAAATGGTTATGTCCTCTGCAGTAGGTTTGCGCATAAATTCTTCACCAAACACAGTGATCACTGCTCTGCAGGATCTGTACATCGCTTCCAAGCAGCTGGACTCGCTCATCCGGACGTACTCATCTATGTAGTCACCGACAACACCATATGCTAGCATCATAATCACTGCCGTGCATTTCTGATATGAAGACATGCCTACCTTGCCAACTGCATCCTGTTTGGCGATGAAGTAGCCATCGTAGACCTTGACGCCATTCATTATCCGGTTGAACAACGGTCTGTACATCCGAAAACGTCGACGAAACATATGCGGGGTGAACAGTGCCTTGTTGTAGTTGAAGTAGTCGTGTAAGAGCATGTCGTACACGGTTATCTACGCAACATTGTGCGCGTGGATGAGCAACGCAGCCACCGTGACAAAGTCGTCATCGTACTCGTCGTCTGAGGACGTGTCGATGACGTTCTTGTAGAGGAACTCGTCGCCGCTGTCCACCATGATCTACAAGTGAAATGAGACAAATTAGTTGACCCATTTCATCGATTTTCTCGCGGGCGGGGGCAATCCAATGACTCCATAGGGACCTGCAGGCAATGGCCCCCCTAGCTGACTTGTGGCCTGGAAGCACGGTGCACGAGAGCTCACCTCTTTCGGCAACGACGAAGCTGGTGACGACGGGATGACTCGCGACGGCGAGAGGACTACAATGCTGCGTCCTCCAACGCTGCACTGAGGCCGCGAAAGCACATGAGAAACTTTTGGGCCGCGTCCTATGCTGCCGCACCGCCTGTCGGTGGCCGGCGTCGACAGCTGTCGCAAATCGACGGTGGTGGGGTGGCGACGGAGTGGGGGGGGGGGGAGTTGTCCGTGACGGTGTTGTATTTTGGGACACAGGTAAGCGGGCTAGGGTAGGACAAGGAGAGGACGTGAGAGGCTAGTGCTCGACGTCCACGGTCACGTAAATCAGGTCATCCGTTTTTTGAATGCATCCATACGCTGGAACAGGATTTTGTCCAATTCAACCTATCCGAATCAGGCGGGCCCAGTGCCGCCAGCTCTCGAACAGCGATTTTGCCCGTCACTACCGGGAGCTCTGCTCGGTCAGAGGAGCCCGCCGTTTCGTTATTTTTGTCCAACAGATAAATCCCAGAAATCCCGTGTAGGCCCACTGACGGTGGGGTCAGGACTAGTCCCACATCACACTACACCAGGTCACCGACAGTGTGGGCCTTGGAGGTACGGCTTCCCATCTCAACCGTCTCTTTCCTTGCCGGTTTGCCTTGCCATTGCGGCGAACTGAAAGTGAAATCCGGAGGATTTTCCTTTTTTTTGTACCGCATGACCGGATCCGGTGCGGCCGCAGCTCACGCCTCCCCGCACGCCACAATTACCCAGAGTCCAGAGATACACCGACGTCGGGCAGTATTAATTTGGATGACTGGTGGACCTGGTCAGAGCGGACCCAGCTGTTAGCGGGTGCGAGGTAGCTGGATGGGTTGGAATAGGAGGCCCGCCCACAGGCCACAGCTATGGCTATGGGGGATCCAGCCAGGCTGGCTACTCCCAAAGGCGGCCTTTATACCCTATCATCCCTCGTCACCACTCCTTCCCCATCGCCCCTCCTACCCTTTTCCCTCCTCCGCCATTGCCATTACCCCAACACCGCCACCGTCACCGCCGGAAGAAGCAAAAAATCAGAGACAGGAGGCGGTCCGTCGCAGTGTTGACGAGTGGTCGCGGCGGGAGGAGATGGACCCGTGCCCGTTCGTGCGGGTGCTGGTCGGCAACCTGGCGCTCAAAATGCCGGTCGCGCCGCGCCCCGCGGGTGCCGGCGCCGGCGTGCACCCCACCACCTCGCCCTGCTACTGCCGGGTCCGCCTCAACAAGCTCCCGCTCCAGACCGCCGCCGCGCCGCTGCTGCCCTCCGACGACGCCACGCCGGGCCCCGCCGCCACGGGCGCGCTCGCCGCCGCCTTCCACCTCTCCAAGGCCGACCTCGACCGCGTCACCGCCAAGCCCTCCCTCTTCGGCACCCGCTCCGCCAAGCTCAAGGTCTGGGTCTACGCCGGCCGCCGCGGCACCACCTGCGGGGTCAACTCCGGCCGCCTGCTCGGGAAGGTCGTCCTCCCGCTCGACCTCAAGAGCGCCGCCGGGAAGCCCGTCGTCTTCCACAGCGGTTGGGTCCCCATCACCAAGCGCGGGCGCAAGGCCTCCTCCGCCGCCGCCGCCGCCGGGGCCGCGCAGCTCAACCTCACCGTCCGCGCCGAGCCCGACCCGCGCTTCGTGTTCGAGTTCGATGGCGAGCCGGAGTGCAGCCCGCAGGTGCTCCAGGTGCAGGGCGCCATGAGGCAGCCCATGTTCACCTGCAAGTTCTCCTGCCGCAGCAACAGCGACCTACGCTCACGGTCAGTCAGTCCCCATCTCATCCCCAACAATTCATTTCATCTTCAGTTCCCCTCCCACAGCAAATTAAATCCAATGTCGCGATGTTCTGACCGGATTCCTCGAATTCCTCCAGATCAATGCACTCGGATCCGGGCACCGGCGGGCGCAAGTGGCTGGCGTCCTTCGGCTCCGACCGCGAGCGCGCGGGGAAGGAGCGCAAGGGCTGGTCCGTGACGGTCCACGACCTGTCGGGCTCGCCCGTCGCGCTGGCCTCCATGGTCACGCCCTTCGTCGCCTCCCCGGGCTCCGACCGCGTCAGCCGCTCCAACCCCGGCGCCTGGCTGGTGCTCCGCCCCGGCGACGGCACCTGGAAGCCCTGGGGCCGCCTCGAGTGCTGGCGGGAGCGCGGCACCGGCGCGGCCGGCGACAGCCTCGGGTACCGGTTCGAGCTCCTCCTGCCCGACCCGACAGGCATGGGCGTGGGCGTGTCCGTGGCGGAGTCCAGCGTCCCGTCCTCCCGCGGCGGCCGCTTCGCCATAGATCTCACGGCGGCGCAGCCCTTCGGCCGGAGCGGGTCGCCGGGGTGCAGCCCGCGCGGGAGCGGCGACTTCAGCGGCAGCGGCGGCTACGGGCTCTGGCCGTTCGGGAGCTACCGCGGGTTCGTCATGTCGGCGGCGGTGCAAGGGGAGGGGAGGTGCAGCAAGCCGACGGTGGAGGTCGGGGTGCCGCACGTCGGGTGTGCGGAGGACGCCGCGGCGTTCGTGGCACTGGCGGCCGCCGTTGACCTCAGCATGGACGCGTGCAAGCTCTTCTCGCACCGCCTCCGCCGGGAGCTGTCCAGCACACGCTCCGACCCGCTCCGGTGACCCTGCCATCGAGCTCCGGCGATGACATTTGGGATTTTGCATGCCACCACAAAAACCTGTACAGCGGTAGTGGCGACATCGATGGAGAGAGTGTTGGTGTTCGTGGTTCATGCCTCTGTTTTTTCGTGGGCGATCAGACTGTTTCGTTTTTTGGGATCACTCCTCGTGATTTTTGGTGGGTTGTGTTCTTGTTTAACCTTGTGGTAGCGGTACTTTGTAGTCTTCTAGGTGCTTTTTAAAGTCTAGAAGAAAATCATCAAATCAGTTCTAGTATCGAGTTCGTGTCGTGTGGGTGGGTGCTCATGTCGTCCTTGCAGTTTGAGTTTCTTTTTTTTTTGTTCTTGCCATGAAGGAATGAAGAACCATTGTGGTAATAAAACATTTTGCAGCAATGAAGAGACTTAATTGTGCTGGTGCAATGCTAGAAATCAATTGATTTGCAGGTGGGCTTACTGAATCCTGCAATTTTTTTGAGAACTTTGTATGGAGTAGCTCTGAAGATTGGCAAGCTAGTACTAGTACCCTGCTGTAGTTCAAACTTGAAGTGAAGAACTCTTTGATAAATGGATGGGATGGGAGTGGGGCATTGGGCTTGCGGGTGGCGGGACCGGACGGTATCCAAGCTGTAAAGAAGGCGGGGTGACGGCTGCACATGGGATGTCTCGTCCCGGCACTCTCTTCAGGTTTCGACCGCTTCTTCCTTTCTATCTCTCGTCCATTTCCCGCTCGCTGCCCTGCGCGGATGGCGTGTCGTGGGCCCGAGTGGTGTCAGCGACAGCGAGCGAGGAGGTGGTGCATTGCAGTGGGTGAGGTTGAGGTAGGGTTCAGCTGCTTTCTCCTTTCACTTTTCTGTCTGGTTGCGTTTGGGAAGTGGTTGCTGGGATTGGTGTTGTCTGCGCTGTGCTGTGCAGCATCACCGCTCAACCTGGCTCTCGTTTCACTTGTCCCCGGCTCCTGTCCCGTTAAATCTACCATAATGTTGTGGGTTATCGGACTTAAATAGTTTCGCCGGATAATTTCGTGCAATACTTTTACCACAAAAGTATTTTTGTGAAAGTCGACCCGAGCTCTTCTCGGCTTTTTTTTTTGGTAACTAGCTGCATAAGAGCATCTCCGGCCGTGTCCCCCAAACCGTGCCGGATTGAGCGAGACGTGTTTTATTCGTGCCGCGTTTGGGGGACGTCGCTCCCCAACTGCGTCCCCCAAACGCCACCCCCAAACATTAAAAATACTTTTTTTTGGTATTTTATTTCAATTTCCACAAACTAATACATAATTGGGAACGTGGTTTACAGGAAGACACAATTTGGAACATGGTTTTCCACAAACTAATACATAGTTTGAACTATGGTGGACATAAATATAAAATTTTGAAAAAAAAAACTAAACCTAACTAGGCCGTGCATCGAAGGTTTCCTGTGTTCGCTGCTAAGAAAGAACACTCGAGGGCACACCCAGTCACCCAAACTGGAAAATCCAGCGGGAATTGGATTATTTGAACATATTGAGGGTATTGGATGAAGGAGAGATTCATCAAATTCCCCCTCATCCTTAAACTCTTTGGAGATGGAAACACAAGGGGAATTTAAGAGCATCTCCAGTCGCGTCCCCCAAACCGTCCCCCAAACCGCGTCGGATTGAGCGTTTGGGGGACGTCGCTCCCCAGTCGCGTCCCCCAAACAAAATTTCGCAAATTTTAAACTTAACTAGATTCGATTAGATTCGTCCAAACTTACATAGATTCGAACGAAATTTGACTAACTTTAAAACTAAACCTAATCTAGAACCACTTGCGGCGGCCGGAGGCGTCGTAGCATCTGCCGGAAGTTGTACATCTCGTCGGTGACGACCTCCTGCTGACGCGCTCGTCGACGGGCTCGTCCACGGGCTCGTCCTTCACCAAGCCGCTTGGTCCGCCTCGCCGTCGTCGGTGAGGTCCACCGCGGCTTGCTGTCGGAGTCGCGGATGGACATGGCGATCGCCGCGTCCGAGTCGCCCCTCCGAGCGTCCTTGTTGTCCATGGACGCCAAGAACGCCGCCCGCAGCCCCAGGCGGTCCTCGGGGTCGTCGCTGCGGCGATGAGCCGCCGCTGCGCCGCTCGTACTCCGCCGGCGGCGCCGCCGCGCGGCGCTTCCTCCGGCTCCTCGCTTCACCTCCGGCCGAGATGAGGAGGGCGCCGCCGCGCCTCCCTTGCGCCGCCCGCTGCCGCTACCGCCACGCCTCGTGTTGACCGGGCGTCGCCGGCTCCTCCTTGACCTCCCGTTTGGGGACGGTGTAGGCGCCGACCGGTACGACGAGGACCGGCGTCGATCGCGCCGGTCCCGAGGAAGAAGAGTGCGAGGAGGACGAGCACGTCGTCCTCCTCGGGCTGCCATTGAGGAGACGGCGGCGGCGACGGCGGCATCTCCCGGCCTTGGAGCGCCGTTGCGGAGGCCGCGGATGACGTTCTCGAGGGTGCGCCCGGAACGCCCTGGAACGAGGGCGCGGCCTTCCCTGTTCCAGGCTGTTGGGCCCGCCGATGAGGCCGGTGGTGCTGTGCATCTCGACGTCGTACTTGGCCTCAAGTACGTGACCCACCGGTCGTCGTTGTCCTTGGCCGCCCATGTCGGATCCGCCCGCTCCTCGGCGGTGAGTTGAGCCCGACGGGCCTTGATGGCGTCCCCACCATTGCTCCGTGCGCGGCTGCCGGCGGCGGCGAAACGCCAATGCCGTTCACGGCCATCTTCCGGTCGCCGTCGCTTGGCGGCCGCATGGTCCGGCGGGACCTGGATACCGGGCGTGGTACGAGCGCCCACGCCTCCGCCTCGGTGAGGCTGCCGCGTCCAGGCCGTTCGCCGCGGCGATCTTGCGGGAGGACGAGCTCGACATTTTTTGAGCGGCGGAGAGAGGATCCGGGAGGGGAGGCGGCGGCGACGAGAAGGATTATGAGCGGCGATAACTGCGGGCGTCTTAAACAACGGCGGCGGCGGGTGGTTGCACGCAATAACTCCGGCGTGGACGGCCACGCGGCCATGCACGACGAGACGCGTCCCTACGTCGCTCGGGAAAACAGGGGACGCCATTAACGTCGCTTGACCAAAGGTAGGCGACGGGGTTTTAGCCTTCCGTGCCGGCCGACGGGTCGGGCCCGCGTCGGTTGGCCTCGCTTTTTATTGTGTCCGGCGTCCCCGGAGCGTCCCCTGTGGGACGGGGACGGGCTCGGGGCGCCGGACACCGTATCGGGCCGCGCCGGACAAAAATGGGCTTTGGGGGACGCGGCTGGAACTCTTTTTTTGTCCGGCGCGTTCCAAATCCCTTTGGGGGACGGTTTGGGGGACGCGACTGGAGATGCTCTAATGTGATAGATTTGCTGGAGTCATGGCCTAAAACTGCTCCCACAACAAAATGCTCATTTGCTATAGGTCAGCTAGGAGCTTTCAGCTGGTTCGTCTCCTTTTCCAAACAAGGATGATGCAAACCACAGCAGGCAGCTCATGGCATCGGCCTGATCCCGTCTCCTTCCGACCCTCCCTGTGTCTAGCCAGGAAGGAAAATCTGCTCTATTACGAATTATTTTTCCTCATTTTCGGTTCCCCGATCTGTTCCAGCTTCTCTTCTAGCTGCACAGGTCATTTAATCAACCGGCGGATGGTAGCTAATTGTCGTTGCCGCCATTTCGTCTGGCTCGGTTGCTGCAAGCTGTTGATGGTGATGCCGACCACGCTCCTCGACAAAATTGTCGTAGCGCTGCGACGAGTGTAGCATATTCTGTATACACTGGTCAGTGTAAGAAGAAAAAAATAGATAAATGAATGTAGCTGTTGTATACTTGAAAATAGGGAAGTGTCAGGGAGTTTGCACGATGAGAAGAAAAAATGATTGACTTTTGAAAGTTTCAAACTCCTGATCTGCAAAAAGGATATGTCAATTAACAAGTTCAGTTGTGCACGTTGATGTCAATGGCGAGCCGGCGGTTGCAACACAAACAACCAACCGAGTATCCCTAGAACTATAGATCACAACTGCAACTCAGCCGGCTTGCCTTCTTTTCCTTGTTTTGACAATTCAGGACAGAGTGGCACCACGACTGGCATACAATGTATCTTGTTCTCAGCTGCAGTTTTCCAAGTTAATACGTATCACTAATATTATACTGTATCTACCAAAATACTACTTATATGTAACACGTATCACTAATATTTCACTCCGAACCTGATGTGACTAGGGGCAGAGTGCCCCTGGATCTGATCGATGGCTGCCAACCGGCAGGAGAAGATCAAATGAAGCCAAGTCACGATCGGGTAAGCTGTACCTTAGTTACCGGTCAAATCACTCGCTGAGTTTTCTAATCATGTCCTTCTGAGATGATCTGGATCATGATTTTCCCTAGCATAATGTGATTCGGAAGAATGCAGAGTTACACGTGCGCTAGCACCCTCGTGTGGGTTGAATATAGTCGCATCTTCTTTCTGTAGGCTGGACCGCTGGAGATCCATGTGATGGCTGTTTTAATATTATTTTTCTTGGTCAGTAAATTATACTCCGAATTTTGTATCTGTCTTGTACCACGCTAATAGCATGCTATATTTTAAAGGGATTTCTATTTTCGTGCACTCGGGTGCCTAGTTGTGCTCAGTTTTTCCTGGCCGTTTAGTTTTTCCTCAGTTTTGTCCAAGCCCTTGTCTAAAACCCTCACAAGTGCTGGAACGGCCGGTGCCCAACGGGTCAACAACTTTGACCGTTATCTGCTGACTAGTGGAGCCACGTAGAGCCCGCAAAGACACGTCAGAACATCCATCTTTGTTTGACCGTAAGCATCGTCGTATCCCTAACCAAAACGCGGACGAGTGGGGCTTCGGTATATCGAATGAAGAGTGGGGCCATGACGCTGATACAAGGGGAATACACGGGTAGGATTACATTTTTAAACGGAGCTCTACAGCGATGGCACGGAGGAGGTGGCCCGCGGGGTGCCGAGATGAGACCGACGTCCACAAAGAACTGCATGAGGCGAGACCAGACACATTAGATAGATATGAACTAGACGCGTTTAACCATGCAAAGAAGAGAAGAAATGGTTGATGACATCGACGACTACCTCAACACTTTGACTGACGGTGTTGGACACGAACGCGAGCAATTTAGAGAAAACTAGTGTCTCTCCTTTCTGGCGTGTATAGATGGGTGCTAGGGGAGTGTGGTGGCGAAGGGAAAGACCTCGCGGTGGTCTGTGGTGTCCAGCATAGCGGGGCGGCGTGGCCGTGCCCATAGCGGCGTGCATGTTCGGCATTGACATCAGCATGTACGTTCGGCATTGGCCTCGGCGGTATCTCTAGTGTCTTAGTGATCAAATGAGGGGACGGGATTGAGGGTGCATTCCGACGGTGACCTAGCAGTGGCGGCGAGCATAGCCGTTCTGACCATGCCGATATCGGCATCGGCATCGTTTGGAGGTTGTGTTGCTCGAATCAAGGTGGGATTTGTTTCTTGTATGCCAAAATGAATTTGAAACAAGTTTCCTGTTGAAGGTTAGGTAAAATACGAAAGTTTGTAGCAAATTTTTTTTACTCGAACCATGGTGAGGTTCTTTTTGATAGAGCTATATGGTTCGGCAAAAGTTTTCGACACTTTTAGATATTCCTTGTTGTTACACGTATGGCATCATGTATGGCAAATTTGGAATTATTTGGAGATGTTCAAAAAAATCACTTTGCTTAAGCGCATGCTGTTTGGTCTCACTGAAACCAGCTTTTGTAACAAGGTGATTTTTTCTACCTTCTCTAAATGATCTCAAATTTCATATAGATGATCTTCTATACAGAGATAGATAGATTGTTTCGTTTTTACATTTTTTGAACTTTTTATTTCCCTTTATAATACCCAGTTGAATTTCAGGTCAAAACCTCGAAAAATAACATCATGTATGGCATCATTTTCACCCTAAATTTCAAATTTTATGAAACTTTTTAGATATTCCTTCTTGTTACAGGTATGACATCATGTATGCCAAACTTGGGGTCATTTGGAGATGTTCGAAAAAATCACTCTGCTTAAGTGCATGCCGTTTGGTCTCACTGAAACCAGCTTTTGTAACAAGTTAGGTTTTTTAGACCTTCTCTAAATAACCTCAAAAATCATACAGATGATCTTCTATACAAAGATAGGTAGATTGTTTCGTTTTTACATTTTTTTGAACTTTTATTTTCCTTTATAATACCCAGTTGATTTTCAGGTCAAAACCTCGAAAGTTAACATAAGTAGATGGTGAACCCTCCCAAACTTTAAATATAGAGATAGATAGATTGTTTCGTTTATCATTTTTAGTGTGAAAAGTAATGGCTAGAAGAAATCGGTGATGGTTTATCATTTTTTGCGTGAAAAGTAATGGCTACAAGAAATCGGTGATGGTTTATCATTTTTTGCGTGAAAAGTAATGGCTACAACAAATCGGTGATGGTTTATCATTTTTTGCGTGAAAAGTAATGGCTACAAGAAATCGGTGATGGTTTATCATTTTTGGCGTGAAAAGTAATGGCTACAAGAAATCGGTGATGGTTTATCATTTTTTCAGTGAAAAGTAATGGCTACAAGAAATCGGTGATGGTTTATCATTTTTTGCGTGAAAAGTAATTCCTAAAAGAGTTTATAATTTTAGCACGTGAAAAATAATACAGAAAACCAAACTTGCTGAATCCAGTGGCAAACTGGGTATTTAGCATACATAGAGGGTGGAAGCTAGCCGCCGACAGAGAGAGAGATAGAGGGTGGTGGCCCCGATCAGAGAGAGAGAGAGGGGTTATCCTGCCCGTTAGATCATACGATCAACGGTCGGTGGGCACGATCCGCGTGACAAGGGCTAGACCAATCAGGGCAAGGTTGGGCTCTGTGAGAATTTGTGAAGGGAGAGGTCAAAACTGAGTAGTATCAAGAAACCAAGGGCACGTGAGTAGTAAACAGACTAAGGAATTCAAATATGAGATTTAAAAAATGGAAAATGCGTGTTTTGTACAATGAAACCCATCTTGGCCTACTGACAAGGGATTAACTAGTCAATGCCTACAAGTTGTAGACTAGGGTTTTGTTGGAAGTAGAGGGCAAGTAGATCTCGAGGGTTTCAGCCGGAAAAGTACTCGACTGCTTATGAAAACTAGGGTTGTGTTGACAATGATTTGATCCTCTCTCCGTCCCTCGACTCCCCCTTATATAGGAGGCGGAGCCGAGGGTTTCGTGATAAACAAGTTACAGATTTCGGGAGACAATGTGAGTCTGTCCCGTAGTAATTACAAGTCGATATTCCTAATACAATTCTATCTTTCCAAACTCTCTCCTAACTGGACTTCCGGGCTTCATAATCTTCGGGTCGTGGGCCTTCGATAGAAACCCCGGTACCTTGTTCGGCGAGGCCCATTAGGGATGCCTATGTCGGTAACCCCGAGATTTTGCTTGAATCGAAGAATCGGGGAAAATCTCCAACTTTACAATTATCATATAACTTCTTCGAGTTAACACATCTCTTTAATAAAACAGGTCATATATTGTACAGGGGATAATGGTAGTTGGGGCTAGTTCATCTGACGGATCAGGTACTAGTTAACTGCTCTAGTGGCAATCCGCAAAAACCTACTTCAAGATCACGTCCCTGGACATGATCTCGAGATACTGGTGTAACTCGATATGTGCCGCTTAAGGTCTTACCATATGCCGAGTTCCAGTCATGTTTTATCGGGTACCTAACACGTCCGTTAGGATTTTTCTTCGTATTTGTTGATACGGAAAAAAAAAGTAGCAAGTCGTCGTCAGAGACGATGCCACGCTGATGTCTACGGGAGCTTCTATTCTTGTAGACAGTGTTGGGCCTCCAAGAGCAGAGGTTTGTAGAACAGCAGCAAGTTTCCCTTAAGTGGATCACCCAAGGTTTATCGATCTCAGGGAGGAAGAGGTCAAAGATATCCCTCTCAAGCAACCCTGCAACCACAAAGCAAGAAGTCTCTTGTGTCCCCAACACACCTAATAGGTGCACTAGTTCGGCGAAGAGATAGTGAAATACAAGTAGTATGGATGTATATGAGTGGTAATAGCAATCTGAATAAAATATGGCAGCGAGTAAACATGCAACGAGAACGATAAATAAACGAAGATTCGATGTTTGGAAACAAGGCCTAGGGATCATACTTTCACTAGTGGACACTCTCAACATTGATCGCATAATAAATAACTCTTTCTCTTATGTGCTACATACACTCTTTTGTTGGATGATGAACACATTGCGTAGGATTACACGAACCCTCAATGCCGGAGTTAACAAGCTCCACAATTCAATGTTCATATTTAAATAACCTTAGAGCATAATAGATCATTGCAAAATAAACCAAGAACTATCATAGTGCACACACTGTCCACATTACACTATGAAGGAGGAATAGATCACATCAATACTATCATAATGATAATTAACTCCACAATCTACAAGAGATCATGATCATAGCCTACGACAAGAACCACACGGTGCACACACTAGTCACCTTTACACCATGCGGGAGGAATAGACTACTTTAATAACATCACATGAGTAGCACACAACTAGTAGCGATACAAAGCTCATCATATGGATCTCAATCATGTAAAGCAGCTCATGAGATCATTGTATTGAAGTACATAGGAGAGAGATTAACCACATAGCTACCGGTACAGCCCCGAGCCTCGATGGAGAACTACTCCCTCCTCATGGGAGACGAGCAGCGTTGATGGAGATGGCGGTGGTGTCGATGGAGAAGCCTTCGGGGGCACTTCCCCGTCCCGGCGGCGTGCGGAACAGAGACTCCTGTCCCCCAGATCTTGGCTTCGCGATGGCGGCGGCTCTGGAAGGTTTCTCGTACCGTGGCTTTTTCGTATCGTGGTTTTAGGTCGAGGGGCTTCTTATAGGCGAAGAGGCGGCGTCGGAGGGTCAACGAGGCGACGACACCATAGGGGGGCGCGGGCCACCCCCAGGCCGCGCCGGCTTATGGTCTGGTGGGACTGTGCGCCCTCTCTGGCGGCTCTCGGGTGTTCTGGATGCTTCCGGGCAAAATAGGAACCTGGGTGTTGATTTCGTCCAATTCCGAGAATATTTCGTTACTAGGATTTCTGAAACCAAAAACAGCAGAAAACAGGAACTGGCACTTCGGCATCTTGTTAATAGGTTAGTTCCGGAAAACGCATAAATATGACATATAATGTGTATAAAACATGTAGATATCATCAATAATGTGGCATGGAACATAAGAAATTATCGATACGTCGGAGACGTATCAGCATCCCCAAGCTTAGTTCTGCTCGTCCCGAGCAGGTAAACGATAACAAAGATAATTTCGGAGTGACATGCCATCATAACCTTGATCATACTATTGTAAACATATGTAATGAATGCAGCGATCAAAACAATGGTAATGACATGAGTAAACAAGTGAATCATAAAGCAAAGACTTTTCATGAATAGCACTTCAAGACAAGCATCAATAAGTCTTGCATAAGAGTTAACTCATAAAGCAATAAATTCAAAGTAAAGACATTGAAGCAACACAATGGAAGATTAAGTTTCAGCGGTTGCTTTCAACTTGTAACATGTATATCTCATGGATAATTGTCAATGCAAAGCAATATAACAAGTGCAATAAGCAAGTATGTAAGAATCAATGCACAGTTCACACAAGTGTTTGCTTCTTGGGATGGAGAGAAATAGGTGAACTGACTCAACATAAAAGTAAAAGAATGGTCCTTCAAAGAGGAAAGCATTGATTGCTATATTTGTGCTAGAGCTTTGGTTTTGAAAACAAGAAACAATTTTGTCAACGGTAGTAATAAAGCATATGTATCATGTAAATTATATCCTACAAGTTGCAAGCCTCATGCATAGTATACTAATAGTGCCCGCACCTTGTCCTAATTAGCTTGGACTACCGGATCATCGCAATACACATGTTTTAACCAAGTGTCACAAAGGGGTACCTCCATGCCGCTTTGTACAAAGGTCTAAGGAGAAAGCTCGCATTTTGGATTTCTCGCTTTTGATTATTCTCAACTTAGACATCCATACAGGGACAACATGGACAACGAGATAATGGACTCCTCTTTAATGCATAAGCATGTGGCAACAATTAATGTTCTCATATGAGATTGAGGATATATGTCCAAAACTGAAACTTCCACCATGATTCATGGCTTTAGTTAGCGGCCCAATGTTCTTCTCTAACAATATGCATGCTCCAACCATTAAGGTGGTAGATCTCTCTTACTTCGGACAAGACGGACATGCATAGCAACTCACATGATATTCAACAAAGAGTAGTTGATGGCGTCCCCGAAAACATGGTTATCGCACAACAAGCAACTTAATAAGAGATAAAGTGCATAAGTACATATTCAATACCACAATAGTTTTTAAGCTATTTGTCCCATGAGCTATATATTGCAAAGGTGAATGATGGAAATTTTAAAGGTAGCACTCAAGCAATTTACTTTGGAATGGCGGAGAAATACCATGTAGTAGGTAGGTATGGTGGACACAAATGGCATAGTGGTTGGCTCAAGGATTTTGGATGCATGAGAAGTATTCCCTCTCGATACAAGGTTTAGGCTAGCAAGGTTATTTGAAACAAACACAAGGATGAACCGGTGCAGCAAAACTCACATAAAAGACATATTGTAAACATTATAAGACTCTACACCATCTTCCTTGTTGTTCAAACTCAATACTAGAAATTATCTAGACTTTAGAGAGACCAATTATGCAAACCAAATTTTAGCAAGCTCTATGTATTTCTTCATTAATAGGTGCAAAGTATATGATGCAAGAGCTTAAACATGAGCACAACAATTGCCAAGTATCAAATTATCCAAGACATTTTATCAATTACTACATGTAGCATTTTCCGTTTCCAACCATATAAAAATGAACGAAGCAGTTTTAACCTTCGCCATGAACATTAAAAGATAAAGCGAAGAACACATGTGTTCATATGAACCAGCGGAGCGTGTCTCTCTCCCACACAAGCATGTATTTATTCAGAGAATGAAAATAACAAAACAAAAATAAAAGCACACAGACGCTCCAAGTAAAGTACATAAGATGTGACCGAATAAAAATATAGTTTCAAGAGAAATGACCTGATAAATTTGTCGATGAAGAAGGGGATGCCTTGGGCATCCCCAAGCTTAAATGCTTGAGTCTTCTTGAAATATGCAGGGGTGAACCACCGGGGCATCCCCAAGCTTAGAGCTTTCACTCTTCTTGATCATAGTATATCATCCTCCTCTCTTGACCCTTGAAAACTTCCTCCACACCAAACTCGAAACAACTCATTAGAGGGTTAGTGCACAATAAAAATTCACATGTTCAGAGGTGACAAAATAATTCCTAACACTTCTGGACATTGCATAAAGCTACTAGACATTAATGGAACAAAGAAATTCATCCACCATAGCAAAAAAGGCAATGCGAAATAAAAGGTAGAATCTGTCAAAACAGAACAGTCCATAAAGATGGATTTTATTGAGGCACCAGACTTGCTCAAATGAAAATGGCCAAATTGAATGAAAGTTGCGTACATATCCGAGGATCACTCACGTAAATTGGCTTAATTTTCTGAGTTACCTACGAGAGAATTAGGCCCAGATTCGTGACGAGCAAAGAAATGCATGTTCTGCGCAGTAATCCAAATCTAGTATCAACCTTTCTATCAACGACTTTACTTGGCACAACAAAACACAAAACTAAGATAAGGAGAGGTTGCTACAGTAGTAAACAACTTCCAAGACACAAATATAAAACAAAGTACTGTAGCAAAATAACACATGGGTTATCTCCCAAGAAGTTCTTTCTTTATAGCCATTAAGATGGGCTCAGCGAGTTTTAATGATGCACTCGCAAGAAATAGTATTTGAAGCAAAAGAGAGCATCAAGAGGCAAATTCAAAACAAATTTAAGTCTAACATGCTTCCTATGCATAGGAGTCTTGTAAATAAACAAGTTCATGAAGAGCAAAGTGACAAGCATAGGAAGATAAAACAAGTGTAGCTTCAAAAATTTCAGCACATAGAGAGGCATTTTAGTAACATGAAAATTTCTACAACCATATTTTCCTCTCTCATAATAACTTTCAGTAGCATCATGAGCAAACTCAACAATATAACTATCACATAAAGCATTCTTATCATGAGTCTCATGCATAAAATTATTACTCTCCACATAGGCATAATCAATTTTATTAGTTGTAGTGGGAGCAAATTCAACAAAGTAGCTATCATTATTATTCTCATCATCAAATATAGGAGGCATATTGTAATCATAATAATATTTTTCCTCCATAACAGGTGGTACCAAAAGATCACTATCATTATAATCATCATAAATAGGAGGCAAAGTATCATCAAAGTAAATTTTCTCCTCAATGCTTGGGGGACTAAAAAGATCATGCTCATCAAAACCAGCTTCCCCAAGCTTAGAATTTTCCATATCATTAGCAACAATGGTATTCAAAGTGTTCATGCTAATATGTTCCATGGGTTTTTTAATTTTCGCATCAAACCATCCATGTCTTAAATCAGGAAATAGAATAAGAAGCTCATTGGTGTCCATTATGCCAAACTAGTGTAAACAAGAAACAAAAAGATGCAATTGCAGGATCTAAAGGAAATAGCTTCGAGTACTTACAACGGCGAAAATAGCTTAGTAGTCGAGATCCGGAGTGTGAGTACCTTTTACCTTTCCTCCCCGACAACGGCGCCGAGAAAATAGCTTGATGTCTACGGGAGCTTCTATTCTTGTAGACAGTGTTGGGCCTCCAAGAGCGAGAGGTTTGTAGAACAGCGGCAAGTTTCCCTTAAGTGGATCACCCAAGGTTTATCGAACTCAGGGAGGAAGAGGTCAAAGATATCCCTCTCAAGCAACCCTGCAACCACAAAGCAAGAAGTCTCTTGTGTCCCCAACACACCTAATAGGTGCACTAGTTCGGCGAAGAGATAGTGAAATACAAGTAGTATGGATGTATATGAGTGGTAATAGCAATGCTGAATAAAATATGGCAGCGGAGTAAACATGCAACAGAACGGTAAATAAACGGAGATTCGATGTTTGGAAACAAGGCCTAGGGATCATACTTTCACTAGTGGACACTCTCAACATTGATCGCATAATAAATAACTCTTTCTCTTATATGCTACATACACTCTTTTGTTGGATGATGAACACATTGCGTAGGATTACACGAACCCTCAATGCCGGAGTTAACAAGCTCCACAATTCAATGTTCATATTTAAATAACCTTAGAGCATAATAGATCATTGCAAAATAAACCAAGAACTAACATAGTGCACACACTGTCCACATTACACTATGAAGGAGGAATAGATCACATCAATACTATCATAATGATAATTAACTCCACAATCTACAAGAGATCATGATCATAGCCTACGACAAGAACCACACGGTGCACACACTAGTCACCTTTACACCATGCGAGGAGGAATAGACTACTTTAATAACATCACATGAGTAGCACACAACTAGTAGCGATACAAAGCTCATCATATGGATCTCAATCATGTAAAGCAGCTCATGAGATCATTGTATTGAAGTACATAGGAGAGAGATTAACCACATAGCTACCGGTACAGCCCCGAGCCTCGATGGAGAACTACTCCCTCCTCATGGGAGACAGCGGCGTTGATGGAGATGGCGGTGGTGTCGATGGAGAAGCCTTCGGGGGCACTTCCCCGTCCCGGCGGCGTGCCGGAACGAGAGACTCCTGTCCCCCGGATCTTGGCTTCGCGATGGCGGCGGCTCGCGGAAGGTTTCTCGTACCGTGGCTTTTCGTATCGAGGTTTTAGGTCGAGGGGCTTCTTATAGGCGAAGAGGCGGCGTCGGAGGGTCGACGAGGCGGCGACACCATAGGGGGCGCGGGCCACCCCGGGCCGCGCCGGCCTATGGTCGCAGTGGGCCTGTGCCCCCTCTCGGCGGCTCTCGGGTGTTCTGGATGCTTCGGGCAAAATAGGAACACTGGGCGTTGATTTCGTCCAATTCGAGAATATTTCCTTACTAGGATTTACGAAACCAAAAACAGCGAGAAAACGAGAGCGGCACTTCGGCATCTTGTTAATAGGTTAGTTCCAGAAAACGCATAAATATGACATATAATGTGTACAAAACATGTAGATATCATCAATAATGTGGCATGGAACATAAGAAATTATCGATACGTCGGAGACGTATCACACGCCGTTCAGGACGGATCCGGGGACTTACCTTCGCAAAGTTTTGCGGCATTCAGAGATTATTCGCGACTGAGACGCTCTGAGAATATATTGTCGAGTGCCTTTTTCGGCTGATGGAATAACACATTTATTCAAGTCAATCGGATGACTTGTATATTTTTATATTGTCTTCCCGATGGGAGTATATGAAGAGTTATTTATATAACTTGAAATATACTCATCATGCTGTTTCTAAATTCATCGGGCACACGAACAACGTTCCCAATGGGAGTAGCCCCCGAGGCTACAACCAGTACTTGGACTTGGTTGTAGGCTCACCATTTTAACGCCTTTTGTCGCTATATTGTCGTCTTTTTCGAGTTCTTCTATCTTTCTCGGGTGCGCGACCAGCGGTCCCGATGGGAGTAGCCCCCGAGGCTATGGACAAATGCTTGCATTTGATCATAGGCTCTCGCCTTTTCTTTCTTGGCATACTCGAGATTTCCTTCATTCTAAAGTAGCACCCGAGCATTTGATCAAAAACTTGTATTTGATCAAAAGCTCGCGAAATTATCATCACTTCGTCACTATCATCAATCTTCATAACAGCACAATCAAAATTTTCCTTTGTTAAAGTGACATCGATGCTGACGATAGCCACGAACTCTGTATCGAGAACACGCGAATTCTGTCCTGTCACTGAATTGTGGACCCACAATCTGTGGCATGTTGACATGTTACGCAAGTGGGGAACACACGTCCTCCGCTTTTCCTGGCACGCGCACTGTAGCGCCTGTTCAGTTCCATCATAGCAAAAATACACTTTTACCCCCTGAGCCACGTGTTCACCATCAAGTCCATTACCGCTGCATCCAACGGTGCGTCGATTCGCAGGTTTTTCTATAAAAAGGCCTTCTTCTTCCTCCGTTCTCCCCTTCGCTGCGCCGCTCCTCTGTTCTATCTCTCTCCAAAATCCCCTTGCCAAAAAACGCTCATGCGCCTGTGCTTGCTTCCTTACTCCATCCAATCCCACTGAATGCCGCCGCGGTCAAAGCTCACCAAGCACACCTCCCCTATGGCGACGAAAGATCTACAGCTGTCCAAGTGGAGAGCCAGGAT
>NC_061514.1:187364847-187463660 GCF_022539505.1 Lolium rigidum
CTTGCCAAAGATAGAGGACCTGTTTGACCAGCTGACCGATGCTAGAGTGTTCTCTAAGATTGATCTTAGGACTGGTTACCATCAACTGAAGATTCGTGCAACGGATATCCCAAAGACTTCCTTCACCACCTGATATGGATTGTATGAGTACAATGTCATGTCATTTGGATTGACCAATGCCCCCGCTTATTTCGTGAATCTCATGAATAAGATCTTTATGAACTTTTTGGATAAGTTTGTCGTTGTCTTCATCGATGACATCCTAATCTACTCCAAATCAGAAGAAGAGCATGAGCAACATTTGGAAATTACCCTGGAAACCCTTAGGAAGCATCAGTTGTATGCCAAGTTCAGCAAATGTGAGTTTTGGTTAAACGAAGTAGGATTCCTGGGACACATCTTGTCTGCAGGAGGAATTGTCGTCGATCCCGCGAAGATCAGGACCGTTGAGGAATGGAAAGCCCCAACCACCCAGACTGAAGTCCGTGCATTTCTTGGATTAGCGGGATATTACCGCAGGTTTGTTGAAGGATTTTCAAGCATAGCAAGACCACTTACTCAACTGTTGAAGAAGGACAAGAAGTTTGAATGGACTGATAAATGTGAAGAGAGTTTCCAGAAACTCAAGAGCAGATTAACCACAGCCCCAATATTGATCATGCCCGATATCACCAAGCCATTTGATGTCTATTGTGACGCATCCAAGATTGATCTTGGATGTGTGTTGATGCAAGAAGGAAAAGTGATATCATATCTGTCTAGGCAACTGAACCAACATGAGCAGAATTATCCAACCCATGACTTAGAGTTAGCAGCAGTAGTCTTAGCCTTGAAAGTATGGCGTCATTACCTCATGGGTAATCGATGCGAGATCTATTCGGATCACAAGAGCTTGAAGTATATTTTCACCCAGAAGGAGCTGAATATGAGGCAGAGAAGATGGATTCAGTTGATCAAGGATTATGACATGGAAATTCACTACCACCCCGGCAAGGCCAATGTGGTAGCGGATGCCCTAAGTAGAAAGCCGAGTCAATTGAACTCCATGATCACAGAAGAACAACCTAGTTTGTATCAAGAATTTGAGCAGTTTAGGCTAGAGCTAGTTAGCAAAGGATTCCTAGCGAGCATTGTGCTCCAACCTACTTTGATGAGTCAGATCAAGGAAGCACAGAAAGGAAATGCCAACATTGATGGAATCAAGAGCCAAATAGCTGCAGGAAAGGCACCTGGATTTACCGAAGATGAAGAAGGAGTTCTTTGGTACAACGGACGCCTATGTGTGCCGGCAGATTCAGAGTTGAAACAAGTCATTTTGAAGGAAGCCCATGATACCATGTATTCCATTCATCCCGGAGGAACCAAGATGTACCAAGATTTGAAGGAACAATTTTGGTGGCATGGAATGAAGAGAGAAATTGGAAGTTACATAGCCAAGTGTGATATCTGTCAACGAGTCAAAGCAGAACATCAGCGACCCGCAGGATTACTGCAGCCATTACAGATCCCTGAATGGAAATGGGATTCTGTAGGAATGGACTTCATCACTGGACTGCCCAAGTCAAGTAGAGGAAATGATTCTATTTGGGTAGTGGTCGATAGATTAACCAAGGTAGCCCATTTCATACCAGTCAAGACCACATACCAAGGCCCTAAGTTAGCAGAGTTATACATCTCCAGAATAGTGAGCCTGCATGGAACACCGAAGTCAATTGTATCAGATAGAGGATCTCAATTCACCTCAATATTTTGGCAGAAGGTACACGAAGGACTCGGAACCCGTCTGAATTTCAGTACCGCTTATCACCCGCAGACTGACGGACAGACCGAAAGAGTCAACCAGATACTTGAAGATATGTTGAGAGCCTGTGTGCTAGAATATGGATCTAAGTGGGAAGACTGTCTTCCTTATGCAGAATTCTCATACAACAACAGTTATCAAGCCAGCTTGCAAATGGCCCCCTTTGAAGCCCTATACGGAAGGAAGTGTCGTACCCCTCTGAACTGGTCAGAAGTCGGAGATAGTCAAATCTTTGGACCAGATATTCTCCGAGAAGCTGAAGAGAAGGTTCACAAGATCCGTGAATACCTCAACACTGCCCAGTCGAGACAGAAGAGTTATGCCGACCAGAGACGCCGAGAAATGACTTTCAATATCGGAGACTTTGTGTATCTCAAAGTATCCCCCCTTAAAGGAATGCAGAGGTTCCAACTCAGAGGAAAGCTTGCACCTAGATATGTTGGACCCTTCAAAGTTCTAAGTCGCCGAGGAGAAGTATCATATCAGCTTGAACTACTAGAGGAAATGTCCGTTGTGCATAATGTGTTTCACATATCATTACTTCAGAAGTGTTTAGAAGTTCCTGAGAAGACGGAGGTGTTCAAAAACATTGATCACAGATCAGTGGATATCAACAAGGACTTGACCTATCGTGAAGTACCCGTTCGTATCTTGGAGGAAGCATTCCGAACCACCCGCAGAAGTATCAAGTTCCTGAAGATTCAGTGGAGCAATCATACTGAAGAAGAAGCCACTTGGGAGCGAGAAGAGGATATGAAGACTGAATTCCCAGATCTCTTTAGTTCCTAATTTTCTTTAAGATCTCGGGACGAGATCTTTTGTAAGGGGGAAGGGTTTGTAACATCCCAAAAATTTCAAATCAATAAAAAGAAGGAGTTTCTATTACCCAAATTTTGGAACCAACAAAAACTTAAATTGGATTTTGTGCTATGCATAGCAATCATGTTTGATTCTTGTGTTTTGCCATGCTATGTGTTTGAAGTGTTTGACATCATCTCTAAAACCTAAACCTTGATCATTTCGATCAAAGGGAAGCAACAACAAAGTTTAGAAAATAAAAATAACCCCACATATGGGCCTATGGCCATTTTTGAAAATCTTTAACCTAGGCCATATTAACTTGTGACAATGGTTTGGAAACCTAACTAAACTCAAAAGAATTCCTTTTGCATCAAAGAAACCCAAATCAAATCAAAGAAAAATGCAAAACCTTGCAACATGTGATAATGGTCATTTTTGACAATCACATCAGGGTACCCACTTTGAGCCCCTGTATTAATAGATTCTTAAACCAAACTCTCCCAACTCTTTGCACCTCATCCAAGACCTCATCAAGTTGAACATTTTTGTTGTTGACCACTTTGACTACTTCTCTTTCTATTGCTTAATATAAGGAGGCAAAGTGACAACATCAAATCAGATTCTAGATTAGGTCACTTTTGGATTTTCACAAACCTGCTCTATTTTGCACCCCACCACCACCAACTTGTGCCAAATATTATTTGAATCAACTCCACCAAAAAGTTTGGCAAAATTTGAAAATGAAGCTCTTGGGGCCATTGCGTCGAACACATGGCAGGCACTAATCTGCCGACTCCCTACACCAAATTACCCAGCAGATTTTTGCCTAAAACCTCAACCCTATGTCAGCATTAGTCCTCTCCTGCACCCCTTACACCATGCCAAGCACCAGAGACAAGGTTTGAGCATGATCTCATCAAGGACAAGACCATGTCGTGGCCTCATGCCACTCAACCATGCCATCCTTCTCTCCTCTCCCATCCAGCATGCACCACCATGTCCTTGGACCTCTACACACCCTGCTGATCACGTTGGACATCACCATTGGCCAGGAGAGTCACCGCACCGACCGGAACACGACACGCCCACGACGCCCAGACGCGCCAGAGCGTGCACGCTGACGTCCCTGGATGCGCCAGAGCACGCACGCGCCTCATCACTCTCGTCCTCCCCTTGACCTCTCCTCTCGCACCGTGCACCACCACGTCACCCTCTACCTCCCAGACACACTCACCTGCACCGGAGAGGACGGTAGCCGTCGTCACCATCGACGACTTCCGCCTCGGTACTGTGAGCTCGCGTCACGTTCCTCGCCGCGTCACTGCATCATTTTCAGCGCCGTCAAGCGCGCCGTGCTCGCCATGACGTCACCAACATTGCTGCACCGTTGCCCAGCTCTCTCCGCCCCTGTAGCCTCGTCGCCATGATCGAACTCATCCATGCGCCTCGGCACCCTCTCTCCGCTATAAATGGAGGCCTTCCCCTCTCTAATTTCTCACACCACTCGCTTCTCCTCTCATCTCTGATCCTCCTCGAGCACAGCCACCATCCAATTTGCACCGTAGCTCCCCAATCGTTCGCCGGAGTGCCGTGGAGCCGCCGTAGAAGGAGCCGGAGCTAGGAGCCACCTCAGGCGACGCCACCAGTACCTGGAGCTTCGTCGTCGTCCGCAACACCGTCCTGCATCAACGCCGACGATCGCCGGACCCTGGTTAGCCCTCCGACCCCCTGGTGCTCGCCGCCAGTGAGCCCGTGCTCGTCGTCGACGATGACGCACGAGGGCCGTTGGATCGCCATCTAATCCTGCGCCTCTTTTTACCGTTTCGGGAGTTATGACTCACTAACGAGTGGACCCCATCGTCAGGCGGCCTGCTCATGCGAGACACGCAGCTGGGGCGGCCCATCTGTCTGTTTCTCTCTTTGGCCCGTTAACCTTTCCCGCGCGAGCCCACGATTCAAATTCGAATTAATTGTTTTAGTTTGAAATTCAATACTGGTGGCAAGTTCAAATTTAAAATTAGGAAGATCCACTGAGCCAAATTTTATGAACTTGATATTGTTGGAAAGCTTATGAAAAGCTCTAACCAACTACACTGGCATCAACCTTAGATCTGTTGTAGAATTAATGTAGCAAAAAGAACAAATCAGTACCTTTTTGAAATTCAAACAATTATTAAAAATCAACCATAAGTGATTTTGAGTTGATTCCAACTCTCATACATCACATTTCACATACTGTACATGAATATGTAAAAACATAGCATAGTTGTTCACATGATTATGGGCTAGAGCAAAATAATGGCTATGTGGCCATTTCTAGTCCATTTAAATTACCCAAAATTATTTATTAAATGGTATGAGAGGTTTCCTCTCATTTAAATCATTGTCTCAAGAGATTCAATATGAGGAAAGGATCTTAGCTATAGAACCTCATACTTGAGTACTTAGAGATATTAAATTGTTCCAAAAGTAGTATTTAAATTGCATGAGGTATAGTACCTCATTTAAATCATTTTTCTCAAATGATAAGTATGGAGTGTTGACCTTGGTCAACATAATCTCACACTTATTAATTGAGGAGATTAAATCTTAATAAGATTCAATGAGAGGAAATTATTCTTCTTACAAGTTTTCTTAAAGGAAAAACAAAGCCAACCCCTTGTGATTAATGTTGTGATGATATGATGGCTTTTGTGAACCATTTGTGTGTTAAGTCTAGTACTTAAGCTTTGTGTGGTGATTGTATGCCTCGTATCCGTTTATAGACGCTAGTACCAAGGACTACCAGGAGGAGGAGGTCTTCTACCAAGAGGAAGAAGAAAGCTTTGATCACTGTACCAATCAAGGCAAGCTATACTCTTGCAAGTTACCTAGTGCAAGCTCTACTTGAGCAAGGCACCAATACCATACTACCTTGTGTTTTACTTTCCAAGTCCCAGTTTTTGTCTTACAAAGCTTTTACTTTGATTCTCAAGGTTTACTTTATAGTTAACTTGAGTCTAGATATGGAGTAGTACAAGAACATCAAAGTTAGCCTAAAGAGCTACAAGCTAGTTAGCACCCCTCATGACTAGTTGCTAGTGCTAAAACAAAAATTGACTACTTTAGCTGGGAACATGTGTATCTTTGACTTTGAAAACCTTGGAATGATGAGTCATTCTATTGAAAGATTTTGAAGGTGAAGGTGATTTGAATGACATGGTGATGTTGATAAAAACTGATGATTGGGTTCGGATGCGATACCATTCCAATTCTTGAGTACCCCCACAATACCTGATTATGGGTAAGGCTTTAGCTGGAAATTTATGTGTCTTAGTATGGGTTCCCTCTGAACAAGCGTCATAGAGGTTATGCCAAGGCTGCCTCCGTTGAAAGTGAAATAACGTGAAAAGAGTTGAATGTCCTACCCAAGCCCTGTGCAGTTCCCAGGATAGCAGATTGTTATCACTGGGAGGCCAAACTCATGGGGGAGGTGCCTATACTAGGATGTGTAAGTGAAAGGTTAATGGTTGATGATCCGCATACTGAGTTATGATTATTCAGGGTTATCCCTGGCGGATGTAATCAAATGTTGTGGCACAAGTGTGCAACCTCTGCAGAGTGTAAACCTATTCGAATAGCCGTGTCCGCGGTTATGGACGGTTGGATGACCATACTGTTCCGTTGTCAGATGATTTCTAAAAGTGAAATGGTGAATTTGAAAGGTGAATTTGACTTGACCACAACAGAGTTGTGGGAATGACACTAATGTTCCCACTTGAGTTAAGTTAGGCAAATGAAGAGTCTTTGTTTACTAAATGCTTATGAACTAAAACTGGCTTTATGCAAATGAACCTAGAGTAGAACCCCCTCACTCAAAAATGTTAGTACTTACACTAGTATTAGTTTACGAGTACTTTAAAGTACTCACGGCTGTGTCCCTGGCTATTCAAATGGCCAGACTATAAAGAAGAGCAGCAGTATCAAGATGACGGACAGCATGACGTCTATGACAACTAGGATCGTCTTCTGACGTCAAGCGTTGCCTGTGGAATAGATGGACTCTACTACGTACTCCCGCTACGTGTTATGTAATTGATCCTTAGATCAATTACTTCTATAAATGTTGAAAGACTACCCAGCCATCCAGGGGGTCTGAGAGGGGCAAATCGATCTGATCCGTCCGTTTCACCCGCACAGTAATTTCCCAATCCCGCTTTTCACCTCAGCCATTGGATGCTGTCGCTTTTTTGTCACCAGTTTCTTCTCCAAACGGGTCAATGACAGCTGGGGCCAGGTGCGTGTGGGACCGACGAGCAGAGGCAGCGGTGTTGTATGCTCTGTGTCGCCTGGTCGCCCGTCGATCAGAGGTGAGAGAATCTAGATCGAACAGGGACAAACCAATCTGGCCTTGCTCCTCGCTTCCCAATCCCCGTCCCTCGCCTCGCTCTCCTCTCCTTCCCAATCCCCGTCCCTCGCGTACGTGTGTCGGAGGAGGTGCGGCCGGAGCGCGCACGGAGGTTGGCGGTGGCGACGCGAGCGGCGGCGGTAGAAGGGAGCAAAGGAGCGGCGGCGGCTGGACGCGCGGTCGCGCGCGCACTCGATTTCGTCCTCGGTACTCTTGGCGTGGACGATGGTGGCCGGCCGCGCGAAGCTCGTCCTCGTCCTCGTTCTCTTGGAGGAGAGCCGCCCCTCCTCCCGCTGCTCGCCGACAACGGCGCCTGCCTGGCGGCGGCAGAGAGTGGACGACCAGTGGCAGGTACGAGTCCGTCCCCTCCTCCGGTGAGTGATCCGGATCTTCGCCTCCGCACCGTGGTTTACACGCTTTTTACCCTCTCCGCTCTCGAATTTGTTTTCTCCGCCCCGGATTTGATGCACATAGGTTTACTTCAACGGTACGCCGATCGATTCCATATGGACCCATGGTAGGATGAACCCATGTCCTGTTTGCTGTACAGGTTGACCTCAACGACAGTGGGATCCTGCAGGCGATTCCATATGGAGATTTTGTAGTGATATGAAGCTTATAACTAGATAAGTTTGTAGAATTTATTCTAAAAGTGAGTATTTGAATATCGTCCACCTCAATCTAGGCTGAGAAGATATCAGTTTTATAGTATTCTTTCTCCAAGGTAATTTTTTCACCATTACGAACCATCCATTGTCCCTATTGTGTTTGAAATACTTTATGATATTTGTGTGAGTTGCTGTAATGTCTACATATTTGCAAATGACTAGCCAATTTGATCAGCAGTTCAGACTTAGGGTGCTTATTGCATTCAATGGATTTCGAGGAAAGGTTATCTCTGCAAGGATGCATATAATAGCCCTAGACGTCAGCAGCCAAATGCAGCAACGTAGGGAAGGTATTTTCTTCAATAGTTAGCACCGCTATTTGACAAGCAGCATATTCGTTTCCCATTTTTATCCTGCCCGCATTTGTTCTCATGGCCTATAGACCATGGTATCAGTAGAGGCCCTCCCAAGATCACAACTTCAATATAATGGTGACAAATCTGTTATCTCTCTTGTGCAGGTTGTAACTGGTCCTGCACACAAGTGCTTAGAGATATCTCGAAATCAACTACAGATTATTTGTGATTTTCCCAAAGTAAAATAGTCGACACCAGTGAACTGCTCACTCAGCTCATCTGCCTGTGTTTTTCCTTCGGACTTCTTACTAATCAGTCGGCGCTAATATGTGAGTAATAGTTCACATTTGGTAGGATACTTCTATTTTACCGCAGGAAATATTCGGAAACATTTAAATAAGTAATTTGAGATTCAGTATATGTTCTTCTCTTCGGTTAGTTCTGGAAGAAGGAACGATAGAAGATTGTTTTCTGCGGGCTGTGCATTTTGTTTTACTTGCTAAATAGTTCCTGAATAACAGGAACCATCCTGAGTTAAAACATGAATACAAAAAAAACCTATTTACCTAATTTCTATGCTACACCCTTACTCGCTACAGGTACCATACCATTTGTTTTTCCAATCTGCAGCCATATATTTCAGATTCTTTCATTCTGGTTAGAAAATAATAATGTATTGAGGGATTTATAATATTGATCAAGTAGTACCATGTTGAGAAGATAAATGGATGGATGGATGGCATTGATCCTTGGTTGGATGAGATGACTCTACTGCCTGCATGTAGCTCTGAGAATGGAGGTTCAGGTGTGTTATTGTTCACAGGCGAGAAGTTAACAAGTAGGAATTGCTAAATCACTATAACATTTGGGTTTTACACTTCTACGTATGACCTACCTTTTGGAAGAGTTTGCATTGATAGTTAAAGCTTATTGTCTTCATCACTACTTAGATCGTACATAGTTAAAAAAAAGTCTTGAATATACTTGACTAATTGGATCTTCACAATGGCAGGAAGAAGCACAAACATCTTTGCAATGACTAGAAAAAGCATGGATGTTGAGTGTGTAGAATGGGTTTACAAAGCTGCTGTCAATTTGCTAAGATTTTGGAAGTAAATGATTCCTCAATGAACGCTGAGAATAGGATGGAAGATAAGAATCTGCACATAATTTTCGCAACCCTGTGGCATTGATTGCTTGCCCTTCTTGGATCCAGGCGGCTCCAGAGTTCGGACTCTCAATATCACGGTCCACTTTACTGCATCTTATCTGATCAAGCTTCTCAGGTAGTACCACCTGCTTCCTTTTCAATCGTTTTTTACCGTTTTTTAATATTTTCCCGTTTTGATCTTTTTTTCCCATGTGAAGAACCATCTTGCGCTGATGCTGCTGGGCAACGTGACGTGCCAGTCATATGACCACTGCCTCCTTCGTCGTCTCCCTTTCTCACTTTCCCATGTTATTGTTGTGGTCAACAAAGATCCCATGTGTTTAACTTTTTCTCTCTTATTTGATTTGGTGATTCATTAACTGAAGTTTCATCTTCTCTTCTTAAGCTTTAACATGCTTTAAGAGACACCTTTGTAACAATTTCGAGCACCTTGTGTATCAAAATTGTGGTGACAACATACAATGAGTATCTACTAATTAATATTGACCTATTTGAGCACAACCTTCTGAACATTGTTTTTTCTTACCATGTCACATGATTATTTTTGAAAGAACATGGCTGAGAGATACATTTTTTGCGGGTTCGGAAAAATGCAGATTGGAGGTTGACACCACTTGCTGATAAAACTATCAAATTCAGTGACTTGAAATCCCTCTTCGATTTCCTTCGAATTGCATTTTTTTTCGTTCACACCATTCCCTGTTAAACACTATTATCAACTACTTAATATGTAAGTAATAAAGACATACTTCTCTCTTTTTTGGTAAAAAAGAGGTACTCAGTATATGATTGCGTGCTTTGATTAGCTACATAAATGACTATTGTTTGACAATCAGTACGGGGTAAAAATATTTTCCGTCTTTCCGGGTGAAACAAAATTGAAATCCATTGAGTAGTACTTCTTTAGTGCCATGTCACCTTGCCATAGTGTAGGGTTCTCTCGAGCATCGGCATTACAAAGGAAAGTAAAATTGAACTCAACGACTAAAAGGACATTTGATATCATCGCTACCTTAGTTTGCTGCATGATCATAAAAATATAACTTATTGTGGTTATATACTTTAACATACTTGTGGTTACATTCCACGGCCAATAATGTCTCCTTGGGCAGTGACGGAGCCAGGATCCAAGCAATAGGTGTACAGAGTTCCTAAAGTCTTACTTTTACTCATTTTTCTTATCTATTTAGTGTATATTTTCAGTTATGACAAGCGCCTTGCTTAGTTCACTCAGCATGTCTAGAACTCATGTCACTCAGCCTTGCGTAGTCAGACTACTGTCATTTTAAGTGCCTGTGTAATCATGACAAATGCCTCCTTCAGACTACTTGATCAATATTGCTTCAACACTGTCTAGAACTCATGCCACACTCTTAAGTTTTAAATCCGGTATATAAAAGGGCATCACTCAATCGACGGATGGCAAAATGTTTTTGTTTATATAAATACGAGAACAATATCAATAACCCTGCCTTACAAATATGACAAAGGAGGAATAAAACAGGCATACTTGCACTCGCCTCAGACAACGCCATCGAGCCCCGAATCCTTGCGGAGATGATGCGAGAACTCACTCGAGCTCTCAGCCTTCCACGCTGCTGGTATTCATCTCCTCTTTATGTACTCTCTCGACTATCAATCTTCCTCTAAGTAGCTTCTTACATCAATATAACATGAATATACCTGAATATTATTAATGAGGAAAAGTAAGCTGAACGTTGGCGGCTGTTGATTGCTCTTGTGTCAGCACAATGCCCATGTACGCTTGTTTGCTTCACGAGTACTACTTAATCAGAGCTAGCTAACTGGGAGATCCCTTGATGCTAGCTTTGTTGTGTGCAGGTTCCACCATCCACCTAGCTAGCTTGTGTGTGAGCTCTCGGTGACGGGCAGTTTGATCCCTCATTGAGCTTGTGCCTGTATATTAGTGATGGAGACTCGCAAAGGTTAAATACAAATATCTAAGATGGGTTATATTTACAACCCTCGGTGGTTTACTCTCGACCTTGTGGTTTTAGGATGATTTATGTGTAAGGAATATAACCAATGTTCTTGCATCAAACTCCCAAGCTTAACCAGAATCTGTGTGTTATTTGTTGGTAGCCTAATATGTCCACTCCATATCGGTACCTCATTGTATGGTTCTTTCAGTTACCATTGATGCAGCGAGTGGTTTCTAATAAATTTGCATTGATAGCTACCTCTATGTAATCTTGCTGGCAGAAAATAATTCAAACTTGACTTAGCATGTTTTAAATGGGAAATCTATCTGTCTACAGAATGCATCATATGCTGACTGCCGAGTAAGATTTCAGTATGCTTAGGAAAAACTATAATGGAGTGACGGATCTTATTAGGTCATCATGGATACGAGTGGAGTGCTAACTATCAATCTTGGTTGTGTGCTGCTAGATCTGCTGCTGCCAAGCCTGCCTGCTACTTGCAATGCTGCTATGTGCTACTAGATGTTGCTTAGCCATAGGGATGAGCATCGGCATGAATGATGTATCTCACGTATCTCGCTGATGATCTCGTCTCGCACTCTTGCTTTTCATACAATTCAACTTCTTTTAGTTCCCGATGTTTATTCGAGCAAAATGCGAAGGAAGATTGCTTGCATCTTGCTATTGCCCGCTGATTCTTCTTCTACCCAACCAAACACTCAGCATGGGCTTCATTGTTTATATATAGAACTCTTCAAGCTATTTTATTTATGCTTGGAATTCACTCATTAGTACATATATGCGGATAGTATTTTTCTTTCACTCGACCGAGTAAGCAACATATACCGTTTTACTGCTTTTGTTGTCTTTTCCATAACATTCTTTCGTCTCAAAGCGGTGGATCAATGGTGCTCCATAACCGGGGCCTTCGGCGCGGTTGTTTCAAGATGAGGTCGGTTTTTCGCCATATGTGTAGCCTTGCAGTTCTACAACCTAAGATATATGTTTGGATGTGTTTGATTCAAACATACATATTCAGAAACCGTTGTGTATTTCAGAACTATAATTTATCTTAATTAGGTTATAGTTTGGTGTTCTTTTTGACTAGGCTCTACATGCTGCTTTGGCTATCAGGTGAACCTATACTAAATTTCTTCATGTGCTTATCACTAGCCTTTATTATGGATGATGTACTCACATTTGAACTTATTGCTACACTATGATGTGTAATAAAACTAATATGTACCCTCTCTTTCTCTTTTTGTGTAGTGATTTGGCCGCTCAAGCATTGCTAGAGGACTTTTAGGAAGGCTGCATTGACATATGCAGATTTACTAATTATCGGAATACTCTTTCAAGGTAAGAATATGGAGCCAAACTTGGAAATGTTCTTTTTTGTTATTTCAATTCTTTTAGTTCCCGCTGTTTATTCGAGCAAAATACTTGAAGGAAGATTGCTTGCATACTTGCTATTGCCCGCTGATTCTTCTTCTACCCAACCAAACACTCGGCATGGGCTTCACTTGTTTATATATAGAACTCTTCAAGCTATTTTATTTATGCTTGGAATTCACTCATTAGTACATATATGCGGATAGTATTTTTCTTTCACTCGACCGGTAAGCAACATATACCGTTTTACTGCTTTTGTTGTCTTTTCCATAACATTCTTTCGTCTCAAAGCGGTGGATCAATGGTGCTCCATAACCGGGGCCTTCGGCGCGGTTGTTTCAAGATGAGGTCAGTTTTTCGCCATATACTTCCGTGACAAGTAATGTTGCCATGATTTCCAATGGAGATGATTATATAGGGTGTGTAGGCTTCTTGTAAACATGTCTCCCTTGTGAATATAGGCTGCCAATCCTCCTATACCTACAAATGCGGAGCCTGAATCGGTAAGCTGCACAGGGGATCTTAGATTATTTGTGTTAGTATGTAGGTTATTTGTACCTACAAATCCCCCGCGCGTTCCGGATTATGGATTGTGCCGAACAAGGTCAAACTATTTGTGTTAGCCTGTAGGTTGCTCTGTGTAATCACTCGAAGCAGTGGTTTTGTTATTTTCACTTGTCACTTTCCTGTAGCTATCTTTGTACACCTTCCTAAGTCCTTCCTAATTCCATACCCTTGAAGCATTTTAAGATTGAGGCTTCAAGCTGTAACACGGTATGGCATTTTTTCACTATCCGAACTATAGTAATGAATATGTAAGTATTGGTGATCTTACATTTTGCAGGCGAGTCAAGTTATTGCTTTGTATCTTATCGGCATATAAACCTACTAACCGATATTTTAGTAGAACAAGAATCGTTCTTGAATACTTTGCTTGTGATAGGCTGTAGCATGCCTATTTAGTATATCATGGGTTACTCGAGTTCCAATTTATTTCTGCATCTTTATATTTAGCCATCTGCTATGCACCAAAATGATACTGTTTTCTGGTTGATATTTGCGGGCATACAGACTTTTCATTCATGAGTTCTTATTGTTTTTCGAGGAACTTTGATTTTATTCAATTTTGGGTATTTTAGTACATCGGGACGATCCTTCAAAATTTCTCATCCACTTGGCATTGACTTATTTACCCATACTCGTGAACTTACAAGAATATTAAAATCATTATTCTTTGGTGGTCTCCGGGTATAATAGAAACTCAAGCACCTCTGCATTGTTCGGTGTAGTGTTTAAGCCTTTATGGGTTAAGATTTTAATCAAAGATTAATTTAAAGGAAGAGATGCAGAAGTAGTCAATTCTATGGTAACCACGGCACGGTACTATACCTATAATCTTGATGGATGCAATGACTTTTTGATTTCCATGTGGAAAAAGTTATTCAGCTACGGTTGGCTATTCGGTACTGTTTTTTTTATTAGTAATGTTGTTGAAGTACAAACTTTCACCAAAGACATCAGCTCGGCGGTGGGCGGTGTCGATGATGACATGGGATCCCCAGATCCAGGCATTGTAGATTCCGATGGCATCACTACTGATAAACCATCGGTGGAGCGCGAGGCGTATGAAGAGGTCAAGCTCGAGAAGGACCATGCCACGAAGGAGATGAAAGCCCCTAAGGCGAAGATGGCAGCTTTGAGTGAAGCTTTGAAGGCAGTGGACATCGAGATGGAAGAGTTGGAGTCGAGTGTGAAGAATAATGCACAAGCTATGCATCATATAGTGAATGCACCATGGTGATTTGTCAACAATATTTGCACGGCTTCGGTAACATATTTTTGTTTCGTTTTGAGAACATCTCAGGGGACATTTTTTGTTTCGGTGTGAGAACAAGCTGCGATTACTATGGTACTGTTTTTGGTGCAACAAAAATATAGATTTAAGCATGTAAATAAATTAGTCTGTTAAATTGCCATCCTAATGTGAGCATCCATTCGCATATTAAACGCTTTCATTTGCACTTACTTAGGCATTTCTTGCTCTAAAAGCACATGGTTAGTGGTTCATGTACTAATTATTTTATTTGTGCGGTACCGCAACGGGTAATTTAGAGGATACTTAATAAGCCTCATATTTGATATGTATATAGCAAGTAAGACATGAAAATCATGTATATTAGCATCTATTGACATATTATTAATATGTTTTCGGTTGCACTGATTTAGACATTTCTTACACTGAAAACACATGGTTAGCAGCTGCTATTTGCGCGATAGCGCAACCGGTCATCTAGTTGTTGTAATGCGACTGGATCATGTGATCCTTTTTGATGTAAGATTATTATGGTGTTGTAATGAATGATGTGTTGTGATATGAACTTATTATGTCTCGCAAAAAAAATCTTCCTGGGATTGCGATGTATGGCATAATAGGCATCTGGACTTAAAAATATGGGTGTTGACATAAACTTTGACCAGATATGTGTGCATATATAATATATCTATTGACGTGTACAAGTAGATTGCCTATTCCTTTCCATAAGTTCGGACTATTGGTTCAAGTGGCTAGTGCATGAAGCTTAACATGGTATCAGAGCCCCAAGTCTCGAGTTCAAATCCTGGCTTTCACAATTTATTCTAAATTCACCAGCAGCCTCTTGCGGTGTGGCGTGTGGTCCCGGCGCTGCCTCTTTGCCTCTCTACACGTGTTCTTCTAGTCTACCCGTCACACGTGAGAGGGGGTGTTGACGTGTACAAGTAGATTGCCTAGCCCTTTCCATAAGTTCGGACTATTGGTTCAAGTGGCTAGTGCATGAAGCTTAACAATATCAACGCCTACAACACCAACTCAATGTTATTAGAATCATCATAAAATTTATTTTCACCTTATATGAATTTGAAATTATGGTTGATGAAACTTTGACTTCAAAACTAATGTGCATCTTAAATTGAAAATGAGGGAGTAATTCAGAGTAGAGATCTACAAAAAAGGAAGGTGTGTTTAACAGAATGAATGCACTAGCCAAGTTTTCAAAAGGAGACATGATTTAATCTTAAAACATTAGGCTCTAGTACCATAAGAAGCGAATGCCCTAGCCAAAAATTAAAAAAAAAATCCAAAATATTGAAAAAGCTAGACAAGGTATTTGAGCAGCCCGATCAATGATCTGCCCCATAAATGATGCTTGAATCAGAAAAGAGAAGAACATGGATCCACACTTCTCACAAAGCTTTCTCCCCTTGCTAATATGATTTCTGATGCAAATTTAAGGAGTAGCTCAGGTTGTTGCAGGCCAAAAGACGAGCCCCGTAATCTTCACCGTCGTCATTTACGGTTTGACCGTACGTGACTGCCGTTAATCAAAGATTTAATAAAAATAAGAGAGGAGCCCAGGGCCTATCTGTTGCCTGTACCAAATACTTACGGCTCTGCAGCAGCTCCTGCTATGTCAGCGTTCGATCCGATCCATGCGGCACAGTGCTATATTCAGATTGGCACTCACAGCGCAACACAGCTGGCCTTGGACTTTCCTCATCCCGACGGTTTCCATTCGAATTCAACCCAACTTGAATTCACCAGCAGACATTCTTAAACAGAACCCAACTTTAAACGTGTATTTGCCCGCTGGCTCTGAACTGCCACTGCTCTGCAGCTATCTTCTACCCCACTATAGGAAGCCCTGTGTAGTGTTCCACAGTTGGTAATCTATCCCAGTTAGCATTTCTTCAGTGCAGTATTTTTGTTTGATTAGCTGCCGACGATGATTGGTTATGGTTTCTTCATCTTGTTCGCCCCAGCTCAGCTTTAGTTAACTGTGAAGCTTAGCTTAGACCAGCGCAAATTTCTATCTAACAAAAGTGTACTCTAAGTGCATTTTAAGTGTCGACCCCCCGTTAAGTGCATGCTCCTCGCCGAGTCCAGGTTGAGGTTCGCTGTCATGCAATGTGGCTTATCGTCGGTCTTGGACGTTAGTGATCTATGCTCCTGTTGGCTCTTTAGTCTCAATGGATATGCAATTCGCTTTGAAGAAGCAATGAGGCCATTGTCCTTTTCATGAGGATATTAACTCCTTCCAAAACGGATTGCTAGGGATTGGGAGCTTTCTAGAGCGGGCGGAAGCTGCGTTACGTAGGCTCTCATGGACGCCTGCTGATCCTCTGGTTCTGCCTAATGTTGGCAAGGTGGGCGCAAGCGAAGCGGATCTTTATGGCTATTTCTCTCCTCGTTCTGGGGCACGCTCGGCGGTCATGGCTCCGGTCATGCATGTCATGCTTGAGCTCCTATAGTTGCATGGTGGTGTGGTTATGCATCCTTCCGCTGAGGAAGTGAGATCCGACTAGCACGAGATCTCGGATGTGGCCGGTCCACCGAATCAGGCACTTGGCTTTGAAAAGAGTGGTGTTGTTGATGCTGCAGTCTCTCTCTCGTCTAGGTCGGACAGGCATGCCCGGAGCTGTCGTCCCCAAAGAGATTTACGATTTTCTCACCACTTTGGCTACTTCTTTCCCTGAATTTGCGTTTAATTGATGGTGCCTCCCCAATGTCATGGCCAATCTTCAGTGCGGTGTTGGAATGTCATGTTTTGAGTGTTCATTCGGGCTGCTTGTGGTCTCTTCTGTTTGCTAGAGTTGGTGCGGCGCGCCTAGTTGTTCGAATCTCTATTAGGCTTGGTTGTGGGTGTGTGTGGATATTTGTGTAGGTTTGGTCTTGTTGTTGTAGTTTTTCACCCGGTTTCTTGTATCTAGGTAAAAAAACCAGCATGACATATTCTAAGGCAAAATTGCCCACAATGAAAACTGGCATGGGAAATATTTATCTTGCTTTGAAAATATTGTGCTTCAAATTGGATAAAAAATAGTTTAGGGAGATTTGGATCCAATTAATCACCTTAGACTAGAGGGTGAAAATTTTAATTTTATTTAGCTTTCCGAAGCTACGCAGGCTGCCTAATTCGTGAGCTCAATCGGCTGGCAAATCCTATACACCTACCAGGTCGGTGCCTACAAGGCAGCGCACACCCTGGTCGGGTATTGGGCCTGGCCCATTTTTGTTTTATTTGTTTTTTATTTGTTTATTATTTCTGTTTTCTCTCTTTTGTTTGTTTTTCGGTTGCCTTTTCTTTTTTGTTTATTTTTCTTTTTGTTCAAAATTGAAAAGGTTCAAAATTTGAAATAGTTCAAATTTAAAAAATGTTTGAATTCCAAAAGCGTTAAAATTTGAAAATGTTTAAATTAGAAAATAGTTCGTATTAAAAAATTATTCATCATTTAAAAATGTTTAAATTTAAAATATGTTCATTTTCAAAAATAGTTCAAATTTTAGAAAACTCAAATTTTTTAAAAAGGTACAATCTAAAATAAATTCAAGTTTTTAAAATATTTTCTTTTCAAAAAATATCAAAATTTAAAAATGTTCAATTTTTAAAAATTATTTAACTTTTAAAACTGTTCAAATTCTAAACTGTTCAATTTTGAAAAACTGTTCGAAATTTTCTAAATATTTTTTTCTCGAATAATGGTTTTGTTTTTCCCAAAAAATTGTTAGATTGTAAAAAAAATAGAAAGGAAGAAAAAAAAGGAAATTACCTTAATCAGATGGCCGCGACCCACTGAACTGCCCGACGTAGCGGCGGTGTGCGGTGGCTTGAACCTTCCGCCGATCATGTTGGTATATAGCAACCCCCAATCGGTTGGGAGGTGCTGTCCGCCGACCAGGTCGGTGCAGACGGACCACCGCACACCCAGGCCAGGTATGTTGGGCCGACCCACTTTGTTTTTTTCCTTTCTCATTTTTTCTTTCTATTTTTTCTCCGTTTTGAATCTGAATAGTTTTAAGTTTGAATAAATTTCGAATTGAACGATTTTCAATTTTGAACAAATTTTCAAATTGAATGATTTCGAATTTTAACAAATCTTAAAATTGAACAATTTTCGAATTTGAAAAAAATTGGATTTTTTCTCGAATTTTAACAGTTTTCGAATTTGCACACTTTTCGACTTTTGACATTTTTCAAATTTAAACAATTTCAGCTTTGAACAATTTTCATATCTGAAAAAAAAAAGGAGAGAAAGAAAAACAAAATAAGAAAACAAACAGAAAAGAAAAAGAAAAAAAGAAAAAAAGAAAAAAGAAAAAAGAAAAAAGAAACAGAAAATAGACACCGAACTAGGCCGACCAGGCCGGCCCATACCGCACGCGGGTGTGCGGCGCACGGTAACGGACGACCTGGTCGGTGTATAGGTTTTCCGAAGGTCGCTGGCAGAATCTGGCGGGGGGTGCTGTACGCCGACCTGGTCGGCCCGGACCAGGCGCCGCACACCCCCAGGCGGGTTGTTGGGCCGGCCCAACATTCCCACACCTTTTTTTCCTTTTTATGTTTTTTCGTTTTTCTTATCTATTTTTTTATGTTTTTCAAAAGGTGATTCTTTTTAGATCCGATTTTTTAAATTATCTTAGTTTGAGCATTTCTTAAATTTAAATATTTTCAAAATTTGAGCATTTTTTAGATTGGAACAATTTTTTAATTGGAACAAATTTTAAATTGGAACAAATATTTTCAAAATTTATTATTTTTTAGATATGAACAATTTTCGAATTTGAACAACTTTTATAGTTGAACAATTTTCGCATTTGAACAATTTTTATACTTGAACAATTTTCAAATTTGATTTTTTCTCGAATATTTAAGATAGAACATTTTACATTTAAATATATGTTTAAATTTAAAAAATTAAATCTTAAGAACAAAAAAATAAATGGAAAATAGAAATAAACAGAAAAGAAAAATAAACAAAAAAAAGAAATAAACAGAAATGAAAAAAAAACATAACAGAAAAAATGACTGAAAAAAAGAAAACGGCCAACTGACCCAACACCCGAACTGGGTCGGTCCGTACCGCGCGCGGGGGTGTGCGGCCCGCATTACGCGCCGAGCTGGTCGGTGTATAGGAAATCCGCAATCGGCTTGCCAACGCTCTGGACCATGTAGGTTGTAGCTCGTCACACATGGACCATAACTTCACCTACGATGCTTGTGAGGGGCGGAGCTACAATGTTGGCCCGTTGTGAATTGACCCCGGTGACTCTCGTGCAACCCGTTTATGTGAGGAATGACCTGGGCCGCGCCCTATTTATCGCGATAGTTTTGTTCTTCGGTTTTAGAAACATTCTAGAAGGTTTTGGTCGTCTTTTTTTTGGTGGGTTCGACGGTTCCCTCTGGTTCTTCCTTGGTTTTCCTCGGTGCTTTGTTTTTTCTCCTTTTTTTTCTTTCTTTATTGGTTGAATTTTTTAAACATTTTTTAAATTCCAAACATTTTTTAAATATGAACCTTTTTATTTTTGAACAAATTTTTCCTGAACCAGTTTTTCAATAAATATTTTTTTAGAAAAGTTTTTTCAATAATTTTTACATCAACTTTTGTTTGAACAATTTTATGTATAAATAATTTTGTTTCTAAACAAAAAAAAAATTAAGAAATTTTTAGTTTGAATTTTAAAGAGAAATGTGGAGACGATGCGTTACCTAGGCTAGCCCACCAGGGAGCGGACGCGGAGGAGGTCTGCGTGCGGTGGATTATCCCGCACGCACCAGAGCGATGTATCGTTGCTCTCCTTATGTGATGGAGCACCTACTAATCGCCTCGCAATTCCAATACACCGCCCATTGCGGCCGATCTTCGGCACGCCGCACCTTCTTTAGCCTTGCGTCGCTTTTCTGGGCCAAGCTTAGTTAGGCATACACTTCACTTTTCCTATCTAGCGTAAGTACCATATAGTTGGTTTTATTTGGGTTCTTCATGCGACTTGTATATGACATCTCGGTTTTTTTCCTTTAGCTTTTCTCTATATTTTGGATATTTAAATTTGTTTAGATTTTGATTTTGTTCAAATTTTGGATTTGTTTAAATTTTTATCTTGTTCAAATTTTATTTTTTAACTTTGAATTTGTTCAAAATATTATTTTTAAATTTTGAATATGTTGAAAAATTGTTATTTTTACAAAATGTTCACATTTAGAAAATATTTTGGATTTGAAAATTTTTAAAGTTTAAAATGTTCAAATTTAGAAAAAACATATTTTAATCTATTTAAATTGAAAAAATTCAGATTTTGGAAAATTTTCCGATTTTAAGAAAATATTTGGAATTGGAAGTGTTCCAATTTTGAAAATTAGTCATATATTTTTATAAAAATATAGTTTTCAAAATTTTCTAGATCTAGAAAATACATAGATTTGGAAATAGTTCCGATTTTCAAAAAAGTTTGGATTTCGAAAAGTGTATTTAATAAATGTATACATTTGAAAATAGTTCCGATTTACGCTACAATCTCTTTTTTTATTTTTTCCTTTGTGATTAGATTTAACAAATGTATACATTTGAAATTTTTTAAATCTAAAAAATAAATTTTGAAAATTATATTGTGAAATTAAAAATAGAAATTTTAGATTAGAAAAAGTTCAAAATTTTAAAATATTAAAAATCTAAAAACATTCAAATTCAAATCTGAAAAATTCAAACATGATTTTTTTTAAATTTAAATATTCAGGTTTAAGGAAAGATCAAAATAAGGTAATTGTCTAAACCCAAAAACCGGAGGAAAACATGAAAGCGAAAGAATCGAAATAAACATGCAGAAAACAGAAGTAAAACGGAAAAATCTAAAGAAATCCGTAAACCCTTAGCAAATGGGCTTGGCCGAACCTACCCTGCCCTATGCGGGCTAGGTTGCGCCCGCATTGGGCGGAGAATAAGGTTTCACGGTACGTGAATTCCAGCAAACGAAAAAGATTCCGGTGAAGAATCTAATTTGACCCCAGGCCACCAATTAGGATCCATTCGCAAGTGCAAACTACTACGGCCTATTTAAGCTTTGTACCATGTAGACATGTAGTGAATCCGACGTTTTTTTTTTAAAGAGTGATGAATCCACATATAAATCGCCAGAAAAAAGTAAACTCATCAGGTCAATCCATCTAAGGGAATGATCGCTCCAAATATTGACTAATCTCCTCCTCGTATGGTGGTCTTCCACCTCAACGCCCTGCAACTCTCCTGCTCCATGCGAGGTTTCTTTGTTGTTTCTGTTTTTTTTTCCGGCAGAAGCAGGTTCAATCTGTAATTCTTACTACAGTTTTGGTATGAAAATTTTCATGTAAGGTCTCGTAGATCTCTTGAGTTATATCAATCCACTTCTTTTTATATTTGGTATTTAGGTATGCTATATCTTTTTTAATGTTTTGAAGAAGATTTGGCGGGGTAATTAGCGATCATGTGGCAGCAGAATCCGGATTAGGCCTCAAATCCACTCTCACTATCATGAGAAAGTACCAGTAATAGTAGAAACGTAATAACTTTCGGAAACATTTCTTTTCAAAATAATTTGTGATTTTTTATGATACATTACCAACTAAGATTTCCTAATTTATGTGAGTTTACTCTAGAAAATTTGTGTGAGTTACATATTGTAGACATGTTAGTTACTACAAGCTATATTTTCTTTTGTCGTGTGGCTTAGTCATTAGTGTTACTTATTCGAGAAACTCTACCGGACAGTGCTAGGAATGTGTGTACAGTAAAACTTATTTTCAGTATGACCTGGCGTCATCCCGGTTAGATATCGCGAAATTGTAAACATTTTTTCCATGTGGGGTCCACCAGTATCTGCTAGATTGTGTTTTTGCCCTACTATTGTAACTAGTATAAATTCCCATCCATTGCCACGGGTTCTCAAAATTCTTTCATCAATGCACATCTATAATTCACAACTCACGATGAAAATTTAAAAAAAATATAGAGATATCATAATGTACTACAACATGATAATACCAAACGCAATAACAAGACAACATTATTGTGATATACGTGATTCCAAATTCTAGGTCTTCTTGTTACTCTTTCAGGGTAAGTCCCGCACCTAAGTTCAACCTATCCTTCTGGAATTTTGGAAAACCATGTTGCATGAATGCACTAGAAAAGGAAATTGCTTCAGATATGGCCTACCGGTATATCTGGGTGAAGAAAAAAATGATCTGGGTTAAGAAAAAATTCCAGGAAAACATAGCCTACCGGTATAATGTAAGAAGACTGATCGCAAGAAAACTATGCTTGATATGAATATATAAGATATGGAAGGACACAAGTCTCTTAGATCCCAAAATAAAACTGAAAAGTGAGTCCAACTGTCAAGAAAACTCCCATCATATTTTATGCCAAGGATATGCTCGTCTTCAGCACATTTGTGCTCTCTAACTCTTGAACAAGCAAGAACATATAGCAATACAAATATTTTTATTCAAAAGTAGTAGTAGAAGCAAAAGAATCTTCAAAGAATTAAGTCAGATTTAGTCTATGGATTATACTATGCTAGCATATAAAAAGCAGGGAGATCATATCAAGTCATGCCCATGAGATAAATAAAAGTAGCTTTTTAGTGACAACGTAAGAAAAATATTTGAAATAACAAGCCTTGTCAATTTTTTACTAAGTAAACTGGGCAGGCCAAAGTTGTAGACTTAAAAATGCCAAGGAGAAGTAAATAAGTAGTCCAAGATCAATATGGTATTTTTCTACCGCAGCATGATAGAATATCGAGCAATTAAGTAAAGATCCAAATGGTAGTATATATTAGACATCAATGCCTTCGAGGGGTGCCCGGATTCTCTAACTTGGTTAAGCCAAGGTAGAGAGCTACAGTACACCTAACTTGTGTTGAATTCTAACCACTGGATCGTAAACGAATATCCGAGATCTCACACTTCAGTGTATCAACATCATCATGACTACAGTACCCAGCTACAGGATTGGTTGCTACATTATTTAGGTGCAGCATCAAGATCATGCCCTCCATTTACAATCCAATGGCTCACATGCCAAGTTAGGGCACTGTAGCTATCTGACTTGGTGAAGCCAAGTCAGACAAGCTGCGACATGTTCAAGGGGAAGGAAAAATGCAACAAAATCCGACCTCTAAAACAATAGATGCATTGCTTGTCATCTTGAGATAAAAAATATTGATGCATTGGGAGTGATCAATTAATATTACTAAAGTCAAGATCATTGAACCCGCATGCTGATTAGCTTCACTTTCTCTTCCTCCTGGAATACAAGTGTACCATCGGCAGCAAAAAAATTGGGTGAATATATAAAGGACACATTTCAGCACCAAACAATTGTACCAAAAAATAATGTGTTTCGGCACCAAACTGTCTGAACCAATAAACACTAAACTTGGGACCAATCTCAGATGTAGGGATGCATTAAAAATAACTACATAAACAATATTGGGATGCATATACAATCCTGGGAGTCTTTTTCACTGCCCTTTGCAGCACGACGCATAGCATTTGCAATCTGCCTAATCAGATTTCCGAAACAGTAAACATGTCATTAAATCCTAACTAAATTACCTATTGAGAATCGTCAGCTTTCTAGTTACGTAAACATCCATGAACAAAGAGCAATCTTTCTCTCGTGTATGTTTCTTCAAATCAAACTATACAGTAAATTCTTCAAACGCATCTTCTGACTGAACTGGTAAATAGTTAGCGAAAATCAGATAACATTCATGAAAAGATCATCATACTATCAAAATTTTCCTTTAACCCATTAGTCTATTACCTTGATGGGCATGCAATAGAGCTTGGACGGATCTTGATGTGCATGCAATAGTTTTAGGAACTCTCTCTTAAAAAAAGGAAACATACTTAAATTTTCAAGGTGTCTCCTATTTCAGCTCTTGGGCTGTTTTTTCATCGTTTTCTTTTGCATGGATCCACACAGTTTGATGTCGTTCGTTTAACATAAAGTTGTACTGAATCCATGATAATTAATATGGATAGCAAAGAGTAGCTGCATTTGTTTACCCTAACAGTTAACATGAAGTCAACTGAGTTGTTAACTTCTACTACAACATAATTATTGTTGCCCATATGCCCTAAGCTTCTACTACAACATAATTATATTCACTTCTTAAAGTTCAAACTCAAACCATATACTAATATAAATACTAATCAATCTTGGTTTAATACTTAGATTAACACTTGACACTCGAATTAACCTGGACCCTTCACCTATAGTATGCATCATGCTCTTTTCCTGCATCCATCCCCTGATTGGATTTTTAGGAAACCTTGAATGGCTTGTAGCCGGCGACGTCCTTGATGAGCCCCTGCACGGAGCCGGCGGCTGCGAGGACGGAGACAACGAGGCACGCGACGCTGAGCACGTTCATCCACGTCCACGTCGGCGAGAACCGCCGAACCTTGGCCTGCGCCATGTACATCTCCACGGGGAAGTACACGGTGAGCGGCCAGAACGACACGGCGCCGATGAGCCCCAAAAAGTCGTTGAAGAAAGGGAAGAGCATGGCCACCACCGCCGTCAGGATCACGTACGACGTGCGCCAGACCAGCCGGAACGGATTGATGGGGAACTCGCCGCCGCCGAGGATTGCCGGAAGGGGCACTGCGCGCTCGGCGTGGATGAACGCGGCGTCGGGCCACCGGGAGCGCGCCCAGGTCTCGACGAACTGGTAGATCGGCTGGCAGAAGACCTGGTAAGCGCCGACGAGGTGCACGACGATGCAGACGTTGCCCACGTCGACGAGCCAGAAGGGCTCGTAGAAGCCGAAGCCCGTGAGGAAGTTGCCCGGAGCGCTGCTGCCGAACGCAGCGTAGCCCAGCACGCCGCACAGCATGTAGAACGTCGTCGTCGTCGACACGCCGATCAAGGACGCCTTCTTCATCACCGTGTTCTCCGCCGGGCTCGACCGCAGCGTGTCCTGCACCCAAAAATGAAATCCGCCGGCCTTGATCAACATTTGACGTCTGTAGATATTATGCAGTCGGTTTGCGCAGGTATTTTTAACCTCGCTTGTGCTATTTAGCAGTCCACAAGATTGCACATTTTTCGTGGCACATAACAAATGTGCAAGTTTAAGCAAAATTATTCTAAATATACTTTTATTTGTACTCTAAGGTTTCACTGATTTCACAGTGTATTTATTTTATTTTTCTAGTTCTCCTTTCGAGAACTTAAATGCAAAGATAAGGCGAAAAGCCTTTGCTTCTTCTTTCGATTGGATAGAAGCTCATACTCGACTTCAACAACAGGTTTGGTGCTGATGTGTCCAAATCCCATGCTCCTACGCCGGGTTGATTGATGTGTCAAAGACTAATGCTCCTTCTAAGGTTGATAAAGGTAAAGCAGTGCCCCAAAAACCTACTATATCTATTGAGAGGATTTTTATGGTACCCTGGTACTCCTCTCTACTGAAGCACTCGATAGCACACTACGAGTTTTGCTTCCGTGTCCCCCCCTCTCCAAACTTTGGCCCTCTGTGGACGATCAGAATCTCATGATATCCCTTTATAGGCTAACTTATTTATTTAACTTTAGTGGTTGGGAGGGGGAGGGAGAGAACACCGAAGCACACCTCCTAAAAATGTATTACTTTGGATGAGGAAAGCATACCGGAAATACTTTTGTACACCCACGCATTTGTGTGGGTGTTTCCGTCACCGTTCATTTATTACTCGAGATTCGTGCCCATCATGGTAGATGGAAAGATTTCTTTCTCTCTCCTCTTATTATCCGAATCTTAAAGCACAATGAACGATGAAGGAAACACCCACATCCATGCGTGGGTGTACAAAATCCATTCTCAGAAAGCATACAAACATAACTTCTTACTGGTACATTGTTAGGTCGGTGATCAACATGTGCATATGCATCAATGCCTTTACTGTTGAAAAGTAAATATTTTCCTTGGATGCTCTTGATTTTCATACCCATCTAGAATGAGAGTGGCGATTGTCAAATGAACTCGACCTCCTGTGCATGTTGTTACCGTAGGATTCACAAGGTTTCCTGCTTTGTGGTTCGTGCTTCCAAGCATTATTAATTTCATGTTTCGGATATCTAAGATGTATTGAAACGGAACTGAACAAACTGGTTTCATGAACGGGGTGTCCGGTGGACGGGGAATAAGTCATTTCTCCACCCCGAAAGTCTGCAGTGCATTAGGTGCGAAGCAGAGTAGAGACCCTCTTGTTGGCTATTGGAGCATTTTCGTCCAAAGAATCCATTCTGCTATTTATTTGATCTATAGGGACTACTAAATTTGTCCTCATGATAGAGTCATAGGATTCACCCATACTGCTATCCTTCAGAATTTGTCCTCCAGCAAGACGGGTCCAAGAGATCACGGGAATGGCCATGTATATCTTGTCAAACCCACCAATGTGTTTTCTGAGATATTTTTTCATTTTGTTCTAGAAACAAGGTATCACATGAAATTCCAGATATCCACTCCAACACATCGAGTATTTTTCTTGCAAGAACTACATCAACATGGTGAATTATCTACTCATATTGATGTACATCAAGATAGTATTAGTTACCTGAATTTCGATTAGGACATTGGAGTAGGAGTATGCAAAGGCGATGTCACCAAGAGACTGGAACGTCCTCCAAATTTTCTCAATCGCAGATACATCCACCCCAACAGTCACCCCTGTTAGCGTTGTCTTGGCATGCACCCCACCTACAAAAATCAATGAGTCACAACATGTACATGCAGCGTACCATGGAGCCAACATGGCTGATACCAACAAAAATAGATGCATCATCGGCTATCAATATGTCCAATGTCCGCTTGCACAACCAATAATAAATCATATCACCAGCATATATATCTCTTTGTTTTCTTCCTTATGAAATTATAGTTTGTGAATTATCACACCAAGACCATCCACGGGATATAAAATTTAAGAAATAAATGATCCGACGTGATACATATCCATTAATATGTTGTAGAAAGACCATATATATCTTTTTTCTTTCACATGTTCATACTGAAAGCCAGATATGTGCTATAGTATTTATTTACCTACTATCCTTGCTATGGAGAGGCCGAGACCAATGGTCGAGTAGGCGAGGGACATGACGGCGGCAACGATGGAGAGCCACCAGATCTTGTGAAAGTTGGGGAGCTGCGAGAGCAAAATCTGGATGGCCGCAAAGATGATCATGTTGGTGGTGTTGGACGCCTTACATGCCGCATCATGGCCGTTGTGGTGGAAGCAGTTGGACCGTCCGATTGCTCTGCATAAATATGGAACATTGATGATATATGTTGTAAGGAATAAACACAAATTAAAATTAAAGTAAAGGCTGTAGTTTGGTACTTTCAAGTTCTAACTATATGCTTCCCAGACTCGATCAATCAATAATTTTTGTGCAATATGAGGTTCAATCAATTCCACTATTTGCCTATATTGAAGAATCAAAATTGCCACATTCTTCTGTTTTCTGGAGCTGTTATATGACTTTCTTGTTCTAGCCAATGGCAATATGTATAGGCCACTCCTTTCCATAGATTCTGTTTTAAGGCAAAAGTAGTACCATTTTTTTCCAAGTACTTTTGAACTGTCAAGTTGTGTTATCATCCTGCCAACTTTTTCTCTGTCCGCTGGACCGATCCTAAAGAAAGACCTTCTCATTTGACTGCTTATTTTGCAAACAGATCAGAAATGCTCTGTTGTTTTATTTACCCTATAGAGAAGTGGACTCGTGTCGAGAAATAGCAAACTACCAAAACAGCATTTGGCAGGCATGCACACACAAAACAGATGAGACAATCAAACCACACGGCTCTGACCAAGTTTTTTCTCATCTACTACTACTAGCTATAGATTGCAGAAAAGAAGAAAACAAAGTCATATGCATGCATGCCAATCATGCTTACCCCATGCTGATGGCCGTGGTGATGGTGTAGCCGATGGTCACGCCAACCAGGTTGATGTACTGGGCCAGAGCGCAGAGCCTGTACTTGCCAACTCCTGCAGCGTCATTATTTCTTTTTCAATTAATCGCAAATCAGAAGAGGTTATTATAATTTGGTTCATGACTGTACTCTGCATATATACCTAGGTTGGCCCTGACGGCTTGGCCGTAGGTGTAGTTGCGCTTGCCATGGACGGGATCCGGGGAGCGGTAACAGTCGGCGAGTAGGCTGGAGCAGAACCAGGTGATGACAGAGAAGGCGACGAGCACGGCGGGGCCGATCACCCACCCGAGCTGCGCGATGGCCCAGGCCAGGGACAGCACGCCGGAACCGATCACCGCTGTGATGATGTGGGCACTCGCCGTTACCAGCGTGCCTGCATCGTCGTCGTCGGACGTTACCATGTGCTTTGCCTGCATGGCAGCCGGCCGGTTCCAAGACTACTCAGGAATTGCCAGCTAGCTAGGAGAGGATGCGTACCGGTGCGCCTCTCGCGGCCGTCGTCGTCGATGTCCGTCCGGTCGCCGAAGCCGGCCTCGGCGATGCTGAAGGCGGCGGGGTTGGCCTTGCCCTTCTCCTGTCTCTCCATCCCCATCGCTTGGCTGCGCGTGCCTCTAGGCTCTAGCTCGCTAGCTCGGTCCTCACACAAGCGGCGTGACAGAGTTATGTACGTCCGCCTCGTGTCCGAGCAAGAGAGAGAGGTGTTGGTGGTAATTGAGGAAGACAAGGTCCTTATGTAGAGGAGTGGAGTGGACTCAAGGAGGAAGAGAGAACGGGGACCGTCTGGGAAAGCAGAGCGTGTGCGGCTGAGCTTTCCACGAGCGGTTTAGATTTGATGCGGCCCGGGAAGAAAGTGCTCCGCTACCCTATGCTCCCCTTCCAGGACTATAGAGGGTCTCCTCTCTCTCATTTGCTACAATTCAAGATTGGAACTCGCCACCTGCCATCCATTCTCCATAGCACATCACCTGATCAAATTAACCACAAACATGTTTTGGATACTGCCATAGGGTCTCTAGCCTCTACTGCAACAGGTGCATGATGGTCAGATGGTGTGGAACTATGGGTTACATGCATGAATTCTTCCTATCAATCAAACATAAACAAGGTCGGAGACAAACCTCGGGCCAAGTTGGAAACCCTTGGTCTCATGATAAAAGACCACTTCTCGATGTAAGTGGGCAGCGGGATGTTAAATTTAGATATGAGTGGTACGTAGAAAATGGAACATCAATTAAATTCTAGGAGGATATCTGGTTTGGTAATATTTCCTTAGCTGCCCAATTTTGAGAAAAATATTTTGTCGTTAATCAACAAACTAAAACCATTGAAGAGTTGAGGGATGAACATTTTAGATGTACTTTTAGGATAACTTTCATTGAAACTATGATGAACCAGTGGCAAGAAATTTTGAAATAGCTAGTAGTATATCCTTCAAAGATCAAGAGGACCAGTTGATTTGGACATATGAATCTAATGGGATTTATGTGCCCAAATCCATTCATGCCATTATTAATTTTAGAGGGATACAACACATTTACTTCCATGTTGTGTGGACACTGACCCCCCCCCCCCACCCCCAGGGTGAAAATCTCTCTGGGGTGGTTTTTCCAAAATAAGATGATGACTAGGGATAACTTGAGTAGAGGAGTTCCTAAACCTCTAGTTGTAAGGAGATAGAATCTAGTAAGGGAAAAGATGAATGGAGCAGGTAAGCTCTGCGCACCTGCACATTTTTCCACTTTGTCTTCTTTGTATCTTCTAAATTATGCAATTTTTTGATTTGATTTGTTTGCAGGTCACTCAAAAATAACAAATAGACTGGAGGAAAAATAGTTCAGATTTTTTTGTGAAAATTTAAAATTTTAGTTATTTAAAATTCAAAACAAATTCTTGAAATACATATATAGATAATGACATAAAAAAATACAAAATATTTTTCCCACATTCCAATTGTTATGTTTAAGTGATTTGCAAATTTTTTAGTTCAAAAAATGTGTGGTGTGAGAGATACAAAAATGAAAAATTGTTTGAGAGGGAAAAAAAGAACTTGCACGAATCTTGATGCAGTATAGATGGTATGGATATGGGTGCTTACCAAGCACCTGCTCTCAAAGTCCACTCTCATCTGGTAAACACCTGTTCTTTGAGTCTACTGTGTCTAGTATGCTTTGGGATGATTTGTATGAGGTTTTTAGTGTGATGATTACTGACTTCTTAAGCTTCGCATCTAAGTGGCAATGTAAGACAACATACTTGCAACTTAATGTTATTTCCTTTGCTATCATTTGGAACAACTTGAACTTTATTGTGTTTAATAGAAAAACTTAGTTGAATATGAAACAAGTTTGGCAATTGGCCTTGTCCTAGCTAACTGGGCAATTGGAAGGTCAAAGACCAGGAGTGGGTTCTGGTGGATTCTTCGTGGCTCTTCTAAACAAAAATAAAAGGAATCTCCCTCTAGTACTGAAGCCGGACTAATCTGCAAGCATTTCTGGTGGATCTCTATCTGGAACCTGGAAGACTACTACATCCTAAAGATGAAACCGTCCACATGGTGAAAATGGGATGATCCCTGCAAAATGCTTTGAGCGATCACTAGAAACTGCATTGAACCTCAATGATAGAGCTTATGTTAGCGTTCCTGCTGAACCTTAGTAGACCATTGGATAACTGTCTAGTTTTTGCCGTAAAATGTTCTTAGCACATGGTTTCGCTATGTGTGGCATATCTGTTCTTGGAGGTTCTGTAAAATCTCCTGACCAGATGGTTTCTCTATGTATGGCGTATCTATTCTTGGAGGTTCTGACTTAGCGCTGGCTGAGACATTATGCCCGGCCTTTTTGTTGTTGCTTGTAAAAACCTGACACCGTGGTTTCGCTTCCGTTTTTCAAAAAAAAAATCACTTCTCGGGGATGTAGATGTATACTTTCTCAGTCTCATTATATTGCATAAGATTTATTATAAACAATATGTCAGTTGATTAGTTGTAATAACATAGGATTGTTCCATTATTATAATCAATATATTAGTTGTAATAACAAGGAGTATTATATTATGGGACGAAGGAAATACCAAATTATGGTCGGACGTGCACTCCTACAAGTTATATCCTTTTGACATATCTTGCAATACCACCATGAAACTAGGATTTCAGCACCACACTCGGAAAAGCATTTCGAAGCAAATTTTGTTAATGGAAGTCATAACATTCCTCTATTAATTAGAAAAGTTGTTTTTTTATTCAAGATCCCCCAAATAGCAACTGAAACTGAAAGCGAGGGTCATTTTCACGTGAACCAAGACAACCATGCCTGATATAACTCTAGCCTTTTCGAATACATTGAATTAACTAGCCATGCATCAATATACTCCTAACTATATTTGCTTTTGGCAAGTTTTCCTCTACACTATATTTCGATTCTGGTTTTCCTCTACACTGCCTATATTTGAATCTCTGGTAACACACATGTGGATTGTGCAGTTTGATCAACCAAACACCTAACGTTACACTGTTCCAAAACCTTTAGTACCCTCTCGATCGATTTCGACATTTCCTCCAAATGGTTGGGTGACTTGGGCCGTCTCTTTGTACCATAGTTCTTGTTAGGTTCACAGGATTCTAACCCATCGATCAACGCTGGTCTGCCGGACAGCAACCTGTTGATGCAACAATACCGGCACAAACAGCTACAGACAGAACAGCTAGGGTTAACATCTACTGGTGGCACTGGAGCTTTACTGGATCGACGTTACCATCGGTCAGTCTCAAGCCAGCGTGCAAGAAAATTATAAGTCCTTGAATTAACAAGTCGGTCTACAGATTTATCTCCTTACAACTCGCACATATATAGGAAGAAAACTTTGAAGTTTTTTATGTTAAAAAGTAATTGGAATTTGACAGCGGAGGATTTCCTCGTCAAGAATATGTGATGAGATTCTTTTAGGGTGACGGTTGCAGACGCCAACACATGCCATGCACATGAACAGTAGCCCAGGAACAGTGTTGCATGGCAATTTCCGTGCAACAATTTTTTTGACAGTAGTTTCACTCAATATTTTTTTTTACCACAACCAGCATCACCTACACATTAAAAAAAAATTAAACGGGGGCAAAAGTTTTGCCCCAATCTATTGATTAAGGATAAGTTTAGCAAGTTTACAGAAACCGCAAATACGTTACAAGGTTACAAGAATTACTCTCCCGGCATGAAATCCCCCAACCATTAATTCCATATAGTAACTTTAGAACAATTCGTCAACGGTAACCAGGCGGTAATTCTTCACCAGTAGTACCTCGCAGTAATTCTCCAACAGTATTCTGGAGCATATACAATACCGCATGGACAATAATTCTTAACGGTAATTCCGCATCGCAATCACCTCAGGACATGTATAATGGTAGGGAAGACATGTCTTCTCTTAGTAATCCACGTCATCTAGAGAAGGCGATAAATATTAGACATATAATGTATTATCTCTTTTTGTCATCTCTTACAATAAATGAGAATTAATTATTTTTAGTAGGAAATTGTGTGACTAAAGGAAGATAAGTCGTACAATGGGAAAATAGTCTTCTCTTATTTCACAAGAGATCATCTCTTAGCTAAGGGAAGACAACCTTCTCTTTCTTCCTTCTCTCTCCTCCAACTAAGCAAAAAATCTTACGTGACAAACAAAAGAGAAGGCTGATGTCACCCCATTGTACATACCCTTACGGGTTACCTCTGCTATGGTAAATATCCAGTTTTTTATTCATGATAATGATAACACATTCTTGGGTAAAATAGTATTAACTCTCAGCCCTCGGGCTACTGTTCATGCATATGAACAATAGCCCATGAAGTGTACTACACAGGAACAGTGTTACACGGTAATTTTCGGGCAGCAATTTTTTAACAGTACTTTCACGCAATAATTTTTACCACAATCAATATCGCATAAACAATAATTTCGTGTAACTTAGCAACAATTTGCCAGCGGTAGCCAGGAAGTAATTCTTCACCAATAGTACCTCGTAGTAATTCTCCAACGTTGTTCTTCCTCTCTAATCTCATCCTAGCATTTGTTGCTTTGGTGGGATTTGAGTGTGAAGGATTTGAACACCTCTAGTGTTCTTACTTTGCATCATTGCATAGTGTTGAGCTCTTCACCACGATTAGTTCGAGTGAGAGACCGTGAGCTTGTTACTCTTGGAGGGAGACCTCCTAGTTGGCTTGGTTGGTGTCCCGGTGACCTCTTCGTGGAAGATTGTGAAGGGGCCCGGGCTTCTCCTTTGTGGAGCTTGTGAAGTGGTTGTGGAGCTTGCCATCTCCGGAGTGGAGGAAAAGCTAACCATAAGGAAAGGGCCATTATCCTTCGTGGTTTTGGCTCAGAGAAGAAGGTGAGCCTTCGTGGCGTTGGGGAATCCTTTGTGGGACTTCCACCTCTCCAAAAGGGACGTACCTTCTTGCAAAGAAAGGGAACACGGGAATACATCTTCATCTCTGCGTGCCTCGGTTATTTCTATACCCGAGCTTACTTTCCTTGTGATAGCCATCGAGATTGAAGTATCTATTTTATGTTGCTATCACTTTTTGTTCATATATATTGTGCATATCTTGCTTAGCTCTAGTTATTGTTGTTGCACTTAGTTGAGCCTAGTATATTTAGGATTTGTGCTTGTAGAATAAACATAGCTTAATTCTGCATTCTTACAAGCTAAATCCGTAAGAGTTTTTAAACGCCTATTCACCCCCCTCTAGGCGACATCTCGTCCTTTCAATTACTAACAAAAAAAATCTAAATAATATTACTAACAAAAAAATCTAACTAATATTACTAACAAAAAAATTCTAACTAATATTTCTAACCAATAATTTTTCTGACTATTAATACTAATTTTTCTAACTAACTTTTCTAACTAATATTTTCTAACTAAATAAACCTAACTAATATTTTCTAACTAAATAATCCTAACTAAATTTTCTAACTAAATAAACCTAACTATATATACTAACATTAAAACAAAAAATAACAAATAAACAAATAAAACTATTATAACTAACAAAATAAAAATAAAAAATGGGGATGTGTGGCCGGGGCGCCTCACCCGTCGGACGGCGCGCGGAGAGGCGGTGACGGCGTGCAGGTCGGGGCTGGCGTGGCGGCGGCGTCTGGAGAGGAAGAAGCGGTGGCGGCGGCGGTTGGAGAGGATGAGGCGACGGTGGAGGTTGGAGAGGACGAGGCGGCGATGGCGGCGGTTGGAGACGAGGCATCACGTGGAATGTCGAGGCGGCGCGGATGGGTGGCGCGAGCGGCGTTGCGGGAGGACGGCGGCGGCGCTCAAAATTTTAGCAGCCTGCCGGAGTCAAGTTTCTCCTCACGCGATTGCATGTCCTTAGTTTTTTTCCTGGTGATCTGGGGAAGAAGGAGGAGGGGCGCGCGTATATAAGGGGATGGAGCTTTAGCACCGGTTCGTGGTTGGAACCGGTGCTAAAGGGTGTTTTTGGCCCACCTCTGTGTGGCGCCAAGGGCACCCATTAGCACTGGTTCCAGCCACGAACCGGTGCTAAAGGTCAAATTTTCAGAATTTTTTTGTTGTTCCATTGTTTCCCGCCTTTTTTCTCTTTCATTGGTTCCAGCCACGCGGGATAGGTTCCCACCACGACGCCGCGCAGGATATTTTCCCGACACAACTCCGCGCGGGTTAGTTTCCCGCCACGACGCGCCGCGCGGAGATTTCCCGCCTACACGCCCTCTATAAATAGCGTGTACGTCACCGTCTCCCACTTCACTCACCGAACCCAAGCCCATTTCACAATGCCCCCAAAGCCGCACCTGCCGCCGGTGGAGGTGGACCCGCAGCTCACAGAGATAGAGGAGTGCGAGGAGGCGGTGCTAGCGGCTACCATAGAAGCATTTGAGAGGCAGAGTCTCCAGGCTGCATAAGCGACGGCGTGAGGAGGAGCTGGATAGTGAGGAGATGCATAAGCGTTGTCGTGAGGAGGAGCTGCAGCAGCTGCTGCGGGAGGAGGCGGCAGCCAGGAGGGCAGCAGCAGATGCACGGAAGAACTAGTCGAAGTCATTATTTTAGTTTAAATTTAGTTAACGTATCTTGTTAAATTTCAATAAAGTCATTGTCGTTGTTTTAGTTTAAATTTAGTTAAAGTAATCTGAGTGAGCCTTATCTGAGATGGTGGGTTAGTTTATATACCCCCTTTTATCCCGGGTGGGGGCTCAAACCGGGACACAAGATGAGGGGCTTAATCTGGGGGAGGCTTATCTGGTGTTTGTCTTATCTGGGGGGGAGGGCTCATCTGGGGGGGGAGGGGATTATCTGGAGGTACACCGCTATATATAGCCTCTCCGGGGAGAGCAGAGAGAGCAGCCCGAGGAGAGAGGAGAGGTAACGACCAGGAAGGAAATACCCTCTCCGACGTAGCTTCTCGAAGATGTCTTAAACGGCCGGCCGTCTTAGAAATCTTCGGAAGCTCCGCCCGAGGAACTCTTCCCGCAAGCAAGGAGTCCCGCCCGGAAGCTGCTAGTATACACCCAACAGCCAGTAGCTCGTGGTACAAAAGGAGGGAGAGCAAAGAGAGCTTCCCGGGAGCTGGTATACACCCGGCGACGACGATCCGGATGGAAAGAGCCTCTCCGGCGGAGCTTCTCGAATATGTATTAGATGGTCGGTTGTCTTAGACATATTCGGAAGCTCCGCCGAGGAACTCTTCCCGCAAGCGGGACTCGGCACGGAAGCTGCTAGTATACACCCAACAAGTTTAGGAGGAGGAAGTTTTCCCTTTCATCGCACGAAAAAGCCATTTTCCATTTACGAGGTGCCGAAAAGGGGTGTTTTGTGAAGCAACCACCAAATTAAAGTTTAACATTGGTACCAACACAGTTTTCAAAAATACTAGACCACCTAAGATGGATAATTTCCCAACCGGTGTATATGGAATCTTTCCGTCCACCCCTCATGAAAAAAACAAATTCCTGTCGAATCGGTAGGAGGCCGACCAGATTTGAATTACATGAACATGATATAATGGTCAAGATTTTTTTGTAAAAACCTTTATTGGGTTCACAACATGCTATTTCATCAGAGATCTAGTGCAAGTTTAGCGAAACTCTGCCCCGAGCGAATGATCTTCATGCCCGTCGTTTTGAATATAGTTTGAAACAAGCATAAAAAACTCAAAAACGATCCAAACAACGCGAAACTGTCGCGTGCTGACATATTTTGTGTCATAGTTACAAGGAAAAATAATAAACTTGGAGAATTGCATACATCACAAAAAATCCTTTACAATATGATCATGTTCGAGGTTTCATGGCATTTAGGTCAAACGACCTATGTTACTGAAAGAATCGTGACATAGTTTGTGATAATGTGCCCATATTGTGCACACATGTGCATCTTGGGATGTCTTACGATATTGCAGGAGAAAGTTTTTCTATTCATCGCACGAAAAAACCATTTTCCATTTTCGAGGTGCCAAAAAGGGGTGTTTTGTGAAGCAACCACCAAATTAAAGTTTCGCATTGGTACCAACACATTTTTGAAAAATACTAGAACACCTAAGATGGATAATCTCCAAACCGGTGTATCTGGAACCATTCCGTCCACCCCTAATAAAAAAGACAAATTTCTGCCGAATCAGTAGGAGGCCGGCCAAATTTGAACTACAGGCACATGATATAATGGTCAGGATTTTTTGTAAAAACCTTTATTGGTTTCACAACATGCGATTTCATCAGAGATCCAGTGCAAGTTTAGCGAAAATCCGCCCCGAGCGAAGGATCTTCATGCCCGCCGTTTTGAATATAGTTTGAAACGAGCATAAAATTTCAAAAACGATCCAAAAACGCGAAACCTTCGCGTGCTTTCATATTATGTGTCATAGTTGCGAGGAAAAATAATAAACTTGGAGGATTACATACAACACAAAAAATCCTTCACAATATGAGCTATCATGTTCGAGGTTTCATGGCATTTAGGTCAAGCGACCAATGTAACTAATATAATCGTGACATATTTTGTGATAATGCGTCCATATTGTGCACAAATGTGCATCTTGGGATGTCTTACGATGTTGCAGGAGGAAGTTTTCCTTTTCATCGCACGAAAAATCCATTTTCCATTTTCGAGGTGCCGAAAAAGGGGTGTTTTGTGAAGCAACCACCAAATTAAATTTTCACATTGGTACCAACACTTTTTTTCAAAAATACTAGACCATCTAAGATGGATAATTTCACAACCGGTGTATCTGGAAGCTTTCCGTCCACCCCTTATGAAAAAGAGAAATTCTTGCCGAATCGGTAGGAGGCAGGCCAGATTTGAACTACAGGCACATGATATAATGGTCAAGATTTTTTGTAAAAATCTTTATTGGGTTCACAACATGCTATTTCATCAGAGATCCAGTGCAAGTTTAGCGAAACTCCGCCCCGAGCGAAGGATCTTCATGCCCGCCGTTTTGAATATAGTTTGAAACGAGCATAAAAATTCAAAAACGATCCAAACAACACGAAACCTTCGCGTGATGTCATATTATGTTTCATAGTTGTGAGGAAAAATAATAAACTTATAGGATTGCATACATCACAAAAAATCCTTCACAATATGAGCTATCATGTTGGAGGTTTCATGACATTTAGGTTAAACGACCAATATTACTGATAGAATCGTGACATAGTTTGTGATAATGTGCCCATATTGTGCACACATGTGAATCTTGGGATGTCTTACGATGTTGCAAGAGGAAGTTTTCCTTTTCATCGCACGAAAAAGCCATTTTCCATTTTTGAGGTGCCGAAAAAGGGGTGTTTTGTGAAGCAACCACCAAATTAAATTTCACATTGGTACCAACACATTTTTCGTCGCTTTGAACCTTCATTCCACACACGTTCCCAGAGACAATAAACGCTGGAGGAGCCGAGTCGATTCCATTGCACCTTCCTAGATCAATTAAAGGAAAACTGCAAGTTGCCGATGGCCTTTTCTATGCCGAGAGTGTTGACCTCATGGATCACATAAAGTTTCAACATGTATCATCCATCAAAATAAAAAGGCTAACATAGTGATCGCATACATCAAAAAAAATCCTTCACAATATGAGCTCAAGGTACATGATAATAATACAGTATGATCGCTTCAACTGTAACCATGGAGCATCTTCAACATTTAACACGGTGGCTGGGTCAATGTTCACTTTCAAGGGCGGAATTTCACTAAACTTATTATAATATTCTGACATGTCTTTCTTGTCCTAGACTCACACGATGGTTCTTTTCCCTGAAAAAACTATGTGACGCTTTGGCTCATTGGATGAGCTCGTTTGCTTATGTTTTCTTTTCTTCGGTCTGGAGGACATGTCCTTCACATAGAAAACATGAGCCACATCATTGTCTAGGACGAATGGTTTGTCTCTGTAACCAAGATTGTTGAGATTCAGTGTTGTCATTCCGTACAGCTGGTCTACCTTTACCCCTACTCCATCCAGCTTGACCCATTTGCACCGAAACAAAGGGATCTTAAAAGAAGGTCCATAGTCAAGTTCCCATATCTCCTCTATGTAACCAGAATATGTGTCCTTTTCCCCATTGTTGTTTGTTGCCTCAATGCGGACATCACTGTTTTGGTTGGTGCTCTTTTTATCTTGGGTGATCGTGTAGAAGGTATTTCCATTTATCTCGTACCCTTGGAAAGTCAGTCTTCTGACTGCCCCAGGTGTTGGGAGCGTACAATATTCTTGTGTTCAGTGCCATACGGGGCCACTGATACGTCCAAATTGCATCATTATTTTATATCATAATTTGCTGTTATTCATTGATATATTTCATATTGGGACACAATACTTATGTTATTTCATCTATTTTGCATGTTTCATGATTATTTGGAGATCGAGCACCGGAGCCGGGATTCTCGCTGGAAAAAGCACCGTCGGGATGCAATATTTCGGAAGATCAATTGTGGAAAGAAGTTTTACTGAAACTCCTATTTTTCCGGATGACGGAGGAAGCCGAAGGGGAGCCGAGTTGGACCCATGGTGGGCCCACACCATAGGGTGGCGCGGCCCATGGCTCTGGCCGCGCCACCATGTGGTGTGGGGCCCCTCGGCCTCTTTCGCCTCCTTTTCTTCGCGAAACCCTTCGTCCCGAAGACCTAAGCCACGGAGGAATCCTCACGAAGGGTTACAGCCGCCTCGCGGGGCGGAGAACACCGAGAGAAAAGAGCTCTCCGGCGGGCAGGAATCCGCGGGGAAATTCCCTCCCGGAGGGGGAAATCGACGCCATCGTCACCGCCATCGAGCTGGACATCATCTCCATCACCATCATCATCATCTCCACCATCATCACCGCCATCTCCTCCGCAGCACCTCGTCACCGCTGTAGCAATTTGGGTTTGATCTTGATTGTTTGATAGGGGAAACTCTCCCGTATCTGATTTCTACTTGTTGTTTATGCTATTGAGTGAAACCATTGAACCAAGGTCTATGTTCAGATTGTTATTCATCATCATATCACCTCTGATCATGTTCCATATGATGTCTCGTGAGTAGTTCGTTTAGTTCTTGAGGACATGGGTGAAGTCTAATTGTTAGTAGTGAACTATGGTTGAGTAATATTCAATGTTATGATATTTAAGTTGTGGTGTTATTCTTCTAGTGGTGTCGTGTGAACGTCGACTACACGACACTTCACCATTTATGGGCCTAGGGGAATGCATCTTGTACTCGTTTGCCAATCGCGGGGTTGCCGGAGTGACGAAACCTAAACCCCCGTTGGTATATCGATGCGAGGAGGGATCGCAGGATCTCGAGTTTAAGGTCTGTGGTTAGATTTATCTTAATTACTTTCTTGTAGTTGCGGATGCTTGCAAGGGGTATAATCACAAGTATGTATTAGTCCTAGGAAGGGCGGTACATTAGCACAGGTTCACCCACACAACACTTATCAAAACAATGAAGATTAATCAACTGTATGTAGCGAAAGCACTAGACTAAAATCCCATGTGTCCTCGAGAACATTTGGTCATTATAAGTAAACAAACCGGCTTGTCCTTTGTGCTAAAAAGGATTGGGCCACTCGCTGTAATTATTTCTCTCGCATTTTACTTATTTGTACTTTATTTATCTGCTACATCAAAACCCCCCGAATATTTGTCTCGTGAGCATTTACGGTGAAACCTTCATCGAAACTGCTTGTCAACACCTTTCGCTCCTCGTTGGGATCGACATTCTTACTTATCGAAGATACTACGATACACCCCCTATACTTGTGGGTCATCAAGACTATTTTCCGGCGCCGTTGCCGGGAGTGAAGCGCTATTGGTAAGCGGAATTGGTAAGGGAAACCTTTACTTGTTTGTGCTGATTTTATTTCACCTCTGCTGCTATAAGTCATTATGGAGAGATCTTCTCTTCAATTTCTATTTGGGAAATCTACTACTACTGCAACGGTAGTGGATGAGGCGCCAGGTGAGGAAGTAATACCATATAAAATACCTACGAAAATTATTGAACATGTTATGGATAACCGCTATGAAGGGGATGGAACTGTCCATCCTGGTGATCATTTACTTGTTTTTGCATGAATTATGCGGGTTATTCAAATGTGCAGGTATTGCTATGAATGAAGTTAGGAAGAAGCTATTCTCTATATCGCTGTACCGGTAAAGCGGCGCATTGGTATAAATTGCTGAAGAATGGTGATTCTCTTGATTGGGAGGACATTGTGCCTTTATTTTATTCCAAATTTTATCCTCCAAGTGAAATTCACAAAGATCGGAACCGCATATATAATTTCTGGCCTCATGATGGAGAGAGTATTGCCCAAGCTTGGGGGAGATTGAAGTCTTTAATGCTCAAATGCCCCATTCATGAGCTTCCTGGTAATATTATTATTGATAATTTCTATGCAAGACTTTCTTTTCAAGACAAGACCTTGCTGGATACTTCTTGTTCTGGATCATTTACACGCAATAAAGAAGAGTTTAAAGGGACCTTCTTGATCGGATCCAAGAAAACCACTGAAGGATGGGAGAACGACAAAGATAGAGAATCAGGTATAATTTATGATTATAAATGCATTGAAGCTTTTATGGATACTGATACATTTCGTAATATTAGTGCTACATATGGTCTTGATTCTCAAGTTGCTGCAAACCTTTAGTCTTGATGACCCACAAGTATAGGGGGTGTATCGTAGTATCTTCGATAAGTAAGAATGTCGATCCCAACGAGGAGCAGAAGGTGTTGACAAGCAGTTTCGATGAAGGTTTCACTGTAAATGCTCACGAGACAAATATTCGGGGGTTTTGATGTAGCGAGATAAATAAAGTACAAATAAGTAAAATGCGAGAGAAATAATTGCAGCGAGTGGCCCAATCCTTTTTAGCACAAAGGACAAGCCGGTTTGTTTACTTATAATGACCAAACGTTCTCGAGGACACACGGGATTTTAGTCTAGTGCTTTCGCTACATACGAGTTGATTAATCTTCATTGTTTTGATAAGTGTTGTGTGGGTGAACCTGTGCTAATGTACCGCCCTTCCTAGGACTAATACATACTTGTGATTATACCCCTTGCAAGCATCCGCAACTACAAGAAAGTAATTAAGATAAATCTAACCACGGCCTTAAACTCGAGATCCTGCGATCCCTCCCGCATCGATATACCAACGGGGTTTAGGTTTACGTCACTCCAGCAACCCCGCGATTGGCAAACGAGTACAAGATGCATTCCCCTAGGCCCATAAATGGTGAAGTGTCGTGTAGTCGACGTTCACACGACACCACTAGAAGAATAACACCACAACTTAAATATCATAACATTGAATATTACTCAACCATAGTTCACTACTAACAATTAGACTTCACCCATGTCCTCAAGAACTAAACGAACTACTCACGAGACATCATATGGAACATGATCAGAGGTGATATGATGATGAATAACAATCTGAACATAGACCTTGGTTCAATGGTTTCACTCAATAGCATAAACAACAAGTAGAAATCGATACGGGAGAGTTTCCCCTATCAAACAATCAAGATCAAACCCAAATTGCTACAGCGGTGACGAGGTGCTGCGGAGGAGATGGCGGTGATGATGGTGGAGATGATGATGATGGTGATGGAGATGATGTCCAGCTCGATGGCGGTGACGATGGCGTCGATTTCCCCCTCCGGGAGGGAATTTCCTCGGCGGATTCCTGCCCGCCGGAGAGCTCTTTTCTCTCTGGTGTTCTCCGCCCCGCAGAGGCGGCTGTAACCCTTCGTGAGGATTCCTATGTGGCTTAGGTCTTCGGGACGAAGGGTTTCGCGAAGAAAAGGAGGCGAAAGAGGCCGAGGGGGCCCACACCACATGGTGGTGCGGCCGGAGCCATGGGCCGCGCCACCCTATGGTGTGGGCCCACCATGGGTCCAAGCTGGCTCCCCCTTCGGCTTCCTCCGTCATCTGGAAAAATAGGAGTTTACGCAAAACTTCTTTCCACAATTGATCTTCCGAAATATTGCATCCCGACGGTGCTTTTTCCAGCAGAATCCTGGCTCCGGTGCTCGATCTCCAAATAATCATGAAACATGCAAAATAGATGAAATAACATAAGTATTGTGTCCCAATATGAAATATATCAATGAATAACAGCAAATTATGATATAAAATAATGATGCAATTTGGATGTATCAACTCCCCCCAAGCTTAGACTTCGCTTGTCCCCAAGCGAAACCGAACTCTGTAAACAGGTCCACATGTTTATGGAGTGAAGAGTCGATAAATAAAATACGGACAAGAAGCATCATATTCATTCACACAAGACATTATAGTAAACAACTTCCTCATATAACTCAACTTGAAACAAGTATAAGGTAATCACAAATAAAGGTGCATAAGGAATCATAATTGGTGATGGCAAACTTTGTTCTTGGTCGAGAGAACATTTAACAGATTATATTCATCTATTGAGCAGGCGCTCTCATATTAAAGCTTATGGTAAACGTGCATACTCAATCATATTAATCATTGATGACTTTCAAAGCTATAATCATTCAGGTAAAACTTGTACTAAACAAGAAAGAGTAAAAACATGATGAAGCAAATCACAATATAATAGTTTGATCACAACAACTCAAATGCTTGCTTGAGATGGAGGGAAATAGGTTTACTGACTCAACATAAAGTAAAAGACAGGCCCTTCGCAGAGGGAAGCGAGAGATTAAATCATGTGCTAGAGCTTTTTCAGTTTTGAAATCATATAAAGAGAATAAAAGTAAAGTTTTGAGAGGTGTTTGTTGTTGTCAACGACTGGTAGCGGGTACTCTAACCCCCTTGCCAAACGAGACCTCCAAAGAGCGGCTCCCATGAAGGACGTTATCTCTACCAGACAAGGTAGATCATCCCTCTTCTCTTTTGTTTACACATGTACTTTAGTTTATTTTTAAGGATGACACTCCCCCAACCTTTGCTTACACAAGCCATGGCTAACCGAATCCTCGGGTGCCTTCCAACAATCTCATACCATGGAGGAGTGTCTATTGCAAAATTAAGTTGCTTACCGATGAATCGGGGCAAAACATGTGAAGAGAATTATTAATGAAAGTTAATTAATTGGGGCTGGGAACCCCGTTGCCGGCTCTTATTGCAAAATTATAGGATAAGTGGATGAAGCCACTAGTCCATTAGTGGAGGCTGCCTAACAAGACTGAAAGATAAAACACCACATACTTCCTCATGAGCTATAAAACATTGACACAAATAAGAAGTAATAAGTTTTGAATTGTTTAAAGGTAGCACATGAAGTATTTACTTGGAATGGCGAGACAATACCATGCGGTAGGTAGGTATGGTGGACACAAATGGCATAGGTTTGGGTTCGGGTTTGGATGCACGAGAAGTATTCCCTCTCGGTACAGGTCTTTGGCTAGCAAGGTTAATTAGCAAGCATAAGAGTTGAGGGAAACAAACAAATATACATGTGATAGAAACAACCATGCATCTTACTTGTAAGCACAAACGAGTTTTAACTTTAGAATACTAAGCTAAGAGCTGATAAGAAAGATAATAACATCTTCTACATGTATTTCCTCTATTCTTCTTAAACTCAAAGTGTTGTTACTATTGACCATTGCTAAGTTTGCCAAAACCAAATAGATTAACTCAATGCTCCCAAAGTGGTACCAATACTAAAATCAAGATCAATCATATAGTAGAAATTGCAAACTAAAATAAGGTGTGCAATATGTAAATGATAAGACTTCTCATTAATATTCCATAACAATAACTCACACCAAGGGATACATAGACAAACTAAAGGAGAGATACTTCCACACTGCAACCCATCTCATACGATAACTTCCCTACTCATGATATGACACTACTTGATAGTAAAAAGAATAAAAAGATAGTGATAATGTGATACCGCGGCACCCCCCCAAGCTTGGAACAAACCAAGGGGATGCCAATACCGATGATGAATTACTCCTTTGGCGATGGTGGTGATGAATTCCTGACAAGCTTCTCAATAAGCTCCTGAAGCTCATCAATCCTGTATATGAGGTTGCGAATCATCTCCGAATTGTGCTCGACGCGGTTAAGAAGTCTGTCCGACGACGAGTCCCAACTCTTGGAGTTATTTCCCCAACCTTCAGCTTCGGGCTCCGTCTTTCCTGCATTGTTAGAACGATCTATATCCCAATTGCTAGGCGAGTGCTGCCTTGGGAGTCCTTTCAATTTGATTATTGTAGATTAGATTGTGGAAAGGATGGTGAATGCTCGAAGAAGATGTCCTTGGAGCTAGGTAATGGCGGGGAAGTCCTCCTCCGGTCCTAATCCGTGCGCTCTTCTTGGCGTTGAGCGAGTTCGTCACCACTTCGACGCTTGCAATGGTGGTGCGTGGGTGCTCTTGCGGAACTTCTTCGACTTCCTCTTCATCCTCCTTTGCTTCTTCCTTGACGCTCTTGTCCTCTTCTTTCCACTCACGATCCTGATTATCTTTATCCGGAAACTCCTTGCCCTTGTTCTTGGAGACCATGGTGCTCCTAGACTGAAAACAGATCCTGGCAGAAACAGCTCGAAACAAAACACGTCGAGAAAACGATATACGGACCTCCAGGGGTCCGGGGGATTTTATAATAAAAATTTTCAGAACAAACGGAAAGTACCAGATCGAACTAGAGTCGGAAAGGGGAAACGAGGCGGCCAGACCATAGGTCGGCGCGGGCCCAGGTCAGGCCGCGCCGGCCTATGGTGGCACGCCCTCGTGCGTCCTTTCCACTCCGTTTCGAACTCGTAATTTTTCTTATTTTCCAAAAACAGCAAAAATAATGTTCGGAAAGTAAATCGCGGACTTTTCATTACCAGTACTGTTACCTATTCAAAGTTGAGTTCTGGCGGACTGTCAATTTTTCCCTTGATAAAAGCCTCCGGTGTTTCCACTCGAATAATATCAACATCAACATTATAAGAATCACCCGAGATATAATGCTTGAGTCTTTGTCCATTCACCACTTGCGTAGCATTGCCTTGGAGAGAGCTAATTTTAATTGCTCCTGAACGATACACCTCCTCAACAACATATGGTCCTTCCCATTTCGAGAGTAATTTCCCTGCAAAGAATCTGAGGCGAGACCGATACAATAGGACTTTATCCCCAATATTAAACTCCCTTTTGATGATCCTTCTATCATGCCATTTTTTAACTTTTTCTTTAAAGAGTTTAGCATTTTCATAAGCTTCACTTCTCCATTCATCTAGAGAACTTAATTGTAACAACCTCTTATCACCGGCAAGTTTAGGATCTCTATTTAATTCTCTAACAGCCCGATAAGCTTTGTGTTCTAGTTCTAAGGGTAAATGACAAGCTTTTCCATAAACCATTTTATAAGGTGACATTCCCATGGGGTTTTTATAAGCAGTTCTATAAGCCCATAGTGCGTCTTTCAATTTACTAGCCCAATTCTTTCTAGATTTATTAACGGTTTTCATGCAAGATAGATTTAATTTCTCTATTTGATAATTCTACTTGACCACTACTTTGAGGGTGATAAGCAGAAGCAATTCTATGATTAATACCATACTTAGCAAGAGTTTTTCTAAAACCTCCATGAATAAAATGAGAACCTCCATCAGTCATAATATATCAGGGTACTCCAAATCTAGGAAAAATAATATCTAAAAGCATTTTTAAAGAGGTCTCACCATCAGCACTTTTTGTAGGTATGGCTTCCACCCATTTAGTAACATAATCAACAACAACAAGTATATGAGTGTTACCTTTTGAAGAGGGAAAAGGTCCCATGAAGTCAAATCCCCAACAATCAAACGGTTCAATAACAAGAGTATAATTCATAGGCATTTCATTGCGTCGGGAGATATTACCAACCCTTTGACATTCATCACAAGATAAAATAAACTTCCTTGCATCTTTGAAGAGAGTTGGCCAATAAAAACCTGATTGTAGAACCTTTTGCGCGGTTCTATCTCCGGCGTGATGTCCTCCATAAGCACTGCCATGACATTTACTCAATATCTCTTGTTGTTCATATTCGGGAACACACCTTCGCATAATACCATCCACTCCTTCTTTATATAAGTGTGGGTCATCCCAGAAATAATGCCTCAAGTCATAAAAGAATTTCCTCCTCTGCTGAGCTGAAAAGGTTGGAGGCAAGTACTTGGAAACAATAAAGTTAGCATAATCAGCATACCAAGGACTGTCTCGCGAACTCACCTTTATTACAGCCAATTGTTCATTTGGAAAACTATCATTAACAGGAACAGGGTCATAAGCAATATTTTCCAATCTAGACAAATTATCAGCAACAGGATTATCAGCACCTTTCCTATCCACAATATGTAAATCAAATTCTTGCAAAAGAAGTACCCATCTAATAAGCCTCGGCTTAGCATCTTTCTTTGTCATAAGGTATCTAATTGCAGCATGATCAGTATGAATTGTAACTTTTGAATCAACAATATAAGATCTAAATTTATCACAAGCAAAGACTACAGCTAACAATTCTTTTTCGGTAGTAGCATAATTTCTTTGAGCAGCATCAAGAGTCTTGCTAGCATAATGAATAACATTTAATTTTTTATCTACTCGCTGTCCAAGAACAGCACCTACAGCAAAATCACTAGCATCGCACATAATTTCAAAAGGTAAGTTCCAATCAGGAGGTTCAACTATAGGAGCAGTTGTTAAGGCTTTCTTTAGAGTTTCAAAAGCTTCCTTACAATCATCATCAAAAACAAAAGGTACATCTTTTTGAAGAAGATTAGTAAGAGGCTTTGAAATCTTGGAGAAATCTTTAATAAATCTCCTATAAAACCCAACATGACCAAGAACACTACGAATACCTTTAACATCCCTTGGATAGGGCATCTTCTCAATAGCTTCAACTTTAGCTCTATCAACTTCAATACCTCTCTCGAAATTTTATGTCCCAATACAATTCCTTCATTAACCATAAAGTGGCATTTCTCCCAATTAAGAACAAGGTTAGTTTCTTCACATCTCTCGCAAAACTTTATCAAGGTTTCAGCAAGCAACTATCAAAAGAATTCCCGTAAACGAGAAAAATCATCCATGAATACTTCCACAATACTCTCACAAAAGCCATGAAAAATAGCAGGACATGCATCTTTGAAAAGTAGCAGGAGCATTACATAAACCAAAAGGCATACGCCTATAAGCATAAGTTCCATAGGGACAAGTAAAAGTGGTTTTCTCTTGATCTTTAGCTTTAACGAGCAATTTGTGAAAACCCGGAATAACCATCAAGAAAGCAAAAATGAGTATTTTTAGATAACCTTTCTAGCATTTGATCAATAAATGGTAAAGGGTAATGATCTTTCTTAGTAACTTTATTAACTTTTCGATAATCAATGCACATTCTATACCCTACAACTACTCTTTGAGGTATGAGCTCATCATTATCATTAGGCACAACAGTCATTCCTCCTTTCTTAGGAACACAATGCACAGGACTAACCCATCTACTATCAGCAATAGGATATATAATACCAGATTCAAGAAGTCGTAATACCTCATTTCTTACCACATCCTTCATCTTGGGAATTAGACGACGTTGAGGTTCAACAACAGGCTTCGCATCATCTTCCATATTAATGGCGTGTTGGCAAATAGAGGGAGAAATCCCCTTCAAGTCATCAAGAGTATAGCCAATAGCACTTCGGTGTTTCTTCAATATTTGCAATAATCTTTCTTCTTCAAACTCTGTAAGTTTAGAACTCATAATAACAGGATATATTTTCTTATCATCAATATGAGCATATTTAAGGTTATCAGGCAAAGGCTTTAAATCAAAAACAGGATCTTCCTTTGGTGGCGGTGTTGTACCCAAGTCTTCCACCGATAAATCATGCTTGAGAATAGGTTGGCGAAGAAAAATCTCCTCAAGCTCCTCTCTTTCTTTCCTAAAAATTTCACTCTCGCTATCCTCCAAATGTTGCTGCAAAGGATTATTAGGAACAAGAACAATAGATGCACACTTGCTCCATTTTAAAATCATTACTAGGCAAATCAGCTTTATAAGGAGTTTTAGTAAATTTAGAGAAGTTAAACTCATAAGATTCACCAGACAAATTTAGTCAAAATTTTCTCTTTCTTGCAATCTATAATAGCTCCACAAGTATTTAGAAAAGGTCTACCAAAAATGATAGGACAATAATCACTAGCAAGCAGAACCAAGTACCAAAAAGTCAGCAGGATATTTAATCTTACCACATAGAACTTCCACATCTCGAACAATACCAATTGGTGAAATAGTTTCTCTATTAGCCAGCTGAATAACCACATCAATATCTTCAAGTTCACAAGAATCAATTTCGTGCATAATCTCCGTGTATAGCTCATAAGGTATAGCACTAACACTTGCACCAATATCGCATAAACCATAATAGCAATGATCACCAATTTTAACAGATAGCATAGGAACACTAGCTTGTTTGGGTTTATTAGGATGTGAAACAATATTAGAAGCATCTTCACGAGAAAATAATATGACCATCCTCTACATTTTCAGTCACAAGATCTTTAACAATTGCAACAGCAGGTTCTACTTTTATTTGTTCTTCAGGTTCTCTAGGTTTCTTTTCACTTTTATGAACCGCACTATTTATAACAGAGTACTCTTTCATTTTAGTAGGAAAAGGACTTTTTTCAATATAAGCTTCAGGAATAACATGATCAGCAGTTTCAATTACAACACACTTATTAATAGATGAATCAATTTTATCTTTATACGTTCATGATACTTATCAAAATTCTTCTTAGGCAATTCATAATGAGAGGCAAAAGCTTTATAAAGGTTTGCAACAACTTGAGAATCAAGACCATATGTAGCACTAATATTACGAAATGTATCAGTATCCATAAAAGCTTCAATGCATTTATAATCATAAATTATACCTGATTCTCTATCTTTGTCGTTCTCCCATCCTTCAGTGTTTTCTTGGATCCGATCAAGAAGGTCCCTTTTAAACTCTTCTTTATTGCGTGTAAATGATCCAGAACAAGAAGTATCCAGCAAGGTCTTGTCTTGAAAAGAAAGTCTTGCATAGAAATTGTCAATAATAATATTACCAGGAAGCTCATGAATGGGGCATTTGAGCATTAAAGACTTCAATCTCCCCCAAGCTTGGGCAATACTCTCTCCATCATGAGGCCAGAAATTATATATGCGGTTCCGATCTTTGTGAATTTCACTTGGAGGATAAAATTTGGAATAAAATAAAGGCACAATGTCCTCCCAATCAAGAGAATCACCATTCTTCGACAATTTATACCAATGCGCCGCTTTACCGTACAGCGATATAGAGAATAGCTTCTTCCTAACTTCATTCATAGCAATACCTGCACATTTGAATAACCCGCATAATTCATGCAAAAACAGTAAATGATCACCGGGATGGACAGTTCCATCCCCTTCATAGCGGTTATCCATAACATGTTCAATAATTTTCGTAGGTATTTTATATGGTATTACTTCCTCACCTGGCGCCTCATCCACTACCGTTGCAGTAGTAGTAGATTTCCCAAATAGAAATTGAAGAGAAGATCTCTCCATAATGACTTATAGCAGCAGGCAGAAATAAAATCAGCACAAACGGTAAAGGTTTCCCTTACCAATTCCGCTTACCAATAGCGCTTCACTCCCCGGCAACGGCGCCAGAAAATAGTCTTGATGACCCACAAGTATAGGGGGTGTATCGTAGTATCTTCGATAAGTAAGAATGTCAATCCCAACGAGGAGCAGAAGGTGTTGACAAGCAGTTTCGATGAAGGTTTCACTGTAAATGCTCACAGACAAATATTCGGGGGGTTTTGATGTAGCAGATAAATAAAGTACAAATAAGTAAAATGCGAGAGAAATAATTGCAGCGAGTGGCCCAATCCTTTTTAGCACAAAGGACAAGCCGGTTTGTTTACTTATAATGACCAAACGTTCTCGAGGACACACGGGATTTTAGTCTAGTGCTTTCGCTACATACAGTTGATTAATCTTCATTGTTTTGATAAGTGTTGTGTGGGTGAACCTGTGCTAATGTACCGCCCTTCCTAGGACTAATACATACTTGTGATTATACCCCTTGCAAGCATCCGCAACTACAAGAAAGTAATTAAGATAAATCTAACCACGGCCTTAAACTCGGGATCCTGCGATCCCTCCCGCATCGATATACCAACGGGGGTTTAGGTTTACGTCACTCCGGCAACCCCGCGATTGGCAAACGAGTACAAGATGCATTCCCTAGGCCCATAAATGGTGAAGTGTCGTGTAGTCGACGTTCACACGACACCACTAGAAGAATAACACCACAACTTAAATATCATAACATTGAATATTACTCAACCATAGTTCACTACTAACAATTAGACTTCACCCATGTCCTCAAGAACTAAACGAACTACTCACGAGACATCATATGGAACATGATCAGAGGTGATATGATGATGAATAACAATCTGAACATAGACCTTGGTTCAATGGTTTCACTCAATAGCATAAACAACAAGTAGAAATCAGTACCGGGAGAGTTTCCCCTATCAAACAATCAAGATCAAACCCAAATTGCTACAGCGGTGACGAGGTGCTGCGGAGGAGATGGCGGTGATGATGGTGGATATGATGATGATGGTGATGGAGATGATGTCCAGCTCGATGGCGGTGACGATGGCGTCGATTTCCCCCTCCGGGAGGGAATTTCCCCGGCGGATTCCTGCCCGCCGGAGAGCTCTTTTCTCTCTGGTGTTCTCCGCCCCGCAGAGGCGGCTGTAACCCTTCGTGAGGATTCCTCTGTGGCTTAGGTCTTCGGGACGAAGGGTTTCGCGAAGAAAAGGAGGCGAAAGAGGCCGAGGGGGCCCCACACCACATGGTGGCGCGGCCAGGCCATGGGCCGCGCCACCCTATGGTGTGGGCCCACCATGGGTCCAACTGGCTCCCCCTTCTGGCTTCCTCCGTCATCTGGAAAAATAGGAGTTTCTGTAAAACTTCTTTCCACAATTGATCTTCCGAAATATTGCATCCTGACGGTGCTTTTTCCAGCAGAATCCTGGCTCCGGTGCTCGATCTCCAAATAATCATGAAACATGCAAAATAGATGAAATAACATAAGTATTGTGTCCCAATATGAAATATATCAATGAATAACAGCAAATTATGATATAAAATAATGATGCAATTTGGACGTATCAGCCACCAAGGTGGAACTTTGTCGAACTGTGTAGTGTGCTTGAGTGCAAGAAATCCCGTCCATATATTTTTTTTATTTCCTTCCTAGCGTGACTTTTCCACTTAGTCTCCCCTCATGCCGCGATTCAGGAACACCAATCGACTTAAGGTCAGGAATAAAGTCAACACAGAGCTCAATGACCTCCTCTGTTCCATAGCCCTTGGAGATGCTTCGTTCTTTCCTAGCACGGTTATGAACATATTTCTTTAAGACTCCCATGAACCTCTCGAAGGGGAACATATTGTGTCGAAATACAGGACCGAGGATGGCAATCTCTTCGACAATGTGAACCAGGAGGTGCGTCATAATATTGAAAAAAGATGGCGGAAACACCAACTCAAAACTAACAAGACATTGCACCACATCCTTTTGTAACCTTGGCAGACTAGCTGGATCGATTACCTTCTGAGATATTGCATTGAGGAATACACATAGCTTCACAGGGGTATTCGAACATTTTCCGGCAGAAGCCCCCTTAGTGCAACTGGAAGCAACTGCGTCATAATAATGTGGCGATCATGCGACTTCAGGTTTTGGAATTTTTCTCTGCCATATTTATAATCCCCTTTATATTTGATGAGAAGCCAGACGGCACCTTGATACTGTAAAGGACTTCAAAAAATATTTCCTTCTCTGCTTTGGTAAGAGCGTAGCTGGCAGGACTTAAGTGATGCCCTTTATCCAGTCTTGTTATGTTCTTTCTTGTCTTTTGGGTCTTGAATACTTTGCTTGGTCCTCCCTTGCTTCGGTGTATCTTTTGTCTTCCCATACACGCCCGGAAACCTAGCAGGGTTCACGCAAAGATTCTTCGTCATGTGCATCACATCGATTGAAGAGCGGACCTCTAGTTGTTTCCAATAGGGTAGCTCCCAAAATATAGATTTCTTCTTCCACATGGGTGCATGTCCGGTAGCGACGTCATTCGGAATGCAGTTGATCGCCAGGACCTTCCAAAGATTACTTTTATGTCCTTGACCATATCAAGTAAAGCATCACCAGTACGGAGTTCAGGCTTCTCCCGGTGATCTGCCTCACCTCCGAAATGCTTGCCTTTCTTTTTGACGGGGTGCCTCTTTGGAAGAAATCGACGATGCCCAAGGTACACAACCTTCTTACATTTATCCAAATATACACCTTCGGTCTCATCTAATGCATTGTATCCCTTGTTTGACTTGTCCTAAAAGGTTACTAAGAGCGGACCAATCATTGATGGTCACGAAAAGCAACGCTCGTAGTTCAAATGGCTCCTGTTTGTGCTCATTCCACGCATGTACACCTGGTTTGTTCCACAACCGTAAGAGTTCTCGCAAATAATGGCCTTAGATACACATCAATGTCGTTGCCGGGTTGTCTTGGGCCTTGGATGAGCACTGGCATCATAATGAACTTCCGCTTTATGCACAACCAAGGCGGAAGGTTATAGATACATAGAGTTACATGCCAGGTGCTATGACTGCAGCTCTGCTCCCCAAAAGGATTCATGCGATGTGTACTTAGACCAAACCTTAAGTTTCTCGTGTCACCTGCAAAGTCCGGGAAATCTCTATCGATTTTCCTCCACTGCGACCCATCAGCGGGGTGTCTCACCATCTCGTCTTTCTTACGGTCTTCTTTGTGCCATCGCAACAACCTCGGCATGCTCTTTATTTACGAACGGACGTTTCAATCGTGTGGTATTATAGGAGCATACCATAGAACCTTGGCATGAACCCTCTTCCCGGGGGCTCGCCATCAACATCACCGGGGTCATCTCGCCCGATCTTATACCACGGTGCGGTGCATACCAGGCATTTTTCCAAATTTTCGTACTCAGCGCGGTAGAGGATGCGATCATTAATGCATGCATGTATCTTCTCGCACCTCTAATCCTACGGGGTAGAGAATCTTCTTTGCTTCCTACGTACTATCGGGCAATTCATTATCCTTTGGAAGCCTCTTCTTATTTGCGGTAACTTCTCAAATGGCTTGTCACATATACCAGCCTCTGCCTTCCATTGCAGCAACTCCAGTGTGGTACCGAGCTTTGTGTTGCCATCTTTGCAAGTTGGGTACAAATTTTTTTTGTGATCCTCTAACATGCCCTTTAACTTCCGCTTCTCGTTTTCAGTTCCTGCTTCTCTGTGTGCATCAGCGATGGCCCGACGAAGATCATCATCAATGGGCTCAATGATGCCGGCCTCTTCATCTTTAGCTCCCCCTGCCTCTTCATCTTCATCATGCCCCGTTGTAGTATCACCGTAGTTAGGGTACATATCATCATCCTCTTCTTCTTCTTCATTGTCTTCCATCATAAACCCTCTTTCTCCATGCTTGATCCTACAATTATAGCTGGGCATGAAACCTTTCCAAAGCAGGTGGGAGTGAAGGACTTGCCATTTACGGTATTTCTTTAAGTTCCGGCAATCAACACATGGACAACACATAAAACCATCCGCATGTGGGTTTTCCTCAGCCACACGGAGAAAATCTTTCATGCCCGAAGAGAACTCGGGTAGGCATCGGTCAACGTACATCCATTACCGCCGGTTCATCTACATCATATAATTAAGTTTATCAAAAAAACCATTACAAAACATCATAATATATATAAATAGTGGAAATTACCACTCGTACAAACGAAAGGGTAAATTTGCTTAACCTTGATCAAGGAGGAAAGAAAGAGGAGAAAGCTTAAGTGTCGCTATGGCACCTCATATCATTTTTTTTTGTGTGAAATCAAGCGGCATCATTCTCTCAGACATTTCATCGAGCACCTCATGTGCATGGCAAAGAAAAGCAAGCAAGCACACAACCCTCAAACCTTCCACCAAGAAAAAATGGAGTGAGGGCTAGCTGGGGTGAGCTGAATATATAGGGCAAAGGGGGGCTTTAGCACCGGTTCGTGACATGAACCGGTGCTAATGTTTTACTTAATACTGGTTCGTGTCACGAACTGGTGCTAAAGGTTTCGTGGCTGCCACGTGCTCGGCGATAAACCTTTATCACATGTTCGTGTCACGAACCGGTGCTAAAGATCCCGCACGAATCGGTGCTAATGCCACGGCTGGTCCCCTGGGCGTCCTGGCCGCACGAACCGGTGCTAATGACCCCCTTTAGTCTAGGTTGGTACAAAAACCGGTGCTAATGCTCTTTGGAGCAAAAAAAACCAAAGCCCTCTTTTCTACTAGTGCTCCCTTGAACAGGTGTACTTCGAACGATGACCACAAGATCAATGTGACATGCAAGAATCCCAAGACCTAACATGCGATGTGGAGACACCAACCACCATCACCTTTATATATTGAATACCAGCAATTTGTCCCGGAGAGAGAGTTCAACATCTACAGCAAGCTGTCGCCGTAGTCTTCATAGCCATAAACCCTATATCCAATCTGTAAACCTTGTTGGGTGCATCTATAAGCTCGTCGAGTTTGTCTTGAGTCTTGTACAATCTTGTGATCACATCAATAATAAAGTCTAAGTGAAGTTCTTTATCGTCTACATTGTCTTTGGTCCAAACTTGTTGACCGCAGCCACTTCCGAAACAAATAATCCCACAACCAATTCTCGGAGTGAGATTGATCACTTGGGATCGTGGAAACAATCCTTCATTAGGGTGGCTATAGGGTTTTTGCGCCTCGCGACCGCTTGCTGCACTCTCTGTGACAACTATACTTGGTCCCGCTTTGCTCTGCAACATGACCCTACCTCGGGCAACATCAAGTATGCACTGCCCCGACATATTAGGCTTATTCGAGTACACAAAGAGACTCAATGTAAGATGTACTGTTATATGAGGAAACTGTTGTGGATAATCTATGGCGAAATGTGAATAGTTTTTTTTGGTATTGTTTGGTGATATTAGGTTGTAATACCATGTTAGTTAGGTTATTTTAATTGCGTGCGGCTTGAAAAGTTGTTAGCACAATCTTTTAGTAATTAAGGCACGCTTGATAATTATTATTAGAATTGAAAAATTGGCTATATTTTCCAACAACAATTTAGTGAGTTCAATGGGAATTACGAGAGTAGATGGAAAACATTGCAATACTCTGCAAGTTAATTGACAGGGTGCATTTCGCAATAAAGCCCCGTTTGGATGTAGTAACTCAAAATGCATTAGGTATAAGAAAAATAAAGAAAATGAAACGTCATGTACACGGGATTATTTTAGGAACCGAAACCACATTAAAACTTAAAAAATGAGGTGGGACCACTTAATAATTTTCTACCAAAGTTCATATGGAATGGTCCATTATATAAGAATTTGATAGTAATGTCGGATACTAATACCTTTGTTCTGGCTCACTTGGTTAGGGAAGTGGATGTACAACCCAACCATCTAGGTTCAAGTCTAAAGGAACGCGAATTTGGATTTTTATTATTAAAAACAAAATCATTGTAGGGACTTCCATACCGTATTCCTTTCAAAAAAAAAAAATACCTTTGTTCCGAACAATAACAATTTTGTTAAGAATTCTCCTGGACCAAATTAACATACCACATATATTAGTTGAGGAACCACAACAATCATTTGAATTCGGTAAAATAGTAGGACAAGATTTCCTTTTTGTCTGTTGGGCCTAGCTAGAACGAAACTTACAAGCGGTGAAGAACAACCGAGAAGGAATCATTGACGGTCACCGAAAACCGAACGTACCAAGCAGACAAGATTGATGGCCGCAGTTTAAAGAAGTTTAAAGAAACACAAAAGCTGCAGCAACCTTCATGGGTTTATATATACTCCGATGCGGCAAAGAAAAGTCTGAGCAAGAATTGTACTGTTGAGTACTTTAAAAAACCGTACCGTTGAGGACACTGACAAGTAGCAAGTGGGTACCATCGGACACGTGGACGGCCATGAATGAGAGATTCAGATCTCCCAAGATGAGAGGCTCAGAATGAGTGGCTCTCGCTCGAAGTGGCACAACTGGAAGAACATGGAATCGAGTAGAATTGGTAGTTTGGTACGTGGAATTCCAATCACCCTGGACGGTTGGCATGCATTGTCCCACTGCCATTTGTTATCACCTAACATCATCGTTACTGCGTTAGTGTTCACGTAATGATGAATGCCATGATGCGTCCCACTGCAATTCATGGTTAATTAGCTACTATGCATGTGTGCAGCATACACTGGTCAACAAGAGCGAAGCCCAAGCATAGAATCTCCTATTTTCTATGCAAATTAGATGTCCAAGTAGGGCTTTGGTAATTAGCTAGGAATAGTGAGGTACTTAGCCGGCATACTCTGAACTGAATCCCTATGTACTGGCTGCTAGCCTTCACTACTTTTTAGACATAAGGCGCCATGCGTGCTCGACTTTATAAAATGGCCAAGGTAACTTGTATAATACAACACAGATAAATGAGAAGAAAAGAGTACCACCAAGAATATTAGTTTAGCGATAGTGAAGCCAATCACACCATCTCATTTTTTTGCTAATTACATGTTTAAGTAGAGTGTTGGTACTTAGACTACTGCAGCCTTCAAATCATGAATGAAGAGAATTTCAAGCGCTCGTCGATGGTGGATGGTGAACGGTAAAACATGATCTAATGAGTTTGCATGTTCGGTTAGCCCTTAGACCCCTTATATACACGGCGGTCTAGGGTTGCAAGTGCACCGATTGGACGTCTCTTATAAATTTGGTAACTAGAGGGCGGATGGACTTCCGTTTCAAAATCTTTATTTTGAGGGGAATCTTAGCAGACCAAACATCCTTGCCATAGGGAAGGTTGTCACCCAGATATATTTTCGATAGAGGGACAAGACATAGATGGTTCGAGGCCGGGACCATGACTAGGAATGATGTCTTTTATTTCATCCCAAAGGCCTCCATGGATAGATTCCTCCTCACAAACGGTCGTTTAAACCTCGGACTATAGTCGTCTCCTCGGTGGGCTTGAGCAACCGAGATAGCAAGATTAGAGAAAGTCACGAACAAACGGGGATATCTGTCTTGTAAGGGACCCTCACTAATCCACCAATTAGACCCGAACATGGTCTTGTTTTCCTAAAGGGAATTTGGCACCTTACTTGAAGAAGTACTTAATTTTCTCCAAATTGTGGAAAACTTGCAACCCATCATGGTATAAACAATCAAGATGTTTTCCACACCGGGATAATTTGTGCGGATAAGGCGAGACCACATCGTCTTGTTTTCCTTAAGAACAAGCACCTAATCCACTTGGTCATAAGGAAGATGTCGAGGATCCCGGAGTTAGTAATGCTGAGAACACCCTCATCTTTTCGGGGGCAAACATCAAGCCAGCTCCCATATGATATTTGGGTATATTTTACGCCTTTCAAATGAAAAAATAGGATAAGAGGAATGTTGAAAAGGCAGAGGTAAACATATAGCCTCTGCGACTTACTCTCTCTCTATATATATTCTATCTAGAAATGGAAGCTTATGTTGGTTCTCTTAAATAAAACAATATAACTGAACCGTGATTTTTAGTAAATGAACCGCCAAGCTTTGCAATATAATGGTTGTGTGCATCCATTTATTCTTTTTTATGACACTTCTATTGATTCTTCGCCATGTATATAGTTGTTAGAGTCACAAAGTTCGGCTTTCAACCTCTGCATTGGAGATACACACATCCAGCTTCTCTCCGTTAGAAATATAACAGCCCTTTCCAAAATATAGTATGTCTTGAAAAGCTAATACTTCCTACGTCCGGAATGTAGTACTCCTTCTATCTAAAAATAGGTATCTTACTTTTGTCCAGATACGAATGTATCTAGATGCATTTTAGTTAGAGATACATTTGTATCTAGAAAAAAGTTGAGACGCTTATTTTTAGACGGAGGGAGTATTTTTTGGATAGCTAAATTAGCTTTCCAAAGCATACTAGTACATTTTTTTTAGCAAAGGTGATTGAATCTGGTTTTACTGTCAGAAAGGTAGGATCAAGAACAGAGCTAGCAATATTCTACTACTACGTATTTGACGATTTATTGGATCCATAGTTATAAGTGTGCGTATGTGTGTGCTATGGTTGTGATTTTGTAACTACTTACAAATTTGGAGAAGTTGTACATTTGACACGGGTGTGCTCAGATCAGATCAGATGTAGACGTGACCTGCCAGGGATGCTAATGGGCACAAGAATGACACATACGTCCGTGGTTAGGTGACAGGTGACTTGTCTAAAAATTAGTGGTGTTATTCACATCTTTGGAAGGTTATCATGCACCCGAGATCGAGTGGCTGAGCATGAAGATTCATCGGGAATCTTCTTACGGCGGCAAGTAAGGTTTGAAAACGCCAGCCGACAGCCAGTGGACCGGTGGGGTCTGCTAATTTGACCGAACGTGTGACCCCGAAAAGGTTTGTATACACCCTAAATACATTTCGAGCTTGTCTCTCTCATTTGAATCTGCATGTCTTGAACGTGCTTACTTACAATTGCAGGAAGCTTCCTTCTAGTTTAATTAACATGTGCTCCGAACGATAGAGAGGAAAATAGCGCCGGCTGGATAATGTCGTTGAATCATCCACTACCCTCTGGCCGGTGTTTACTCCAATCGGGAGGTAGAAGAAGGGAAGTCTGCGCTATAGCATGAACAATGGACCGCGTTCTCTTGACAACTCGAGGGTAATCTGCGTTCTGACGTCACAAGCTTATTCAGAATTCAATCGCGGCCAGCTGGGAACGCTAGAATGCATGTGCAGGAGTCATCTGTATCTTGGACCGAATGCACGCTGCACACACACAGCCGCGCACACTGGGATGGCATGGATAGGTAGGTAGGAACAGTGATCACCTTATCTTTGATAGTGAGTTAGTGGTATCTAACTGGAAAGCTTAAGGTGGCAGATCGAGCAGGGGGGAAATAGCTAGGGTTTACATACAATGTTGTTTCTGCTGCCACCTATTGACTCTTGGCACCTGAGACTCTGAGAAGTCGCGATCGATGCATGGATTCCCGACCAATGATAGAACGCGTGAAGCATGCAGAAGATCGATCGAGTCCCTGTGTAACTAGGAGCTAGCTAGATTACGTGAGTGGGAAAACTTGTGGACCGGAAGAAAAGAAAGATGAGTAACAGTCTCCTCCTCCATCGTCTGCTAGCTGATCGCGTACCCCTCTTTTTTCTAAATAGGGGAGTTCAGCCTCTGCATTAAAGCAATGAATACGGTTTTTATTTATTTATTAATCAGTATGAATCTGTTAAGATCATACATCATAAAATCTGAAGCCACCACTCAACATATAGAAACTCGACAACGAGCGAAGTAACATGCCATCGGGGTCTTTACCCTGAAAAACAGAAACAAACATTCCACCAACTAAAAAGTAGGGGCATTCCTAAGTCACCCTATGGTGGAAATAGGAATGCCCCTAGTCTAGTCGACCCTTGGCGAGCACCTTTGCCCTCGCCTCAGAAGCCGTCACCACCATCGAACCGCTGGTTCATCTTCAAAGCAAAGATCCTCATAGTTCTTGCCAGTTCTGTTGTCGATGCCACAATGAAAGATATGTCATGTGTAGCACCTACCGAGCAGGCATGACTAAGCATAGCACCTACGAGCAGGCATGACTAAGCATGGCACCTACTGAGCAGCATCTGTCCATCGACACTGCCCCACAAACAATGCTCCCAAGGGAGAAACGACACCACAGTATCGCCATCCGTTGGCAGCAGAGTAAGTCGACAGCCGTTGCTTAGCGATACAATATGAAGCGCTAATATATGAAGCATAGGCCCAGCCAACTCACCGGGCCTAAATCTGCGGTCCAAGCCCGTCCTGCGGGAGAGATTAGCATCCATTACATCGTTCACAAAGTCATGCAAATACGGAACATGACCATAGTCTTACAATATCACCTCATCGGGCGAAACAAAATGTTCACATAGAAACGGAATCCTGGAAATAAACCGGTCCCTGAGCCAACATGCCTACATGCCTACATGCCTCAGCAAGTACACTGCAAGCAAGCTGACCGAGGGAAACATCCTAGTTCGCATACTAACCATCTGATTCTGACCAAGCAGTTGATAGACAACAATGTCCTATAAGTGCATTTAAATGTACTAGAAAACCAAACATTTTCGTCAATTTCTCATCTCCAATTATTTTTAATACATGATCTTATTACTCTTTGCAGCACACATCATGCGTTAGTTTCAACACATGTTTTTATTCAGCACTTTTGCTTGCACAAACATTTCGTCGCAACGGTGAAGATTATGTAACACTTCCCATCAATAAATCCCTCCTTGTGGCAGGCCTCAACACATGGATCATCTTGGCAATAAGGAGCGGTATAAGTCTTGCTGACCACGTCCTTGCAACCAGTGCCTACAAAAAAAAAGAACGGAATATGTCGTATGAAAAAAATAACATGTAGTGCTCTAGAAAGAAGCGGGATAATACATGAGGTGTGGAGTATGAATTCACATATGAGTAGCAAATGTATAGATGATGCATTGAGGAAGTTCATTGTTGTTTAATTGGTATTTGAATACAAAACTTACCATGAGCCACGAGGAGGAGTAGCATGAGAGATAGCAAGCGCAGCAGGCTTGGAACCTTGAGGACTCCCATGTCTCGACGATTATGAAAGATACGAAGAAATGTAAGTGACCACAAAACTAATGCACATCCAAATGGCCTATGCCATCTCTTATAGCCATTGATGATATGGCAAATTAATGGCAAAGATACTATTGTGTGATCATATATATTTGGAAGATATGTTTGCGTGATCCTATATACTCCCTATGTCCCACTAAAGTTGTCGTGATTTTGTTAAAATTTGGATGTATCTAGACACTATCTAATATATAGATACATGAAAAATTAGATTTTTTCGATAAAGGGAATATATTAATATCAAAAGATACCAATTACACTCAGCCTCTGCAACAACGGAACACCCTAATGGTAGTACGGATGCACACAGCCAAAAAAGATAAAAGAAAACTAAGAAAGAAAAGTCCCGCTATAGATCTCAGGCCTAGCAACAGTAATACATCCACCCCCTAGACAACACCTAAAATACGGACTCTTAAAAGCGACACCTCAAAGAAGGAAACGAGTGCACCGAGCGTCGTCGTCGCCCGATCAAAGATCTTAGGTTTTCACCACCGAAGATAGTCCCCTGCTCTCAAAACAATGCCTCCAACAAGATCATTGTCGAGCACAACCAGTTAAGTACGGCTGGGCATGGGCAGCCCGGCCCGGACGGCCCGGCCCGAAAATGCCGGGCCGGGCTTGCATGTTAGGCTGGGTTCGGGCCGGATTTTGGAGCCCGAACGTCGGGCCGGGCTAGGCTCGCGCTTGCAGAAAACGTGATTTAAGCCTAGTTCGGACCTGGCTTGTCAGGCCGGGCCGGGCTTTTCTCTGTTTGGGCCGGGTTCGGGCCCGATTTGTAAGCCGAAAGGTCGGGCCGGGCCGGGCTCGGGACTGGGAATTTAGGTTCAGGCTTTTTCGGGCCTGGCCCGGAACCCGGCCAGCCGAGAAATGCCCGGTTGTGCAGATTAAGGACAGACCTTGGATTTTCACCCGAAAGGTAGACTCCGAACTTCACGTGTCTTGCCGCCCCACTCTCATACCACTGCTTGGAAAATTAGATAAATCTAAGATAGATTTCATGAGAGATAGCGAGCATATGAAATTAAGATACGATTATGTGATCCTATTTTTGAAAGATATGATTAGGTTATCCTAAATTTTGGAAGATATGCATGCAATTAACGCCAATATTCTGTTTGAAAGATATGTCTCTATCTGCTTCCCTGTTCAAAAAAAAAAAAAACCCTCTCTTGACTACCTTGTGTCGCTCGAGGGTAATCGTCGCATGCGCTCGTTGCCATGCCTGCACTCCTGAAGCATGTAATGTGACGTTGGGGCTGTACGTAGATGACGTCGGCGAGGGTGTCTGAGCCGCGACGTCAGGATCAATTGCACTGATCGTGGCTAGGAACGCTGGCTTGCAGTGCAGGAGAGGCATCTGTGTGCCGTGGATCCGTATAAGCTGCAGGTAGCAGATGGAGTGCAGATCGACAGTGAGATGGAATAGATAGGTAGGTAGGAACAGTGAACACCTTATCTTTGACAGTGAGTTAGTGGCGTATCTCGCTGGAAAGCTTAAGGTGTCGATGATCGGATGGCAGAGCTGCTGCTGCGTCGTATTGACTCTTGGCACCTGAGAGGTCGAAGAATGGATTCCCCGATCAGGGATAGAACGTGTGAACTGTGAAGCATGCAAGAGAAGATCCATCGAGTCCCTGGAGCTAGCAGTGGTGGAGCGGATCATCGGAAGAAAGATAAGTCACAGTCTCCTCCATCGTCTGCTTCGTGAGGCACGATTCCCATGTCCCGTGGCTTCGATCCGCCGGCTCTTGGCGCCAACCAGAAGCCGGGATCGGATTGCCTATGCTTATGTTAGTGGACACGATCGATGAGTAGATAGATAGTGAGTACGTAGGTCCATGTGCCGTGCGTCTTCTATATCGGCGCGCGCGTGGCTCGAGGTCGAGCATTTCTATGCCAGACGAGACAAATGTAGCCGTTTCGTTCTTCTGTCTGCATCTTGAGCTGACGAAGCCACATGATAATCCAGTCCGATTGCTCTCCGACTTGCCATGAGAATACTCTGATAAGTCCTGGCCAAGTTTCAGATCTTCCCAATTCCCATGTCAACAACAAAAAATAGTTTCAGATCTTCCGGCAGAGAAACGAGAACAGCACGTGTGTCATATCTAAACTTATAAGATTTAAAAGAATTTTCAAACGAAAGCTTTCGTAGCTCAGTTGGTTAGAGCACCCGTTTAGTAAGCGGGAGGTCTTGAGTTCAACTCTCAACGAAAGCAATTTATCGTTTTTCATACACGTTTTTTCTTATCATCCTGAACCCCGCATTCCTTTCTTTTGGAATTATGGATAATGGTCACTGTCAAACGAAGTATTTTGACTACATAATGACAAAAGATTGCATTGCCAAAAGTGTGGAAATGTGCACCTCCAACTTATGGGTGTGCTCCCGACAGTATGATCACAGTTTCATTTCTTCTTTTTCTGAATCACATGGCACGGATGGCACACATCAATACAAGGTTTGCAAATTCCAACCATGGCTCTCGCTCTTCAACGAGTCAAGAAGATTCTCCTGGGTATACCTAGCTCGATTGGATTTGTCCATCTGGATGCATGCTGTATTCAGCGAATTCGTGTCAGTGCTATGTAAAGTTTCAGTTCGGACGGACATGTCCACCTGCCTGCGATTTCCAGCGAACTTCAGCGCAACCTTGGTTTAAGCTTGCCAACAGAATGGTCAAAAGAGTATTGCAGAAGCTGACCGTTGGATCCTCGGTTTGACATGTACAAGATTCAGACGCTGACTCTGCGAAGAATTCTGCACACGACACGATGTTTTGTTGGTTTGGTAGCAAAGATTACGGAAATGACAACCTGACACTGCCATTGATCATATCACTTCAAAATTGGACTTGTCCATGTGTACACATGTTTATTTTTCTCTACTTTCTACCTCTGAGATATGAGTGCTGACGCCTTTTGAGGACGCGACGACTAACATCAGTAACATGTGTTGGTGGGGTTGGATTCATGTTAGCCTAGAAATGTGTTGAAATCTGACAGCACAATCAGGATGCACACACAAGTTTGTGCACTTCCCCTGTCGATTCGAACAGGCTTCCTAAATGACAAGGGAAGTGCAAAACCAACTGCACTTTCTTCCTTCTTAATTTGCTAAGAAACGATTGCTTCAAAACCAACCCGTGAATGCTTGAACTACCTCTTAGAATATCTTTTTCTGTCGTATTTGGGAAGAGGTGGTAGTTCTCAAAACTTCATGGTGAGCCCCTTGTTATACCTCGCCCAAAACCATGCGGCCAACTAATAGATGCGCGTACCCTAGTTAAATCCTTGTTTATCTTCTTCACAAAAAAAAATCCTTGTTTATCTTTTATCCTACTTGTAAGACGTTGGCTTCCAATAAAACCATTGTAATACTGTACTTCAAGTTGGTTGTGCGTATCAATTGTTGAATGGATTAGGCATTTCAAAATTGGTTCAATCTGGATAGGTACTCATGTAGCACCTTTTACCTCGTTTGCATATGAAGTAATCATTAGTCAAGGCACCGAAAACAAGGTGAGAAGATATACATGTTGGTGGGATGACCACAGTGTTTGTATTGTCGCCGGCGATCGAGACGAAGATGACTTAGTCAAGTAGTCGGTTCTAATCGTCACAAAATATACCATCAAATGTGAGAAGACTCCTCCAGATGTCTCCAAAGAGCTTATCACCACTTGTCGAATGCAGGTTCGCAAGAGGCGAGGTTCCGAACGCATGTTCTCTCGTGCGGCCATGCTATACCTAGACAAAACTCAGGTCAGGCTGAGTTTTGGGCCGGACTGAAAAACGCAAGAAGCGAGCTTCCGAACGCATGTTCTCTCGTGTGGCCATGATATACCTAGATAAAACTAACACCAGGCTGAAAAAAGCCCAATGCTGGAAACATAAGGCCTAGGCCCTACTGACAAACCTATAAATAAGGCCAGAGCCTAGTCGAACATGGAAAAGCTTGGTTGAGATGATCCCATGTCGTGGGGTTAAAACGGCAGATGCTATAGGGGTAGCTTAAGAGAGTAGTGAGGCGGAGATGACTTAGGCATCTTCAGATCGAGATTAGCAAGACACAGGGTTTAACCTAGGTTCGGCTCCTCTTATGAGGTAAAGACCTACTTCCCGCTAGATTATATTGATTGGAGTTCTAAAGGGGGTTCCCGGAGTCGGCTATGGCAGCTCCGAGGGGATTAGTGCTCTAGCACTAGGCGTCAAGCGTGGATGCGTGAAAACGTGAAAGCGTAACCTGTAGGGTTCCAGCCGAGGGTTTATATGGACACCCTCAGCTAGGGTTCACAAAGATAAGACCGAGTTGGTTGGATACTCGAACTCTCCTATTAGACCGACTGAGCCGCTAAGTTATCTTACCAGGCCTTTGCTACTCCAACCACAATCTCCAGCGATCCCAGACGAGTTGGGTTGGTCTTAAGTTTCCTTAGCATGGCAGGTAACTCTCCTTTATGGTATACCATGTTGGGCATATCCCCACACCGTGACGGACTCTTTCCTAAACCACACATTTTGCAAGCCATGCACCTGGCCCAACCTGATATTTGGGCTCAAGATTTAGGCCCGAGCCTAGCCCAACATGCAAGCTTGCCCTAGGATTTACAGGTGGGGCCGTTTAGGTGGGGCTGCCCATGCCTAGGTCTAGGTCATGCCCATAAACTTCAAAAGGATACATTATCCACCGCTCAAGTGACTGAACGAACGACAAAAATGAGCCCTACTTCTAGACAAAGCTCTTCATAAATGATTGGCATGCGCGTCACTGTTTATGTGTCCAACCAGATGTTGAATTTAAGATTTTCATTCTAAAAAAAGAGTTCTGAACTAACATATTCAACAAGATCACGTTGCACGCACGCCCAACGCGAGCATTGCCTGATCAAGCCGAAGGTTTTCACCAATGTGGGAATGCCAACAACCTCTATATCAGCTTAGGATCTCTCACTAGCCAGGTCCCGCCATTGAGTACCTCATCAGCCCCTATCAGGGCCGCACCGTCTTCCATCGCCGCCATTCGAAGAGGGAGGAACATTGAACATCGGATGACCGACAGATCCAGCCACCACCGTTGTAGGCACTAGGATGACAGAAAAGATCCATTAGTTGTAGTAACTTATCTTAGCAAATTAGTCCAGTTAAAGTGTTAAACAGATAATGCTTTGGCAGGCGCTTGCAACCCTAGTAACCACCTACAGTACTTTTTTTTTTAGGATCAGGCCTCTAGGCAGGGCACCAGCGAGACCCCAGAGCAGCCACCGCCCACCCGGTAGCCACGAGGAGGGGCGCCGGAGGAAGAAAGCCTTGGCGGCGCAGCGGAAGGCTCCCTGGGTCGCTCTAGGCATTAACCGTACGTATGCTCCCAGTCCCCTGTTCGATGAATCATGCTTTCGATTGCTCCCACTTGGCATTGCTCCCCACTAGGCATTTCTACAAATTCAACATTTAGGTGGTCCATCTTTCGCTTCCGGTCCAGCATTGGATTCCTCAGGTCTCAGATCACCCTAACATCCTGAGGGTTCTGATCCAGGTTTCTACCGTGTTCACTTCCTTTTGATCATGTTCCTGCAATGGCCATACCACAAGGTTCAAGTCGGATCACAGGCACGTATACTCTGCAATCTGAATTACAGCTTCGCAGAAACCTAACTGAGTTTGTTACTGCTTCAGAAAAAAAAACAGTTAGGGTGACCTTGATATTTTCAACATTAAAAAAAAATGGCTTGGCCTGAATAAGTGCAGAGTTCATTGCCTTTTCAATTTCTACTTGTTTGTACTTCATACTGTTAACTGTATTTTCCCGGTCCTTTTATCCACATAACACATGCAACTAGGCAATAATCATGGTTGGTGGCGGGTCGCCAATCAATGGATTGCTTCCATTTAGATCTGTCCCTGCCAGGGGTCAAGAATTAAACTTGCTGGGGTTCATGCTTTCACAAAAATCACAGCTGGAATTTAGAGGAACTACGGATCAAAATAAAGTGTATATTCTTGTCTCGCTGAACTTACTGGAGTCATGGGAGTTGTATTGATACATAAGCAGATGTCATGCTGGAGAAACTGGCAGTGATCCCTCTACTGGTCTTGAAATGAGAGGGTCCTTTTTCCATCCTTTCAGCTTTCGAAGACAAAAAAAAATCTTAATTTCTTCGGACGTTAGTGTGAACTTCTTCCCTCGCATGCATCTGCAAAGAATCACTACATATGTTCCTTTTATAAAAATGGAAGCTCCATTTGTCCACTCTCCTCAACTTATTACTAAAATACTAAGGGCTAACAAACCTATGTGAATGAAAAAAGAAATAACACTACTGGTATGTTCGCCATTTGACCTCTGGGGTGTGCAGCATGTCCTATAAAAAAATGAAGTAATTCACCTCTACAGTGTGGCTCGGAATCCACAGCAAAAGACACAAGCTGCAATTGAAAAGCCTTCTATTCGCCACAATCAGTCCAAGACACACTTAATTAGCAACATATCATTTGGGGCGATCTCTCGTATATTTGATCCAACAAGGGTAGCTCTAGAGTTTTGACGACACAAAAGGCTTCTGAATTATGTGTGATGTTCACTCAGAAGTACTGGTTGGTCTTTGTCACCACCTACTCTCCTCTGATGATTATGCTGGCAATCAAACTTCTATGCACATGAGCATCTGCTAATCAAGAAATGCTGCTGAAATATTAGATGTGACGAAAACATGCTCCAAATGACAAGGCACTTACATACATATAATATGGATGTTGGCACTCACAGAATAGAGAAGAAGCAGAATACTTAGGGGGGGAAATATCCATGCATTCGACTAATGTTGATCAGAAATATATCCGTTAGTGAATTACCGATGCTCCAGTTTATTTTTGAAAGAAAGAAGCACTCCGTACAAGCATTGGAGTAGTAGGTGATTGTATGTATGGTAATTGCAAAATACTCATGTTAGAGTTTTTTGTCAGATTTGCAGCAACATTGGTATGCTTGATTTCTAGCACGACTATCATCAGATCGAAAAAGACTGATCATTGTACAGCTACAGATCTAAAGAACCCACTTAGCAAGACGTCCTTCCAGTTGGTCTGTATACAATTCTGAATTCTGAATGATTGAGAATGATGGATGAGACCAGTACGGCTAACACATGGTGTTGCTTCCTACCGACTGTGACCAGGCAGATCTGATGCAATTTGTAACCTGTGTGAAGGTCATGGGCCACATATGTTTTACTTCTAATCAGAAATGTTGGACAGGCAAAGAGATTGCCTTTAGTCAACCTTACCTTTTGATCGATCCTTCTCTTGATTTCACTTCACTCAAAGCTATGCTCCCCTACTAGTCAACTACTTCTGCTGATCAGATCCCGACCTGAAATAAGGTGGTTGTTCTTGTTACTGAACAACAGTCACATGCTTACATGTAGCTAAATTTTAATCTGCTTTCAGAGCTAAAGAATTTTTGTAGAATTCATGCTGGAATTATACTCTTACCTTCACGTTCCAAGCAGGACCTCTAGGAAAATCTTCAGTGAACTTATCCAGGACAGGCAAACACCTAAGGACAGCATACGGATCATATAGTTTAGTAGCAACATCATATGCATTGCGGAGCAAGGAATGGGTCTGCATTAACTGACCAAACATGAATGTTTTCTAAGAACAATAGCAATTGAACAGAACTGACCACATCCAAATAGATACCTACTGCTCACCAGATGTAAAAGTACATTTCTTTGCCTCAAGACTGGATTTACATTAGTAGTACTACGTCTGAATTAGACACCTGGTGACTTTAACAGAGCACACACAAGGTACAGAACACTGAACACCTTTAAAAAAATCCTGATTTCAAGAGTCAAGATTATGATGCCACACAGGATGGAGAAGGCACTTGAAATTTTGGTGTCCACATTGGAGAAGAAAGCTGGATAGCTCCAGTACAACTAAACTCTTAACTCCCTGACCAGTCTCTTGATTGTAACATGTAACTAGAGATTGCGAAGCTTGATATTTACAGCACAAATATCTAAGATATCATAGCACAACCAGAAAGTCTACGCTCCATGCTCTAAATGCAGAGAACTGCATACCAATCCTACAGTTACAAGATTTAAATTTCCAAATTTCACAAAAGAAACAAAAGAAAAGGAATGGCAAGAATTCAGCTTGAAAATTCTTCAGATGCTGATGAGTTTCGAAGGCGACGAAGACTGCGAGCAAGGCTGCTGCTGATGGTGCTGCTCGTTGGCTTCATTGGCCGCTGCCTCCACATTTTCAGAAAGTCCTTGCACCGGACCAGAGTCGTCACCTTCACCACTACTAGGAAGCTCCTCTCCATGCTTCGAAGTCAGCTTGGGAAGCTCACTGAGGATTTGCACCACCTCCCGCATTGTTGGTCTCTGCACGCTCTGCTCCTCAACACAGAGCAACGCAACATAGAAGACATGCATTACCTCATGCACCGGCACAGTTGAGAGCCTGGGGTCCATGATCTTGATAACCTCCTCCTTGTTTGAGTCGGTCATCATCTTGATCCAGTGAACAATGTCGACACCATCGCCAAACTCCCCTACTGGCTTCTTTCCGGTTATCAGCTCAAGAAGAACTACACCAAAGCTGTATACATCGCTCTTTTCATCAACCTTGAGAGTATACGCATACTCTGCAAATCCAGCGACAATTTATGTAAGATTAATGTATTTTAAGAAGGATTGCGGAAATCAGCTACTAATTAAGTAAGGTAAAAAAACAAGACAACAAAGTTTCAATACAGAGTGACGTTTGTGCAGTGGAATTCAATGTATAAGTATGTCCAGGAGCTAAACGGACTAGAAAATCTAGCATGTGTAAGAATAGTGCTAAAGTATCACGGCTATTCTAAAATCATCCCCTGACAGCAGTAATGAAATGAGCATGGATAATTTGCAGACAGTACTATGCATAGCTTATAGGCACAAACTGTAATGAGGATTGATCTTTCACCTGGAGCAATATAGCCATAAGAACCGGCAATGGCTGACATACACTCTGATGTGCCAGAGTCCTGCAAAAACTTGGCAAGCCCGAAATCAGCAACATGTGCTTCGAAATCGGAGTCAAGGAGAATGTTGTTTGATTTGACATCGCGGTGCAGGATTGGTGGTGAGCAATCATGGTGAAGATAGCATAGACCCTTGGCAGCCTCAACAGCTATCTTGTACCGAGTATCCCAGTGCAGGTGTCCACCCTTCTTCCCATGGAGTAGCTCCCCCAGGCTGCCATTAGGCATATACTCATACACCAGAAGATTCGTCTCGTTGTTCGAGCAGAAGCCAAGTAGCCGCACAATGTAGCGGTGCCGGATCCTCCCAAGTGTCTGTATCTCCGCAGAGAAACCATGGTCATGTGACGAGCCACGGCTCATCGCAGAAAGTCTCTTCACTGCAACATGATCACCATCTGGCATTGTCCCCTTGTACACAGTGCCGGCTCCACCTTTGCCAATGATGTTCTCTTCCTTGAGACTATCGATCACCTCGTCACATGTGAATTCAAGGCGCTGGAAAGCAGTGAGCTTCCAAGCACGCGCATCGCTGGCTTTCTTCAGTGACCGGGCCTTCAAGATTGCCATGGCAGCAAATGCGATGGAGAAGGCAAGCAAGACGAGGACGATGATCAGCTTGAGGCTACTGGACAGCCCACCATTAGTGTGTGTGCCATGGCCTGTATCAGCACCACCATGGCGGCATGGCGCAAGGTAAGGCCCGCATAAGCCTGGATTGCCAGCGAAGGACGTGGCATTGAAGTAGCTGAACTGCCCGGTTGCTGGCACAAGCCCAGACAGGTTGTTGTATGAGAAGTCCACGGCCGTGAGGCTCTGCATTGCAGCAATGGTTGCTGGTATCTCTCCATAAAGCTGGTTTCGGGATAGGTTCAGATAGTTCAGTATCCCCATGCCGGAGATAGCCGGTGGGATATCCCCTGACAGGTTGTTCCGGCTGACATCAAGGTAAGTGAGCAACCGACATTTTCCAATCTCCGGCGGCAGGCTGCCATCGAACGAATTGCCGCTAAGATCAGCCTTGGACAGCTGCTGCAGCCGGCCAATCTCCGGCGGTATGGCCCCGGTGAACACATTCTGATCAAGAAGCAGCCTCTGCAACCCAGAGAAGCTCCCAATGGACGCCGGCAATGCGCCAGTGAGCTGGTTGTTGGAGAGGCTAATCCCCCCAAGATTGGGTGCGCCGGTGCCCACAACATCCGGGAAGCCGCCGGACAGGAGGTTGTCCTGGAGCTCCACCTGAGACAGATTCGGCAGATCGAAGAGACCTTCCGGGATTGAACCATTCAAGAAGTTCTCGCCGAGGCGGACGCGCGTGAGCGACCGGCATTTTCCGAGAGAATCCGGAATTGCACCGAAGAGGGAGTTTCCGAGCGCGATGAGCGTCTGCAGCTTGCCTCCGGCGCACAGCTCCAGCGGGAGGGTGCCTGTGAGCCTGTTGGACGAGAGGTCGAGCATCTGGAAGCGGCCGTTACGGCCAAGGCGGCGCGGGATACCGCCGGTGAAGTTGTTCTCCCACAGCTGGAGCACCTCGAGGCTGGGCAGGTCGCCGACGAACTCGGGGATGTCACCTCTGAGCCTGTTCCGGAAGAGGTTGAACAGGGTGAGATTTTTGAGGTCCGCAAAGCTCGCCGGAATCACGCCGGAGAGCATGTTGTTGGACAGGTCGAGTGAGCTGAGGCTCCCGAGCCGGCCCAGCTCCGGCGGGATGCGACCGGTGAGCCCGTTCACCTGCAGAAACAGCGTGTCCAGGTTGGCGAGATTCCCGAGCTCCGGCGGGATCTCGCCGGAGAGACCGCAGTTCGCCGCGTCGAGCCGGACAAGCTCCGTCATGTTCCCGAGCTCGGCCGGTATCCCGCCGGAGTAGTTGTTGTAGTAGCCAATGTAGAGCTCCCTGAGGCTGGTCAGGTTGCCCAATTCCGGAGGTATCTTGCCGGACAGCTCGTTGCCGGAGACGGCGAGATACTGCAGCCTCCCCCACCGGCCGTACTCCGGTGGAATCTCCCCGGAGAAGAAGTTGCCGCCGAGGTGGAGGTGCCTGAGCTGCGCCATCCCGACCACCTCGAGCGGGAGCGGGCCGGTGAAATTATTGTTGTACAAATCAAGAACCTGGAGCGCAGGGAGCCGCGCGAGCGGCGGTGGGAAGGAGCCGTTGAGGCCGTTGCTGGAGAGGTTGAGGTGGGCGAGGAGGCGGAGCCGGGATAGCGACGGCGGTATGGGCCCCGAGAGCGAGTTGGCGGCAAGGTCGAGGCGCGCGAGTAAGGGGAGCCGGGCGAGGGCGCTCGGGACGGCGCCGGAGAGATTGCGCCCGGAGAGGTCGACGCCGACGACCGCGCCGGAGCGCGCGTCGCAGGACACGCCGGACCACGCGCACGGGCCGGCAGTGGCGTTGGTCGACCAGGACGCGAGCGAGCCGGTGGGGTCCTCGAGCGCGGCCTTCGCCGCAAGCAACGCGTCGGCGTCGCCGCCGGCCGCATCCCTGGCGGCGAGCGCGGCGAGGAGGAGGAGGAGGGGGAGGTGGTGGAGGCGCATTGGGGGCGTGCCTCGGGGAGTGGAGACAATAGTCAAGAGGAAGAGAGTGACTGTCAGAGAAGCGCAGAGCTAGCTCGTGGGTGAACCAACATAGTGTCACCTAGCAAGAAAACACGTGATTCCTTCTTGGATTTTCTCCCTACTTGCTGTTCCTAGGATAAGAGCGCATCTCCACGGCCGCCTCCCAAATACGAGCTAGCACTGCCGCACGAAAGGTACCGGTACTGCATTCTCTATTTTGAGATGTTGTTCCCACATTGATACTCCTAATACAACAGCTTCTAAAAAAATTCAAATGTAAAAACATTTTAAAAAATAAAATTCATACGAATATTGACTAGTTTTATACAAAAGTGACTTGAATTTGGACTAAAAACTAAAAAAGAACTTGCGGCGTGCGTCGAAGGCGTTGAAGTCGAGGTTGTCTGCGTCGTCGTCGGAGAAGTCGAAGGACCAGTCGTCCTCCTCCTTTGGGGTCGGCAGCTTAGATGGACCGGCGAGGTTGGCGAAGTTCTCGTCGTGGTCCCTAGCGGACCACACCGTCGCCTGCCACGGGTCAGCGTGATTGATAGCGGTAAATAACAACGCTAAAAAGAATTTTGATACGTTGGGACTCCAAGTGCAGAGTGTTGTATCAAGGGAGTATCTTTCCCACAAGGGTGACTCGAGGGTTTATATCGAACTGTCGGAGAACTGGATGGAAGAGTGTTCTCTTCTCGCGTAAGTAAATAACACAAGTAATAATAAAACAAGTAGAAACTAAACTAAATGAAATAACTAAGTAAAAATTGTAGGAGCAAACCCTAACTCCTCCTGTGGCGCTCCCCAGGGCGCTGCCGGGGGGCGATCCCTCTCCTTCCGCCGCCCCTCCCTCTGCATTCTCTCCCTCCGCCGCTGTTGTCGGCGCTGGCCACGGTGGCGGCGGGCACCGGCGCCAAAGTGCCCGGGGGGTTGTTGGAGGCGGTGGCCGGAGGTGGCGGTGGCGGCTGGGGCAGCGACCACCGACTTCGACGTGCTCCGCATCTAGGGCAGCGTCCCGGGACGTGCTTCGGCGGCTCCACCACCACGGCCTTAGGCGATGGATGGTGGTGGCAGCGGCTGTTGGATCTTGGGCCCGTCGAGATCCATCGTCAGCTTCTGCTGGCAGCGCGAGGAAGGGGGCGGCGATCTGCGGGGCGAGGATGGTGTGGTTGCGGCTACCGTCGTCCACCTAATTCTCGTTCGCCGTTGTTGGTCAGCGGATGGCGGCGTGGGGGCATGTTCGTCTGCTTCGGGTTCGAAGGTGGTGGTCCTAGGGTTCTTCTTCTGCGGAGATGAATACCTACCGGATGTTGATCCTCTTCATCTAACCGGAGCGTTGAGTTCTGGAAGGCTCCGCCGGCGAATGGAACATCGCATCTTTTGCCTGTAGTTTGCTATATGGTGGTATTCGATCGCGCGCACCCATGCTTTTATTCCGACCGTTTGGTTCTGGAGGGAGCGGCGCGAAGCTCTTTTTCTGTGTTGACGTCAAGTGACTATGGATCCATGATGAAAGTCAGAAGAAGAGAATATCATGAAGGCTGGATGGGAGGACTAGCTAAGGGAGGTTCAAGTATCCGCGATGTTGAGGGACTTGCTTGGTGTTCCGGACTTCACAACAGCGGTATGAATGTGGGGGCGACAGCACAGGTGAAGTTCGAAGTCCTACCTTTTAGGGTAAAAATCCAAGGTCTGGTCTTAACTAGTTGTACCTGGCAATGACCTTGTTGGAGGCATTGTTTTGAGAGCGGAGACTATCTTCAGGGTGAAAACCTAAGATCTTTGATCGGGCGACGACAGTGTTGGAGCACTGTTCCCTTCTTGGAGGCGTCGTTTTTGGAGTGTCTGTATTTCCGGTGTTGTCTTTGTGGTGGATGTATTGTTGTTGTTAGACCTGAGATACTGTAGCGGCACTTTTGTTTCTTAGTTTTCATTTCTACTTTTTTTGGATGTGTGCATCCGTAGTGCCATTAGGGTGGTGCGTTGTTGCAGAAGTTGGTTGTAATTGGTATCTTTTAATATTAATATATTCTCTTTATCGAAAAAAGTAAAAACTGTAAAAAGATTGATTATTTTTGGTGTTTTGGATGCAAATAAGAAAGATAAAAAATTGTATTTTCGGAATAAAATAGTGCAGCAAATAGAAAATAATGTAAATGTAATATAAAGGTGTTTCTTATGATAAAAAGTGGACCGGGGTTCATGGGCTCACTTGACTATTCTCTCCTAAAGTTGTGGTGGACCAAAAGTAATTCATCAATGAGATATGAAGGTGCAAATCATATTATATGTAAGATCAGAATTAATATGAGCATCAGGTCCTAACTTAGAGATGATGCAACACACCTCTTTTATGCTCCATAAGAATGAAACTTCATCAATCTTGTATTAAGAATTAACATAGCATAGCAATAAGTACTTGGACATGACGTTTGAATATCAAATATGCTACCTTGAACAAACAAGATCACCATTATTGTCACATGATGAACATAGCATATGCATTCACTTTATCCCTATTGAGGTAGCAAAATAAAGGTAAGAACTATAATAGCTCTCGAACATATTGTCACTATCCAATTACTAAAACCCTGCTACTCCATCTAACACATACATCACCCCACACACGCTCTTGCATAGATGTTGGATCAGAACATAAACTTAAGAACGGGGTACATAATATGCATCTATCAACACATCTCACAAATATAATAAGAGCATATCTCATATAACAATATCATAGAAAAAGGATCCACCACATAAGTATTACAAATATGACCATGAAAAACATATGGCACTAAGAACTATGAAAAACATGAGAGAAATAGATCAAGATACTGCCACAAACCCGTAGACTAGAGGTGGACTACTCGCTCTTGGTCATGGTGATGATGATGAAGACGTTGGAGAATGTGGAGATCCCTCCGGCGGTGATCCCAACGGAGTTTTCCCCTCCTCGCGATTACTCTCGATTACTACGGCGCTCTCCTCCCGATTACTCTTTGGGGCCATATATATAGTCGTTTTTAGGGCAAAATACGTTGGTGGGCGAAAGAATCAGGGCAATTGGACGATCGAGGTGCGAACGGAGGTGGGTGGCACGGCCAGACTTTAGGGCCGCACTACCTGGCCCCGTTCGCTCCTCGGGCCTCTCCAGGTGTGCTCCAAAAGTCCATTATGTTCCTCCCGGTGAAAAACTGATGCTGCAAAAATCCCAGGTCAATTTGACTACGTATAGGTCTCTGAAAGTGACAAATACGCGAAACAAGGTTTTCCTCTTTTGCAGGGTGATACGTTGCAAACGTATCTATAATTTTTGATGCTCCATGCTTGTTTTACACAAATTTCTATATGTTTTGTTTACACTTCGTGGCACTTTTATGCATTTTCTGGAACTAACCTATTGACAAGATGCCATAGTGCCAGTTCCTGTTTTCTGCTGTTTTTGTATTTCACAAAAGTTGTACATGAAATATTCTCGGAATTGGACAAAATGAAAGCCAAAGTTCCTATTTTACTATCGCAAAGATGGAGTCTAGAGAAGAGACGGAAGAGCCAGGAGGTGGCCACACCATGCCTAGGAGCAACCCCTCCCTGGCCGCGCCTAGGGGTGGTGTGGGCCCCTCGGGCGTCCACCGACCTCGCCCTTCCGCCTATAAATTCATCTGATCGGGAAAAATCTAAATACCCGAGCCTCCATCCATGAAAAGTTCCGTCGCCGCCGCCATCGTCGACCCTAGCTCGGGAGGGTTCTGAAACTCCTTTCGGCACCTTGTCAGAGAGGGAGATCATCACCGAAGGCCTCTACATCGCCATGCCCGCCTCCGAAGTGATGCGTGAGTAGTTCATCTCTAGACTACGGGTCAATAACAGTAGCTAGATGGTTGTCTTCTGCACTTTATGCTTCATGTTTAGATCTTGTGAGCTGCATATCATGATCAAGATCATCTTTATGTAATGGTACATGTTGTGTTTGCTGGGATCTGATGAATATTGAATACTATGGTTGAGATTGATTATATACTTGTCATATGTTATTTGTGATGTTGCGTGCTCTCTGTTGCTAGTAGATGCTCTGGCCAAGTATGTGCTTGTGACTCCAAGAGAGGGTATTTATGCTCGATAGTGGGTTCATGCCTCTAGTAATCTGGGAGAGTCACAATAACTTCTAAGGTTGTAGATGTGTTGTTGCTAGTAGGGAGAAAACAACAATGTTTTATCCAAGGATAATTCTATTGTTTACTTTACACCCTTTACTTAATGCAATAATCTGTTGCTTGCAACTTAATACTGAAAGGGGTGCGGATGTTAACCGGAATATGGATTATTAGTCATAGATGCAGTTGGGTTACTGATAACGCGTGAAGCACACGTCCGTTGGGAACCCCAAGAGGAAGGTGTGATGCGTACAGCAGCAAGTTTTCCCTTAGTAAGAAACCAAGGTTATCGAACCAGTAGGAGATGAAGGCCACGTGAAGGTTGTTGGTGAAGGAGTGTAGTGCGGCGCAACACCAGGGATTCCGGCGCCAACATGGAACCTGCAAAACACAATCAAAATACTTTGCCCCAACTTAACAGTGAGGTTCTCAATCTCACCGGCTTCTTCGTAAACAAAGGATTAAATGTATGGTGTGGAGAATGATGTTTGTTTGCGAAGAACAACGAGAGAACAATGATTGCGGTAGATTGTATTTCGAGATGTAAAAGAATGGACCGGGGTCCACAGTTCACTAGTGGTGTCTCTCCAATAAGATAAATAGCATGTTGGGTGAACAAATTACGGTTGGGTAATTGACAAATAGAGAGGGCATAACAATGCACATACATATCATGATGACTACTATGAGATTTACTTAGGGCATTACGACAAAGAACATAGACCGCTATCCGAGCATGCATCTATGCCTAAAAAGTTCACCTTCGGGTTGGCATCCGCACCCCTTCCGGTATTAAGTTGCAAACAACGAGATAATTGCATTAAGTACGTGCGTAATGTAATCAACACAAATATCCTTAGACAAAGCATTGATGTTTTATCCCTAGTGGCAACAGCACATCCATAACCTTAGAACTTTCTATCACTGTCCCAGATTCAATGGAGGCATGAACCCACTATCGAGCATAAATACTCCCTCTTGGAGTTACAAGTATCAACTTGGCCAGAGCCTCTACTAGCAACGGAGTGTTGGAGATATGCCCAAGAGGCAATAATAAAAGTGGTTATTATATATCTTTATGTTTATGATAAATGTTTATATACCATGCTATAATTGTATTAACCGAAACATTGATACATGTGTGATATGTAAACAACAAAGAGTCCCTAGTATGCCTCTTAAACTAGCTTGTTGATTAATAGATGATTAGTTTCATAATCATGAACATTGGATGTTATTAATAACAAGGTTATATCATTATATGAATGATGTAATGGACACACCCAATTAAGCGTAGCATAAGATCACGTCATTAAGTTATTTGCTATAAGCTTTCGATACATAGTTACCTAGTCCTTATGACCATGAGATCATGTAAATCACTTATACCGGAAAGGTACTTTGATTACACCAAATGCCACTGCGTAAATGGGTGGTTATAAAGGTGGGATTAAGTATCCGGAAAGTATGAGTTGAGGCATATGGATCAACGAGTGGGATTTGTCCATCCCGATGACGGATAGATATACTCCGGGCCCTCTCGGTGGAATGTCGTCTAATGTCTTGCAAGCATATGAATAAGTTCATAAGAGACCACATACCACGGTACGAGTAAAGAGTACTTGTCAGGAGACGAGGTTGAACAAGGTATGAAGTGATACCGATGATCAAACCTCGGACAAGTAAAATATCGCGTGACAAAGGGAATTGGTATCTGATCAAACCTCGGACAAGTAAAATATCGCGTGACAAAGGGAATTGGTATCGTATGTGAATGGTTCATTCGATCACTAAAGTCATCGTTGAATATGTGGGAGCCATTATGGATCTCCAGATCCCGCTATTGGTTATTGGTCGGAGTAAGTACTCAACCATGTCCGCATAGTTCACGAACCGTAGGGTGACACACTTAAAGTTGGATGTTGAAATGGTAGAACTTGAATATGGAATGGAGTTCGAAGATTTGTTCGAAGTCCCGGATGAGATCCCGGACATCACGAGGAGTTCCGGAATGGTCCGGAGAATAAGATTCATATATAGGAAGTCATTTTATAAGATTTAAAATGATCCGGAAGGTTCTATGGAAGGTTCTAGAAGGTTCTAGAAAAGTCCGGAAGAAACCACTAAGGAAGGCGGAGTCCCGGAGGGACTCCACCTCCCATGGCCGGCCAACCCTAAGGGGGAGGAGTCCCAAGTGGACTCCCCTAAGGGGGCCGGCCACCCCCCCACATGGAAGGGGGGAATCCCACCACAAGTGGGATTCCCACCTTGGGTAGGTTTCCCTATCACATGGAAGGTTTTGGGTACGGGTCTTATTCGGAGACTTGTAGTCCAACACTTGGGGCTTCCACCTATATAATGAGGGGCCAAGGGGAGGGGGCCGGCCACCCTAAGACCACAAGGTGGCCGCACCCCCTAGTGGCCGGCGCCCCCTCTCCCAAACCCTAGCGGCCCTCTCTCCTCCACCACATCCCGCACGCTTAGCGAAGCTCCACCGGGTTTCTCCACCACCACCGACACCACGCCGTCGTCGCTGTCGGATTCAAGAGGAGCTACTACTTCCGCTGCCCGCTGGAACGGGGAGGTGGACGTCGTCTTCATCAACAACCGAACGTGTGACCGAGTACGGAGGTGCTGCCCGTTCGTGGCGCCGTGATCAAGATATTCTACGCGCTTTTGCAAGCGGCAAGTGAACGTCTACCGCAGCAACAAGAGCCTCATCTTGTGGGCTTTGGAATCTCTTCAAGGGTGAGACTCGATAATCTCCTCGTTGCTACCGTCTTCTAGATTGCATCTTGGCTTGGATTGTGTGTTCGCGGTAGTAAAATTTTTGTTTTCTATGCAACGAATCCCAACAGTGGTATCAGAGCCGTGTCTATGCATAGATGGTTGCACGAGTAGAACACAATGGTTTTGTGGGCGTTGATGCTTATGTTGTCTTTAGTTTGAGTACTTTGCATCTTTGTGGCATAGTGGGATGAAGCGGCTCGGGCTAACTTTACATGACCGCGTTCATGAGATTTGCTCCACGCTCGACATGCAACTTGTATTGCATAAGTGGCTTTGCAGGTGTCTGTCTCTCCTACTATAGTGAAGATTCAATTTACTCTTCTATTGACAACACTAGTATCACCGTTGTGGTTCATGTTCGTAGGTAGATTAGATCTTACTCGAAAACCCTAAACCACGTAAAATATGCAAACCAAATTAGAGACGTCTAACTTGTTTTTGCAGGGTTTGGTGATGTGATATGGACATAATGTGATGATGAATATGTATGAGATGATCATTATTGTATTATGGCAACCGGCGAGAGCCTTATGGTTGTCTTTAAATTTCATGTTGAGTAGTATTTCAAAGAAGTTGTAATAGTTGCTACATGGAGAACAATCATGAAGACGGCGCCATTGACCTTGACGCTACGCCGACGATGATGGAGATCATGCCCGTTGATGATGGAGATCATGTCCGTGCTTTGGAGATGAAGATCAAAGGCGCAAAGACAAAGGGGCCATATCATATCACATATGAACTGCATGTGATGTTAATCCTTTTATGCATCTTATTTTGCTTAGATCGCGACGGTAGCATTATAAGATGATCCCTCTCACTAAAATATCAAGATAATAAAGTGTTCATCCTTAGTAGCACCGTTGCCAAGACTTGTCGTTTCGAAGCATCTCGTGATGATCGGGTGTGATAGAATCAACAAGTGCATACAACGGGTGCAAGCCAGTTTTGCACATGCGGATACTAAGGTGGCCTTGACGAGCCTAGCATGTACAGACATGGTCTCGGAACACGTGATACCGAAAGGTAGAGCATGAATCATATGATTGATATGATGAACACTTTGAGTGTTCGCCATTGAAATTACACCTTGTCTCTTGATGATCGGACTTAGGTGTGGTGGATTTGGTTCGTGTGATCACTAAGACAATGCGAGGGATATTGTTTTGAGTGGGAGTTCAACTAGATTTTTAATTATGTTGAATTAAAATTTGAACTCAATTTGTCATAAACTTAGTCTAAACTATTGCAAATATATGTTGTAGAGATGGCGTCCCCAATCAATTTTAACCAGTTCCTAGAGAAAGAAAAGCTTAAGAGCAACGGTAGCAACTTCACCGACTGGTTCCGTCATGTGAGGATTTTCCTCAATGGTGGAAACCTGCAATATGTGCTTGATGCACCGCTAGGTGACCCTCCTGCAGAAACTGAAACCGATGAAGTAAAGAATGTTTACGAGACTCGGAAAACTCGGTACTCTCAAGTTCAGTGTGCCATCCTGTGCAATCTGGAAGCCGATCTTCAAAAACGTTTTGAGCACCACGATCCTCATGAGTTGGTCAATGAGCTGAAAGCTATATTTGAAACTCATGCGGCCGTGGAATTCTATGAAGCATCGAAACACTTCTTCAGCTGCATGATGGAAGAAGGCAGCTCCGTTAGTGAGCACATGCTCGCCATGACCGGTCATGCGAAGAAACTCAGTGATCTGGGAATAGTAATTCCTAACAGACTGGGGATTAATCGTGTCCTTCAATCACTGCCACCTAGTTACAAGAACTTTGTGATGAACTACAATATGCAGAACATGAACAAAGAGTTACCTGAACTCTTCGCCATGCTGAAATCTGCTGAGATTGAGATCAAGAAAGAGCACCAAGTGTTGATGGTCAACAAGACCACCGAGTTTCAAGAAACGAGGGCAAGTCTAAGGGAAAATTCAAGAAGGGTGGCAAGAAAGCTGCCACGCCTCCTATGAAACCTAAGACCGGCCCTAAGCCCGATGTTGTGTGCTATTACGCAAGGAGAAGGGACACTGGAAGCGTAATTGCTCCAAGTATTTGGCGGATCCGAAGAGCGGCATTGTCAAGAATAAGAAAGAAGGTATATCCGATATACATGTTATAGATGTTTATCTTACTTGGTTCTCGTACTAGTACCGGGTATTTGATACTGGTTCGGTTGCTCATATTTGTAACTCGAAACAGGAACTAAAGAATAAATGAAGACTACTAAAGGATGAAGTGACGATGCGCGTTGGAAATGGATCCAAAGTCGATGTGATCGTTGTCGGCACACTTCCTCTACATCTACCTTCGGGATTAGTTTTAAGCATCAATAATTGTTATTTTGTACCCGCGTTGAGCATGAACATTATATCTGGATCTTGTTTAATGCAAGACGGTTATTCATTCAAGTCTGAGAATAATGGTTGTTCTATTTTTATGAATAATATCTTTTATGGTCGAGCACACGAAAAGAATGGCTTATTTCGTTAGATCTCGATAGTAGTGATACACATATACATAACATTGATGCTAAGCGAATTAAATTGAATGATAATTCTACTTATATGTGGCACTGCCGTCTTGGTCATATTGGAGTGAAACGCATGAAGAAACTTCATACCGATGGATTACTTGAATAACTTGACTTTGAGTCACTTGATAGATGCGAAGCATGTCTAATGGGAAAAATGACTAAGACTCCATTCTCTGGTATTATGGAGCGAGCTACTGACTTATTGGAAATCATACATACCGATGTGTGCGGACCAATGAGTGTAGCATCGCGCGGTGGTTATCGTTATGTTCTAACCTTCACGAGATGATCCGAGTAGATATGGGTATATCTATTTCATGAAACATAAATCCGAAACTTTCGAGAAGTTTAAGGAATTCCAAAGTGAAGTAGAAAATCAACGTAACAAGAAGATTAAATTTCTACGATCCGATCGCGGAGGTGAATATCTCGGTTATGAGTTTGGCATGCATTTAAAGAAATGCGGAATACTTTCACAATTGACACCGCCGGGAACACCTCAACGAAACGGTGTGTCCGAACGTCGTAATCGAACTCTCTTAGATATGGTTTGTTCTATGATGTCTCTTACTAATTTACCTTTATCATTTTGGAGTTATGCATTAGAGACAGCGGCATTCACTTTAAATAGAGCACCATCAAAATCCGTTGAAACGACACTGTATGAATTATGGTTTAATAAGAAACCTAAGCTGTCGTTCCTAAAAGTTTGGGGTTGCGAAGCCTATGTAAAAAAGTTACAACCGGACAAGCTAGAACCCAAAGCGGAGAAATGCGTCTTCATAGGATACCCTAAGGAAACTATAGGGTACACTTTCTATCACAGATCCGAAGGCAAAATCTTTGTTGCTAAGAACGGAACCTTTCTTGAGAAAGAATTTCTCACTAAAGAAGTGACTTGGAAGAAAAGTAGAACTCGATGAGATTGATGAATCTATACACATTGATCGGAGTAGCGCAGCATCGGAAGTTGTACCTGCACCGTCTACACCGGCAACGAGAGGAAGCTAATGATAATGATCATGAAACTTCGAACGAGGAAACTACGAACCTCGCGGATCGACAAGGGAACGTGCCACTCCCGATTGGTATGATCCTTGTCTAAATGTCATGATTGTGGACAACAATGATGAAGACCCTGCGACGTATGAAGAAGCGATGATGAGCCCAGATTCCAACAAATGGCAAGAAGCCATGAAATCCGAAATGGGATCCATGTATGATAACAAAGTATGGACTTTGGTAGACTTACCCGATAGCCGCAAGGCTGTCGAGAATAAATGGATCTTCAAAAGAAAAACAGATGCTGATGGTAATATTACTGTCTATAAAGCTCGACTTGTCGCAAAGGGTTTCCGACAAATTCAAGGAGTTGACTACGATGAGACTTTCTCACTCGTAGCGAAGCTAAAATCCGTGAGGATTTTGTTAGCAATAGCTGCATTTTTCGATTATGAGATTTGGCAGATGGATGTCAAAACGGCGTTCCTTAATGGAGACATTGAGGAAGAGTTGTATATGGTACAACCCAAAGGTTTTGTCGATCCTAAAAATACTGACAAAGTATGCAAACTTCAGCGTTCAATTTATGGACTAAAGCAAGCATCAAGAAGTTGGAACCGACGCTTTGATAAGGTGATCAAAGACTTCGGGTTTATACAGTGCCATGGAGAGGCCTGTATTTACAAGAAAGTGAGTGGGAGCTCTGTAGCATTCCTGATATTATATGTAGATGACATATTATTGATTGGGAATGATATAGAACTATTAAGCAGTGTAAAAAGTTATTTGAATAACAGTTTTTCAATGAAAGACCTTGGTGAAGCATCGTATATATTAGGCATCAAGATTTATAGAGATAGATCAAGACGCCTAATGGGGCTATCACAGAGTACATACCTGGACAAGATTCTAAACAAGTTTAGAATGGACGAAAGTAAGAAAGGGTTTTTACCTATGTTACCAGGCAAGGTCTTGAGTAAGACTCAAGGTCCGGCTACGGCAAAAGAAAGAGAAAGGATGAGTCAGATCCCCTATGCTTCGGCAGTAGGCTCTATCATGCATGTCATGCTATGTACTAGACCGGATATAGCACATGCTGTTAGTTTAACCAGCAAATATCAAAGTGATCCAGGAATGGAACACTGGACAGCGGTCAAGAATATCCTGAAGTACTTGAAAAGAACTAAGGATATGTTTCTTTGTTATGGTGGTGACCAAGAGCTCGTTGTAACAAGTTACACCGATGCAAGTTGGAACACCGATCCTGATGACTCTAAGTCACAATCTGGGTACGTGTTTATATTGAATGGTGCTGCGAGTAGGCTGGGCAAGCTCGAAGCGGTGCACGGTGGCGAAGTCTTCAACAGAATCGGAGTACATAGCGGCTTCGGAGGCTTCATCGAAGCGGTATGGATGAAGAGGTTCATTGTAGAGCTCGGTCCGGTTCCTAGTGCATTGGACCCACTAGTCATCTACTTGTGAAAACATGGGTGCCATCGCCAATGCACAAGAACCAAGGTCACACAAGAGGCTGAAGCATATCAAGTTGCGTTATCATTCGATTCGCGAGTACATCGAAGATGGAGAAGTAAAGATTTGCAAAGTACACACCGATCCGAATGTAGCAGATCCGTTGACTAAAGCTCTCCCTAGGGCAAAGCATGACCAACACCAGAATGTCATGGGTGTTAGGTACCTTACAATGTAATCTAAATTATTGACTCTAGTGCAAGTGGGAGACTGTTGGAGATATGCCCAAGAGGCAATAATAAAAGTGGTTATTATATACCTTTATGTTTATGATAAATGTTTATATACCATGCTATAATTGTATTAACCGAAACATTGATACATGTGTGATATGTAAACAACAAAGAGTCCCTAGTATGCTTCTTAAACTAGCTTGTTGATTAATAGATGATTAGTTTCATAATCATGAACATTGGATGTTATTAATAACAAGGTTATATCATTATATGAATGATGTAATGGACACACCCAATTAAGCGTAGCATAAGATCACGTCATTAAGTTATTTGCTATAAGCTTTCGATACATAGTTACCTAGTCCTTATGACCATGAGATCATGTAAATCACTTATACCGGAAAGGTACTTTGATTACACCAAACGCCATTGCGTAAATGGGTGGTTATAAAGGTGGGATTAAGTATTCGGAAAGTATGAGTTGAGGCATATGGATCAACAGTGGGATTTGTCCATCCCGGTGACGGATAGATATACTCTGGGCCCTCTCGGTGGAATGTCGTCTAATGTCTTGCAAGCATATGAATAAGTTCATAAGAGACCACATACCATGGTACGAGTAAATAGTACTTGTCAGGAGACGAGGTTGAACAAGGTATGAAGTGATACCGATGATCAAACCTCGGACAAGTAAAATATCGCGTGACAAAGGGAATTGGTATCGTATGTGAATGGTTCATTCGATCACTAAAGTCATCGTTGAATATGTGGGAGCCATTATGGATCTCCAGATCCCGCTATTGGTTACTGGTCGGAGTAAGTACTCAACCATGTCCGCATAGTTCACGAACCGTAGGGTGACACACTTAAAGTTGGATGTTGAAATGGCAGAACTTGAATATGGAATGGAGTTCGAAGATTTGTTCGAAGTCCCGGATGAGATCCCGGACATCACGAGGAGTTCCGGAATGGTCCGGAGAATAAGATTCATATATAGCAAGTCATTTTATAAGATTTAAAATGATCCGGAAGGTTCTATGGAAGGTTCTAGAAGGTTCTAGAAAAGTCCGGAAGAAACCACTAAGGAAGGCGGAGTCCCGGAGGGACTCCACCTCCCATGGCCGGCCAACCCTAAGGGGGAGGAGTCCCAAGTGGACTCCCTAAGGGGGCCGGCCACCCCTAACATGGAAGGGGGAATCCCACCCCAAGTGGGATTCCCACCTTGGGTAGGTTTCCTATCACATGGAAGGTTTTGGGTTCGGGTCTTATTCGGAGACTTGTAGTCCAACACTTGGGGCTTCCACCTATATAATGAGGGGCCAAGGGGAGGGGGCCGGCCACCCTAAGACCACAAGGTGGCCGCACCCCCTAGTGGCCGGCGCCCCCCTCTCCCAAACCCTAGCGGCCCTCTCTCCTCCACCACATCCCGCACGCTTAGCGAAGCTCCGCCGGGTTTCTCCACCACCACCGACACCACGCCGTCGTGCTGTCGGATTCAAGAGGAGCTACTACTTCCGCTGCCCGCTGGAACGGGGAGGTGGACGTCGTCTTCATCAACAACCGAACGTGTGACCGAGTACGGAGGTGCTGCCCGTTCGTGGCGCCGTGATCAAGATCTTCTACGCGCTTTTGCAAGCGGCAAGTGAACGTCTACCGCAGCAACAAGAGCCTCATCTTGTAGGCTTTGGAATCTCTTCAAGGGTGAGACTCGATAATCTCCTCGTTGCTACCGTCTTCTAGATTGCATCTTGGCTTGGATTGTGTGTTCGCGGTAGGAATTTTTTTGTTTTCTATGCAACGAATCCCAACACGGAGAGCATGCAAGATCATAAACTACACATATATGATAGATCAATAATCAACTTGACATAGTATTCCATATTCATCGGATCCCAACAAACACAACATGTAGCATTACAAATAGACGATCTTGATCATGTTAGGCAGCTCACAAGATCTAAACATGATAGTACAAGAGGAGAAGACAACCATCTAGCTACTGCTATGGACACATAGTCCAAGGATGAACTACTCACGCATCAATCCGGAGGAGGGCATGATGATGTAGAGTCCTCCGGTGATGATTCCCCTCACCGGCAGGGTGCCGGAGGCGATCTACTGAATCCCCCGAGATGGGATTGGCGGCGGCGGCGTCACAGTAACTTTTCTCGTATCGTGGCTCTCGGTACTAGGGTTTTCACGACGGAGAGAATAAATAGGCGAAGGAGCAGAGTCGGAGGGCGCCCGAGGGGCCCACCCCACAGGCTGGCGCCCCCCCTCTTGGCCGCCCCGTCCTAGGGTGTGGGGCCACCTTGGCCCCTCTCTGTATCTCCTTCGGTGTTCTGGAAAGCTCCGTGGAAAATAAGACCGTGGGCTTTTGTTTCGTCCAATTCCGAGAATATTTCATGTGTAAGATTTCTGAAACCAAAAACAGCAGAAAACAGGAACTGGCGCTTTGGCATCTTGTTAATAGGTTAGTGCCGGAAAATGCATCAAAATGATGTAAAGTGTATATAAACATGTGAGTATTGTCATAAAACTAGCATGAAACATAAGAAATTATAGATACGTTTGAGACGTATCAGTTACCGTCTATGAATCTTGTTATAATGCCCAAATGAATCTCATAGTAATCATCTTGTCATGTATGGTCTTTATTCTGTCAATTGCTAAGCTGTAATTTGTTTACCCAGCATGTTATTTATCTTTATGGAGAGACACCTCTAGTGAATTATGGACCCCGGTCCTTTCTTTTATACTGATAAATCCATCTACTGCAAGTACAGTTCTCTTTATTTCACTTCAAACAAACATCTCTTTCCACACTATACTTCCACACTATACGTCTAATCCTTTGTTTTCAGCAAAACCGGTGATATTGACAACCTCAGTGTAAGTTGGGGCAAAGTATTTTGGTTGTGTTATGTGCAGGTTCCACGTTATTGCTGACACCGGTAGTGCGCCCTGCCAAAGTCAGCTAGTAACACCTTCAGAAGTGATTTCTTTCTCCTACTGGTCGATTAAACATTGGTTTCTTACTAGGGAAAAACTACTGTTGTGCTCATCATACCTTCCTCTTGGGGTTTCCCAACTGCATGCTCTGCACAACGTCACAGGGTTATAAACCAAATAAAGGAATCATTGGTAAATCCCCATAAATCAATGTAAAACATGGTATTATCATCATATATGTTACAAATATGTGGAAATTCAATATGATAAAGGACAAAATTCATGTATTCATTTTACATGCATCAACCAGCTTCTTTGAATAGTTGCGACTAAGAGCAGATCTACCAGATCATGGATATCCCGATACCATATATCTAGGATCGGGTAACCCCCCCCCCGAAACGACTTTCGGGTTCTAAAATTTTGACTTACAAAATGGGTAACTAAAAAAAGAACTCGCGCTTTTTTGCTAACAAATAATTAATTCATCTTCACGCATACTTGTTCATAGTTATAAACATAAAAGTAGAAATTAAAACGAGATTTAGGTCTTAGAATACGGATACTTAGCTAGATTCTTGGATTGTCTACCCTAGGACATACATCATCGCGCTCACCGACGCAGCCTAGAAAGCGTTGTCGGAAGGCCGAGACGGGTAGACGAGCTCGTGTTGGTTGTTGAGGCTCTGCAGGATTGTCACCTGATAGTCGTGCTCCTCCTTCGCCTCGGCAGCCTGGTATTGCAACGCGGCATCCCTGGGATTCGCCCTTGCTGCATATGATGCCTCCACGAATACCGTCAACACATCCCGGGGCGCCTTGATGGCTGGGAACATGATGTTGTTGATGAGGGCCAAACCGGAATCGTTACGCCACGTCTGCATGTTGCTCTAGGAGAGGACACCATGGGCATGCGCCTGGTGCGAGCGAAAGGAGTTATGCCCTAGAGGCAATAATAATAATATTTATTTATTATGTATAACTCCATGTTATTATTAAGTTTATCCTTATGTTATAACTGTAGTGTTCCTCGAATATGAGTTTCGAAGAGAAGTTCGCTAGCAGGTGTAGAGAGAGAAACAAGAAAGAAATAGTTTCTAGTTATACCTGTGATAAAACTAGCTCAGTTGTTATGAGATTATCAACCTTTTATGATCATGAGTATGGTTGTGCTAAACAATGAAGGTGGATCGTTTGGTTGAACGATCACGCACGCTTCCTATAGCAGTAATGGTAGCGTTTCAACCGACATGCTACTAGTAAGTGGTCCTACTCCTCGTGTGTCCTCCTACACGCTACTATTGTGTTATAGGAGTATGGTCGTTATTTGCACGCTACCATTACTTTTGTATTTTTTTTTGCGCATGTCAACTTATTCCAGTTGACGTGGCAGTGTATGAGCAAAGGATCATCGATCACTCTTTACTCGATCTCAAGGGGAGCCACATAACACATGAATATATACACACAACATGCATGTCAATTTATAGTTTCGAAAATCACGATCAACGTTCTGAAATAACAAAGATAAAGTTTCTAACTATGCAACATGAGTGTGGAACTCTCCTTCGACATTATCACTTTTTGTATAAAAAAGAGCACACTGATACGTTGCAAACGTATCTATAATTTTTGATTCTCCATGATTGTTTTACACCAATTTATATATATTTTGCTTACACTTTGTTGCACTTCTATGCATTTTACGGAAATAACCTATTAACAAGATGCCACAGTGTCAGTTCCTGTTTTTTGCTGTTTCCGTATTTCAGAAAAGTTTTACAGGAAATATTCACGGAATCGGATGAAACAAACGCCAAACCTCCTATTTTTGCCGACACGAAGACAGAGTCCAGAGCAGATACAGAGCAGGGCACCAGGGAGCCCACAACAGCCCTTGGCGCGGGTCCCCTGGCTGCGCCATGGGGTGGTGTGGGGCCTCCTGGCGCCCACCGATCTCGCCCTTCCGCCTATAAATTGCCTTCGACGCAAAAACCATAAAGAATCCAGCCTCCGTCCACGAAAAGTTCCGTCGCTACCGCCATTGTCCAGACAAGTTTCGGGGGTCAGAAGTTCCTGTTCCGGCACCCTGTCAGGACGGGGATTGACCTCCGGAGTTATCTCCATCGACTCCACCGCCTCCACTTCGACTGCATGATGGGTTGTGAGTAGTTCCCCCTGGACTACGGGTTCTCGGCGGTATCTAGTTGGCACTCTCTGTCCCATGTACTTCAGTACAATGATCTCATAAACTGCCTTACATGATTGAGATCCATATGATGTAACTGGTGTTGTGTTTGTTGGGGTCCGATAAATTGTGGAATTTTGATCAGATTGTTCATCATATTATCATACTACTATTATTTAAGATCTTGCATGCTCTCCGGTACTTTTAGTTACCCTGATCAAGTAGTTGCCTGTATCTCCAAGAGGGAGTATTTATGCTCGATAGTGGGTTCATGCCTCTAGTAATCTGGAAGAGTGATAATAACTTCTAACATTGTAGATGTGTTGTTGCTACTAGGGAGAAAACAACAGTGTTTTGTCTAAGGATAATTCTATTATTTACTTTACACACATTGCTTAATGCGATAATCTATTGCTTGCAACTTAATACTGGTAGGGATTCGAATGATAACCTGAAGGTGGATTATTAGTCATAGACGCAGTTGGATTACAGTCTATGTATTATGTTGTAATGCCCAATTAAATACTACAGTAACCTTTATCTTATCATAGCATGCATTGTCATGCCCTCACAATAATTAATTGCCCAACTATAATTTGTTCACCCAACATATGTTATTTGGAGAGTTACCACTAGTGTAGATAGCGAGGAACCCCGATCCTTCTGTCATCATCATTGCTCTACAGTCAACTAAGCACTGGAATATTTTCTGGTGCCATCGCCTCTATGTTACTGCTACTATTGTTGTGTTACTATTGTCATTGCTCTCATATTACTTCTGCTTTCACATCACCCCTGCTACTAGTGCTTTTTCAGGTGCAGCTGAATTGACAAATCCGTTGTTAAGGATTATAAGTATTCTTTGTCTCCCCTTGTGTCAAATCAATAAATTTGGGTTTTACTTCCCTCAAAGACTGTTGTGATGCCCTATACTTGTGGTTCATCAAGACTATTTTCTAGCGCAGTTGCCGTGGAGGCATAGCTCTACTCATAAGTTCACCTGGGGAGTACACTTTATCTGTCTCTCTATTTTTATTTTGTCTTGTCTAGTTTATTTGTGCTTAGTTTATTTATGTTTAGTTGTGTTTTTTTGTTTAGTTTACTTTTTCTAGTTTATTTTCTCTTATTTTTTTCTATACTCAAAAATCCATAAAAATTTTGAAAACCCAAAAATCTAAAAACTGTTGTTATGGAAGAACATGCTAGAACCTCTATGGAGCTATTTATAAAGTATAGAGAATCATATAAGGGTAAAGTCATGAGAGGCGTGTTGCAAAAGTTGAATCAAATTGCTGAAATTTTGCTTAAACGCCATGATATAAATTGTTGCTCTGAACAGGATACTAAACATCTTAAATTTCAATGTGTCTTCAGTAAAGAAGTTTTAATTGTGAACTATCATTGGAATTACTATATTCATCTTGGATTTGAACAAGTAGAACAATTTGTTTTATTTATGGGAGCTTCTGAAATAGAATATTCATGTTTAAAAATTATGAAACATGTGTTGCTTGTAATAAACTTAAAGATATGATCTCTTCTATCCTTGATTATTTCATAGAAAATTTCAGCAATAATTGTTATATCGTTGATTATAAAGAGAGACTCAGTCATGCACAAGAATGTATCCACAACTTGCAGGCACCTCTGGAAGAAGAAATTGTTGAACCTGAAAGCTTATTAGATGAAAAGGAGGAGGAGAGTGATGAACAAAAGGAGGAAGAATGGATTAGCTACCCATGCCTACCTTCTAATGAGAGTAACTCTTTATCCTTTACACTATTTGTTTGTCTCCCATGCTTACCAAAGGAGGATGAATTTTATGTTCTTGTGGATTCTCTTGAAATATTTACTATGAGTATAACTTGTGATAATAATTATACTCCTGTTATCTATGATAATCCATGCTATTTTGATAAATCTTATGATAATCCTTTATTTGTGCCAAACTTCGAAATGCATGGTTCTAAAGAGTTTTGCTTAGAAAATGTTTATGATAAAGCTCTAGATTATGGTCCTATATTGATTGATAATATTAATTGTAATACTATTGAAAATAAGATTGGAGGGGTCTTGACTTTATCTTGGAGCCCCATGCCTCTCGAGAATGAAAAATCATCTTTCTATACAATTGTTAAAAATGGATTTGAATGTTTTAATCCCACTATTTTTGAGTTTGATAAAAATTATGTGTTTGTAGATCATAAAATGCATGCTTTATGTGATAGTTATATTGTTGAGTTTATTCATGAGGCTACTGAAAATTATTATGAGAGGAAAATATGGTTGTAGAAGTTTTCATGGTACTAAAACACCTCTCTATATGCTGAAAGTTTTGAAGTTACTCTTGTTTTATCTTCCTATTCTTGTCACTTTGTTCTTTTTGAATTTGTTTGTGTATAAGATTCCTATGCATATAAAGTGAGTTAGACTTAAATGTATTTTGAATTTGCTTCTTGATGCTTTTTTTGCTTCATTTTCTATTTTCATGAGAGCATCATTAAAACTATCAAGCCTAGCTAAAAGGCATTAAAGAAAAGCGCTTATGGGAGACAACCCACCGTTTTATTTCTGTAATTTTTCTTTCGTTGAGTCTTGGAAGTTGTTACCTCTGTAATAACCTCTATTTATCATTTTTATTTCGTTTTTGTGCCAAGAATAGCCTCTAATAGGAAGAAAGTAAGATTTGGGGAAGTTGATGTCCTGAAACAAATTTTATGTTGTCACAAAAAAAAATCATATTCCCAGCCAGAAAGTAATTTTGAGCTTACAATTTTTGAGCATATGCCCCAGGTTATTATCTAACTTTCGTTTGTTTTGTAATTTTCGATTTGAGCAACAGAGGATTTTTTTTAAAAAATCGATCTTTATATATTGTTCTGCTTTGATAGATTTCTATCGCCATTCGCATTTGCATCTTGATCTTTTTTGAGTTCTTTTGAGAGAAAGAGCTTTCCAACGAAGTTGCTACAATATCTAAATGTTTTAATGGATGTTTGACTTATGTTAGAACTGAACCAAGTGGATTTATTATTTTAATTGCACTAATGCTGCTAATGAGAATTGTGTGAAGTTTTGTATGAAGTTTTCAAGTGTAGTGGGAGAAGAATGATGTGATGAGATGAAGGATGGACAAAAGCTCAAGCTTAGGGATGCCCATGTCACCCCAAGAAATATCCAAGAGGTACAAGCGTCAAACCTTGGGGATGCCCAAGGCATCCCCTTCTTCGTCAACAAAAACATCAGGTCATCTTTCTAGACGCTATATTTTTGTTGCTTCATATGATATGTGTTGTTCTTAGAGCGTCTTTATTTTTGTTTTTAGTTTTATTTTGTTTTATTGCTGTAGCATATGGTTGGACCCCAACATATTTGTTTTGGAGAGAGACACACTCCGTTTTCATTGCATAGAACACTCTAGTTTTCATTTCTATTGTTCTGCGAGTGCTCTCTTTTGCTAGTATTGCGTTTAGCTCTTAGTTTTCCACTCTACTTTTGTTCAGATCTTGTTGGTTTTCTTTAGTTGGGAATGATTAGCTCTCTGGTATTTATTGATTATTAGTGTTGGAGACGAGTAAAATGTTTCATGCTTATAGTGATGCAAAAGGGAGCTTGTTTAGACTGTGGCATGTCATGTGTGTTATTTTAATCATATGCTTAGTAATTATTGTTGTAGCATGACTTGTCTCAAATATCTGAGAGTGCTTAATGCGCCATTGAAAGAATCATGTGTTGTTTCCATCATACAAAAGCATAATATTGTGGTATTCTCCTTTGATGTTGTTATTGGGTCAACTTGGCACATGCTTACACCATGTTATGACTACAAATCAGTCACCTAAAGCCTCTATGATCATTTAGTTTTGACTTGTAACATCACTTTATGCTTTGATTAATAATGTTTTGTCGCTATGCATGATTATGACCATTATTGCTCTCTTAGTTGCTCGCTCCCAGTCTTTTGCTAGTCTTCGCCTGTACTGAGTATGAGATCTACTCGTGCATCCAACTCCTAAAAACCAAAGTTGCCAATTGTGTCCACCATACCTACCTATATGTGGTATTTCACCGCCACTCCAAAGTAAATTGCTTGTGTGCTACCTTTAAACCTTCAAAATTATTACATGTTTTGTGTTTTGTTTTAGCTCATGAGGAAGTGCTGAATGATCTATCATCTCTTTCATGTTTATTATGGCTTCACACCTTTACTAGCATGTATAATGTGCTAGTCTTTAATAATATTGCAAAATGAGCAGGCGCGGGTGCCCAACCCACTTAAATTAAACACATAATCAAAATATCCTAATACTATGTACTTGAGAAATCATGAACTTAGCATGTTCAAACAAAGAAGAAGAGGAACTTTATTGTTCTCTCTATGGGAGCTGCTCTTGAGGCCATTAAACATGAAGAATATTATAGATCATTTGATACCAGTCGTTGACATAGACATACATACCTCTCAAAATTATATTTTCAACGCCTCTGTTTTATGCAAAATAAAAACCTCTAGCACATGAGTGATCCCTTCTTCCCTCTGAGCAGGGCATTTCTTTTACTTTTATGTTGAGTCTTGATCTTCTTGCTTTATGCACCAATTAAGAGAGCATAGTTGTCATTCTGAGTATAATGTGCATAGTTTCAAAATCTATTATTGATTGATTCATGATTATGATTATTGCTTGTTCTCAAATTTTTTGTATCTAGTCACCCTTTAAACTTTAAAGGTGTCCTAGCATTTATGTTTTGTTGTTCCATGAAGGACAAGTTGAATACCTATTTGTTATGTTTCCGTTATGCCCAAAAACAAACAGTTGCTTTCAGTGCATTATTATTCATGATCTTTTGTTTGAATTACTTCTCTTGTTATAACATAGTTGCTAAAGCTCTATTGTTAGAATTATACCTATCATGTCTATGTTTAGAGTACTTCGATCCCACCTCACAATGTTGTTACAATAACTTGATCAAGATTGTGTTGGCTCATGTCACCTTAAAAATTATTTTTGTTATCACTTACCTACTCGAGGATGAGCAGGAGTTAAGCTTGGGGATGCTGATACATTGCAAACGTTTCTATTTTTTTATGTTCCATGCTTGTTTTACACCAATTTATATATGTTTTGCTTACACTTTGTTGCACTTTTATGCATTTTACGGAACTAACCTATTGACAAGATGCCACAGTGTCAGTTCCTGTTTTTTGCTATTTTTGTATTTCAGAAAAGTTGATAGGAAATATTCTCGGAATTGGACGAAACAAAAGTCAAAGCTCCTATTTTTTCCGACATGAAGGCGGAGTCCAGACCAGAGACGGAGGAGGGCACCTGGGAGGCAACACCAGCCCTTGGCGCAACCCCCTTGGCCGCGCCATGGGGTGGTTTGGTGCCTCCTGGCGCCCGCCGACCTCGCCCTTCCACCTATAAATTGCCTTCGACGCAAAAACCCTAAAGTATCCAGCCTCCGTCCACGAAAAGTTCCGTCGCCGCCGCCATCGTCCAGACAAGTTTCGGGGGTCAGAAGTTCCTATTCCGGCACCCTGCCGGGACGGGGATTGACCTCTGGAGCCATCTCCATCAACTCCACCGCCTCCACTTCGACTCCTTGATGGTTTGTGAGTAGTTCCCCCTGGATTACGGGCTCTCGGTAGTAGCTAGTTGGTACTCTCTCTCCCATGTACTTCAATACAATGATCTCATGAGCTGCCTTACATGATTGAGATCCATATGATGTAATTGGTGTTGTATTTGTTGGGATCCGATAAATTGTGGAATTGTGATCAGATTGTTCATCATATTATCATACTACTGTTATTTAAGATCTTGCATGCTCTCCAGTACTTGTAGTTACCCTGATCAAGTAGTCGCATGCATCTCCAAGAGGGGGTATTTATGCTCGATACTGGGTTCATGCCTCTAGTAATCTAGAAGAGTGACAATAACTTCTAAGATTGTAGATGTGTTGTTGCTACTAGGGAGAAAACAATAATGTTTTGTCTAAGGATAATTATATTGTTTACTTTACACACATTGCTTAATGCGATAATCTGTTGCTTGCAACATAATACTGAAAGGGGTTCGGATGATATCCTGAAGGTGGATTATTAGTCATAGATGCAGTTGAATTACGGTCTATGTATTATGTTGTAATGCTCAATTAAATACTACAGTAACCTTTATCTTATCATAGCATGCATTGTCATGCCCTCCCAATTATCAATTGCACAGCTGTAATTTGTTCACCCAACACATGTTATTTGGAGAGTTACCACTAGTTTAGATAGCTGGGAACCCCGGTCCTTCTATCATCATCATTGCTCTACAGTCAACTAAGCACTGGAATATTTTCTGGTTCCATCGCTTTTGTGTTACTGCTACTGCTATTGTGTTACTATTTCCATTGCTCTCATATTACTGCTGCTTTCACATCACCCATGTTACTAGTGCTTTTTTAGGTGCTGCTGAATTGACAACTCCGTTGTTAAGACTTATAAGTATTCTTTGTCTCCCCTTATGTCGAATCAATAAATTTGGGTTTTGCTTCCCTTGAAGACTGTTGCGATCCCCTATACTTGTGTGTCATCACACACCTGGTCGCCGAGCTTTTCTAGTGTCAGCTTCGTCGATGGCGATATATCCTAACTAGGTTGCGGGGTAATAAATACTTATGATCAAAATAGGTACAAAATATGAAAAATAGATAATAAAAAAGAAATACAAGATGTTTGCATATACCAATTGAAATGTCTTATTGTTTACCATTTTGGCCATTATGAAATCCATATGATATGCAACATAGAAGCCACATAACATGGATCCAATTGGCTGCTGGTGGCACTGGTGGCACTGAGACATAGAACATAGAAATTACTTCATTCGGAAGGCTTACTTCCATGACAATATTCGTTGTGTTGATGAACATGTTTCGGCACCTCTCCTTGCATTGTTTGTTGAGTTTACTATACCCTCAATGATAGTAGTAGTCCCGTTGCGATCAGTGAAACTAGTGGTCCCATTGTCATCGGTCGTCGCACTACTAGTCGGGTCGCAAAACCCTGCTTCTTGTCGTACTGCATTTTCTTCATACCGGGGTGGGGTGGTGGGGGCGCGGAGTAGCGGGCGAGCTCGACGGCAAGGATGAGGAAGCAGAAAGGAGAAGATTGCTTGATTCGGTGACCCTTTTGATGGCGATGGCAAGGCACGGCATGGTCAGAGGCGGCGGATCAATGCCTTGGCACAGATGGCGGTGTCATGTGCGGCCATCAAGATATTGGGGAAACTAGTGGGGGAAACTGCCTCGACGCATCAATTGAAATTTGGTTAAGTCTAAATAATGGTAGCGGGCGGGACAAACCTACGTTGATAGTATTTGGTGCCCCATCGTCTGTCCAAAACTATTGGCAGCGGGTGACGCCCAGTACACACGACCGATAAGGACATACTAGGCGCGTGTCCCTAGTAGCACCCAGTGCGGGTATGTTCTGTGCCCAGGCGCAGTAGGGGCCCACGTAATAGCCGCGTGCCCCTGGCCGGGGTGCGCTTCTAGTACGCCCATATAGGTCGTGTACCATGTTTGGGCACGCGACAAATAAGAGTAGCCGCATAATTTTTAGTGGGTTTGTTGCCAATAAGCCTGCCTCTATAGCTTTTTACCTACTAGTGATCAAAGGGTATGCTTTGTTGTTATCCATCCTCACCAGTTAACCCTGAGTGTTGGCAAGGTTAAGACTCATGTATATCTAAAGATGCGGGAAACCTAATGATTCAATAATGGGATTTGTTCCTCCTGAGAAAGGAGTGATATGATCTGGGCCCTCTCAGAATTGTGATGTCAAGTAACATGTTCGCAGCCACGTTGTGATAGTAATCACAGGACATCGTTAACATATACCAAACATGAAAAGGAGCATTGATACCAAATCGAGGATAACATGTATAGTATTCAAGGAGTTGATTATGGGAATACTAAAGTCTCACCTCGGGTCATGACATATCGTGTAACAACATGAATAACATATAGCAAAATGGAAGGTTTGTTAAAGTTATGAACTCCGAGTATGCAAAGGAGCTAACGCGGTGTGGTGACCCTGCATACCACTGCATGTTGTAGTATGCCAGTCGTTGATATAACATTCGCGAAGTACCATTCCGCAAATATCACATCCCTCGCAGTAGTAGTGCGCGCGTGATATAACATTCGCGAAGTACCATTCCGCAAATATCACATCCCTCGAGTAGTAATAACAAGAACATAGCAAGGTCCATAACTTATTCACATATTATTACAATACACATACACAAGTCGT
>NC_061514.1:187463760-187495967 GCF_022539505.1 Lolium rigidum
AAAACTTCTTTCCACAATTGATCTTCCGAAATATTGCATCCTCGACGGTGCTTTTTCCAGCAGAATCCCGGCTCCGGTGCTCGATCTCCAAATAATCATGAAACATGCAAAATAGATGAAATAACATAAGTATTGTGTCCCAATATGAAATATATCAATGAATAACAGCAAATTATGATATAAAATAATGATGCAATTTGGACGTATCAGCCACCAAGGTGGAACTTTGTCGAACTGTGTAGTGTGCTTGAGTGCAAGAAATCCCGTCCATATATTTTTTTTATTTCCTTCCTAGCGTGACTTTTCCACTTAGTCTCCCCTCATGCCGCGATTCGAGAACACCAATCGACTTAAGGTCAGGAATAAAGTCAACACAGAGCTCAATGACCTCCTCTGTTCCATAGCCCTTGGAGATGCTTCGTTCTTTCCTAGCACGGTTATGAACATATTTCTTTAAGACTCCCATGAACCTCTCGAAGGGGAACATATTGTGTCGAAATACGGGACCGAGGATGGCAATCTCTTCGACAATGTGAACCGGGAGGTGCGTCATAATATTGAAAAAAGATGGCGGAAACACCAACTCAAAACTAACAAGACATTGCACCACATCCTTTTGTAACCTTGGCGAGACTAGCTGGATCGATTACCTTCTGAGATATTGCATTGAGGAATACACATAGCTTCACAGGGGTATTCGAACATTTTCCGGCAGAAGCCCCCTTAGTGCAACTGGAAGCAACTGCGTCATAATAATGTGGCAGTCATGCGACTTCAGGTTTTGGAATTTTTCTCTGCCATATTTATAATCCCCTTTATATTTGATGAGAAGCCAGACGGCACCTTGATACTGTAAAGGACTTCAAAAAATATTTCCTTCTCTCGCTTTGGTAAGAGCGTAGCTGGCAGGACTTAAGTGATGCCCTTTATCCGTCTTGTTATGTTCTTTCTTGTCTTTTGGGTCTTGAATACTTTGCTGGTCCTCCCTTGCTTCTGGTGTATCTTTTGTCTTCCCATACACGCCCAGGAAACCTAGCAGGTTCACGCAAAGATTCTTCGTCATGTGCATCACATCGATTGAAGAGCGGACCTCTAGTTGTTTCCAATAGGGTAGCTCCCAAAATATAGATTTCTTCTTCCACATGGGTGCATGTCCGGTAGCGACGTCATTCGGAACAGATTGATCGCCAGGACCTTCCAAAGATTACTTTTATGTCCTTGACCATATCAAGTAAAGCATCACCAGTACGGAGTTCAGGCTTCTCCCGGTGATCTGCCTCACCTCCGAAATGCTTGCCTTTCTTTTTGACGGGGTGCCTCTTTGGAAGAAATCGACGATGCCCAAGGTACACAACCTTCTTACATTTATCCAAATATACACCATCGGTCTCATCTAATGCATTGTATCCCTTGTTTGACTGTCCTAAAAGGTTACTAAGAGCAGACCAATCATTGATGGTCACGAAAAGCAACGCTCGTAGTTCAAATGGCTCCTGTTTGTGCTCATTCCACGCATGTACACCTGGTTTGTTCCACAACTGTAAGAGTTCTGCAAATAATGGCCTTAGATACACATCAATGTCGTTGCCGGGTTGTCTTGGGCCTTGGATGAGCACTGGCATCATAATGAACTTCCGCTTTATGCACAACCAAGGCGGAAGGTTATAGATACATAGAGTTACATGCCAGGTGCTATGATCGCAGCTCTGCTCCCCAAAAGGATTCATGCGATGTGTACTTAGACCAAACCTTAAGTTTCTCGTGTCACCTGCAAAGTCCGGGAAATCTCTATCGATTTTCCTCCACTGCGACCCATCAGCGGGGTGTCTCACCATCTCGTCTTTCTTACGGTCTTCTTTGTGCCATCGCAACAACCTGGCATGCTCTTTATTTCTGAACAGACGTTTCAATCGTGTGGTATTATAGGAGCATACCATAGAACCTTGGCATGAACCCTCTTCCTGGGGGCTCGCCATCAACATCACCAGGGTCATCTCGCCTGATCTTATACCACAGTGCAGTGCATACCAGGCATTTTTCCAAATTTTCGTACTCAGCGCGGTAGAGGATGCAGTCATTAATGCATGCATGTATCTTCTGCACCTCTAATCCTACAGGGTAGAGAATCTTCTTTGCTTCCTACGTACTATCAGGCAATTCATTATCCTTTGGAAGCCTCTTCTTATTTGCAGTAACTTCTCAAATGGCTTGTCACATATACCAGCCTCTGCCTTCCATTGCAGCAACTCCAGTGTGGTACCGAGCTTTGTGTTGCCATCTTTGCAAGTTGGGTACAAATTTTTTTTGTGATCCTCTAACATGCCCTTTAACTTCCGCTTCTCGTTTTCAGCTTCTGCTTCTCTCGTGTGCATCAGCGATGGCCCGACGAAGATCATCATCAATGGGCTCAATGATGCCGGCCTCTTCATCTTTAGCTCCCCTGCCTCTTCATCTTCATCATGCCCCGTTGTAGTATCACCGTAGTTAGGGTACATATCATCATCCTCTTCTTCTTCTTCATTGTCTTCCATCATAAACCCTCTTTCTCCATGCTTGATCCTACAATTATAGCTGGGCATGAAACCTTTCCAAAGCAGGTGGGAGTGAAGGACTTGCCATTTACGGTATTTCTTTAAGTTCCGGCAATCAACACATGGACAACACATAAAACCATCCGCATGTGGGTTTTCCTCAGCCACACGGAGAAAATCTTTCATGCCCGAAGAGAACTCGGGTAGGCATCGGTCAACGTACATCCATTACCGCCGGTTCATCTACATCATATAATTAAGTTTATCAAAAAAACCATTACAAAACATCATAATATATATAAATAGTGGAAATTACCACTGTACAAACGAAAGGGTAAATTTGCTTAACCTTGATCAAGGAGGAAAGAAAGAGGAGAAAGCTTAAGTGTCGCTATGGCACCTCATATCATTTTTTTTTGTGTGAAATCAAGCGGCATCATTCTCTCAGACATTTCATCGAGCACCTCATGTGCATGGCAAAGAAAAGCAAGCAAGCACACAACCCTCAAACCTTCCACCAAGAAAAAATGGAGTGAGGGCTAGCTGGGGTGAGCTGAATATATAGGGCAAAGGGGGGCTTTAGCACCGGTTCGTGACATGAACCGGTGCTAATGTTTTACTTTAATACTGGTTCGTGTCACGAACTGGTGCTAAAGGTTTCGTGGCTGCCACGTGCCTGGCGATAAACCTTTATCACATGTTCGTGTCACGAACCGGTGCTAAAGATCCCGCACGAATCGGTGCTAATGCCACGGCTGGTCCCCTGGGCGTCCTGGCCGCACGAACCGGTGCTAATGACCCCCTTTAGTCTAGGTTGGTACAAAAACCGGTGCTAATGCTCTTTGGAGCAAAAAAACCAAAGCCCTCTTTTCTACTAGTGCTCCCTTGAACAGGTGTACTTCGAACGATGACCACAAGATCAATGTGACATGCAAGAATCCCAAGACCTAACATGCGATGTGGAGACACCAACCACCATCACCTTTATATATTGAATACCAGACAATTTGTCCCGAGAGAGAGTTCAACATCTACAGGCAAGTCGTCGCCGTAGTCTTCATAGCCATAAACCCTATATCCAATCTGTAAACCTTGTTGGGTGCATCTATAAGCTCGTCGAGTTTGTCTTGAGTCTTGTACAATCTTGTGATCACATCAATAATAAAGTCTAAGTGAAGTTCTTTATCGTCTACATTGTCTTTGGTCCAAACTTGTTGACCAGAGCCACTTCCGAAACAAATAATCCCACAACCAATTCTCGGAGTGAGATTGATCACTTGGGATCGTGGAAACAATCCTTCATTAGGGTGGCTATAGGGTTTTTGCGCCTCGCGACCGCTTGCTGCACTCTCTGTGACAACTATACTTGGTCCTGCTTTGCTCTGCAACATGACCCTACCTCGGGCAACATCAAGTATGCACTGCCCCGACATATTAGGCTTATTCGAGTACACAAAGAGACTCAATGTAAGATGTACTGTTATATGAGGAAACTGTTGTGGATAATCTATGGCGAAATGTGAATAGTTTTTTTTGGTATTGTTTGGTGATATTAGGTTGTAATACCATGTTAGTTAGGTTATTTTAATTGCGTGCGGCTTGAAAAGTTGTTAGCACAATCTTTTAGTAATTAAGGCACGCTTGATAATTATTATTAGAATTGAAAAATTGGCTATATTTTCCAACAACAATTTAGTGAGTTCAATGGGAATTACGAGAGTAGATGGAAAACATTGCAATACTCTGCAAGTTAATTGACAGGGTGCATTTCGCAATAAAGCCCCGTTTGGATGTAGTAACTCAAAATGCATTAGGTATAAGAAAAATAAAGAAAATGAAACGTCATGTACACGGGATTATTTTAGGAACCGAAACCACATTAAAACTTAAAAAAATGAGGTGGGACCACTTAATAATTTTCTACCAAAGTTCATATGGAATGGTCCATTATATAAGAATTTGATAGTAATGTCGGATACTAATACCTTTGTTCTGGCTCACTTGGTTAGGGAAGTGGATGTACAACCCAACCATCTAGGTTCAAGTCTAAAGGAACGCGAATTTGGATTTTTATTATTAAAAACAAAATCATTGTAGGGACTTCCATACCGTATTCCTTTCAAAAAAAATACCTTTGTTCCGAACAATAACAATTTTGTTAAGAATTATCCTGGACCAAATTAACATACCACATATATTAGTTGAGGAACCACAACAATCATTTGAATTCGGTAAAATAGTAGGACAAGATTTCCTTTTTGTCTGTTGGGCCTAGCTAGAATGAAACTTACAAGCGGTGAAGAACAACCGAGAAGGAATCATTGACGGTCACCGAAAACCGAACGTACCAAGCAGACAAGATTGATGGCCGCAGTTTAAAGAAGTTTAAAGAAACACAAAAGCTGCAGCAACCTTCATGGGTTTATATATACTCCGATGCGGCAAAGAAAAGTCTGAGCAAGAATTGTACTGTTGAGTACTTTAAAAAACCGTACCGTTGAGGACACTGACAAGTAGCAAGTGGGTACCATCGGACACGTGGACGGCCATGAATGAGAGATTCAGATCTCCCAAGATGAGAGGCTCAGAATGAGTGGCTCTCGCTCGAAGTGGCACAACTGGAAGAACATGGAATCGAGTAGAATTGGTAGTTTGGTACGTGGAATTCCAATCACCCTGGACGGTTGGCATGCATTGTCCCACTGCCATTTGTTATCACCTAACATCATCGTTACTGCGTTAGTGTTCACGTAATGATGAATGCCATGATGCGTCCCACTGCAATTCATGGTTAATTAGCTACTATGCATGTGTGCAGCATACACTGGTCAACAAGAGCGAAGCCCAAGCATAGAATCTCCTATTTTCTATGCAAATTAGATGTCCAAGTAGGGCTTTGGTAATTAGCTAGGAATAGTGAGGTACTTAGCCGGCATACTCTGAACTGAATCCCTATGTACTGGCTGCTAGCCTTCACTACTTTTTAGACATAAGGCGCCATGCGTGCTCGACTTTATAAAATGGCCAAGGTAACTTGTATAATACAACACAGATAAATGAGAAGAAAAGAGTACCACCAAGAATATTAGTTTAGCGATAGTGAAGCCAATCACACCATCTCATTTTTTTGCTAATTACATGTTTAAGTAGAGTGTTGGTACTTAGACTACTGCAGCCTTCAAATCATGAATGAAGAGAATTTCAAGCGCTCGTCGATGGTGGATGGTGAACGGTAAAACATGATCTAATGAGTTTGCATGTTCGGTTAGCCCTTAGACCCCTTATATACACGGCGGTCTAGGGTTGCAAGTGCACCGATTGGACGTCTCTTATAAATTTGGTAACTAGAGGGCGGATGGACTTCCGTTTCAAAATCTTTATTTTGAGGGGAATCTTAGCAGACCAAACATCCTTGCCATAGGGAAGGTTGTCACCCAGATATATTTTCGATAGAGGGACAAGACATAGATGGTTCGAGGCCGGGACCATGACTAGGAATGATGTCTTTTATTTCATCCCAAAGGCCTCCATGGATAGATTCCTCCTCACAAACGGTCGTTTAAACCTCAGACTATAGTCGTCTCCTCGGTGGGCTTGAGCAACCGAGATAGCAAGATTAGAGAAAGTCACGAACAAACGGGGATATCTGTCTTGTAAGGGACCCTCACTAATCCACCAATTAGACCCGAACATGGTCTTGTTTTCCTAAAGGGAATTTGGCACCTTACTTGAAGAAGTACTTAATTTTCTCCAAATTGTGGAAAACTTGCAACCCATCATGGTATAAACAATCAAGATGTTTTCCACACCAGGATAATTTGTGCGGATAAGGCGAGACCACATCGTCTTGTTTTCCTTAAGAACAAGCACCTAATCCACTTGGTCATAAGGAAGATGTCGAGGATCCTGGAGTTAGTAATGCTGAGAACACCCTCATCTTTTCGGGGGCAAACATCAAGCCAGCTCCCATATGATATTTGGGTATATTTTACGCCTTTCAAATGAAAAAATAGGATAAGAGGAATGTTGAAAAGGCAGAGGTAAACATATAGCCTCTGCGACTTACTCTCTCTCTATATATATTCTATCTAGAAATGGAAGCTTATGTTGGTTCTCTTAAATAAAACAATATAACTGAACCGTGATTTTTAGTAAATGAACCGCCAAGCTTTGCAATATAATGGTTGTGTGCATCCATTTATTCTTTTTTATGACACTTCTATTGATTCTTCGCCATGTATATAGTTGTTAGAGTCACAAAGTTCGGCTTTCAACCTCTGCATTGGAGATACACACATCCAGCTTCTCTCCGTTAGAAATATAACAGCCCTTTCCAAAATATAGTATGTCTTGAAAAGCTAATACTTCCTACGTCCGGAATGTAGTACTCCTTCTATCTAAAAATAGGTATCTTACTTTTGTCCAGATACGAATGTATCTAGATGCATTTTAGTTAGAGATACATTTGTATCTAGAAAAAAGTTGAGACGCTTATTTTTAGACGGAGGGAGTATTTTTTGGATAGCTAAATTAGCTTTCCAAAGCATACTAGTACATTTTTTTTAGCAAAGGTGATTGAATCTGGTTTTACTGTCAGAAAGGTAGGATCAAGAACAGAGCTAGCAATATTCTACTACTACGTATTTGACGATTTATTGGATCCATAGTTATAAGTGTGCGTATGTGTGTGCTATGGTTGTGATTTTGTAACTACTTACAAATTTGGAGAAGTTGTACATTTGACACGGGTGTGCTCAGATCAGATCAGATGTAGACGTGACCTGCCAGGGATGCTAATGGGCACAAGAATGACACATACGTCCGTGGTTAGGTGACAGGTGACTTGTCTAAAAATTAGTGGTGTTATTCACATCTTTGGAAGGTTATCATGCACTCGAGATCGAGTGGCTGAGCATGAAGATTCATCGGGAATCTTCTTACGGCGGCAAGTAAGGTTTGAAAACGCCAGCCGACAGCCAGTGGACCGGTGGGGTCTGCTAATTTGACCGAACGTGTGACCCCGAAAAGGTTTGTATACACCCTAAATACATTTCGAGCTTGTCTCTCTCATTTGAATCTGCATGTCTTGAACGTGCTTACTTACAATTGCAGGAAGCTTCCTTCTAGTTTAATTAACATGTGCTCCGAACGATAGAGAGGAAAATAGCGCCGGCTGGATAATGTCGTTGAATCATCCACTACCCTCTGGCCGGTGTTTACTCCAATCGGGAGGTAGAAGAAGGGAAGTCTGCGCTATAGCATGAACAATGGACCGCGTTCTCTTGACAACTCGAGGGTAATCTGCGTTCTGACGTCACAAGCTTATTCAGAATTCAATCGCGGCCAGCTGGGAACGCTAGAATGCATGTGCAGGAGTCATCTGTATCTTGGACCGAATGCACGCTGCACACACACAGCCGCGCACACTGGGATGGCATGGATAGGTAGGTAGGAACAGTGATCACCTTATCTTTGATAGTGAGTTAGTGGTATCTAACTGGAAAGCTTAAGGTGGCAGATCGAGCAGGGGGGAAATAGCTAGGGTTTACATACAATGTTGTTTCTGCTGCCACCTATTGACTCTTGGCACCTGAGACTCTGAGAAGTCGCGATCGATGCATGGATTCCCGACCAATGATAGAACGCGTGAAGCATGCAGAAGATCGATCGAGTCCCTGTGTAACTAGGAGCTAGCTAGATTACGTGAGTGGGAAAACTTGTGGACCGGAAGAAAAGAAAGATGAGTAACAGTCTCCTCCTCCATCGTCTGCTAGCTGATCGCGTACCCCTCTTTTTTCTAAATAGGGGAGTTCAGCCTCTGCATTAAAGCAATGAATACGGTTTTTATTTATTTATTAATCAGTATGAATCTGTTAAGATCATACATCATAAAATCTGAAGCCACCACTCAACATATAGAAACTCGACAACGAGCGAAGTAACATGCCATCGGGGTCTTTACCCTAAAAAACAGAAACAAACTTTCCACCAACTAAAAAGTAGGGGCATTCCTAAGTCACCCTATGGTGGAAATAGGAATGCCCCTAGTCTAGTCGATCCTTGGCGAGCACCTTTGCCCTCGCCTCAGAAGCCGTCACCACCATCGAACCGCTGGTCCATCTTCAAAGCAAAGATCCTCATAGTTCTTTCCAGTTCTGTTGTCGATGCCACAATGAAAGATATATCATGTGTAGCACCTACCGAGCAGGCATGACTAAGCATAGCACCTACGAGTAGGCATGACTAAGCATGGCACCTACTGAGCAGCATCTGTCCATCGACATCGCCCCACAAACAATGCTCCCAAGGGAGAAACGACACCACAGTATCGCCATCCGTTGGCAGCAGAGTAAGTCGACAGCCGTTGCTTAGCGATACAATATGAAGCGCTAATATATGAAGCATAGGCCCAGCCAACTCACCGGGCCTAAATCTGCGGTCCAAGCCCGTCCTGCGGGAGAGATTAGCATCCATTACATCGTTCACAAAGTCATGCAAATACGGAACATGACCATAGTCTTACAATATCACCTCATCGGGCGAAACAAAATGTTCACATAGAAACGGAATCCTGGAAATAAACCGGTCCCTGAGCCAACATGCCTACATGCCTACATGCCTCAGCAAGTACACTGCAAGCAAGCTGACCGAGGGAAACATCCTAGTTCGCATACTAACCATCTGATTCTGACCAAGCAGTTGATAGACAACAATGTCCTATAAGTGCATTTAAATGTACTAGAAAACCAAACATTTTCGTCAATTTCTCATCTCCAATTATTTTTAATACATGATCTTATTACTCTTTGCAGCACACATCATGCGTTAGTTTCAACACATGTTTTTATTCAGCACTTTTGCTTGCACAAACATTTCGTCGCAACGGTGAAGATTATGTAACACTTCCCATCAATAAATCCCTCCTTGTGGCAGGCCTCAACACATGGATCATCTTGGCAATAAGGAGCGGTATAAGTCTTGCTGACCACGTCCTTGCAACCAGTGCCTACAAAAAAAATAACGGAATATGTCGTATGAAAAAAATAACATGTAGTGCTCTAGAAAGAAGCGGGATAATACATGAGGTGTGGAGTATGAATTCACATATGAGTAGCAAATGTATAGATGATGCATTGAGGAAGTTCATTGTTGTTTAATTGGTATTTGAATACAAAACTTACCATGAGCCACGAGGAGGAGTAGCATGAGAGATAGCAAGCGCAGCAGGCTTGGAACCTTGAGGACTCCCATGTCTCGACGATTATGAAAGATACGAAGAAATGTAAGTGACCACAAAACTAATGCACATCCAAATGGCCTATGCCATCTCTTATAGCCATTGATGATATGGCAAATTAATGGCAAAGATACTATTGTGTGATCATATATATTTGGAAGATATGTTTGCGTGATCCTATATACTCCCTATGTCCCACTAAAGTTGTCGTGATTTTGTTAAAATTTGGATGTATCTAGACACTATCTAATATATAGATACATGAAAAATTAGACTTTTTCGATAAATGGAATATATTAATATCAAAAGATACCAATTACACTCAGCCTCTGCAACAACGGAACACCCTAATGGTAGTACGAATGCACACAGCCAAAAAAGATAAAAGAAAACTAAGAAAGAAAAGTCCCGCTATAGTATCTCAGGCCTAGCAACATTAATACATCCACCCCCTAGACAACACCTAAAATACAGACTCTTAAAAAGCGACACCTCAAAGAAGGAAACAGTGCACCAGCGTCGTCGTCGCCCGATCAAAGATCTTAGGTTTTCACCCTGAAGATAGTCCCTGCTCTCAAAACAATGCCTCCAACAAGATCATTGTCAGGCACAACCAGTTAAGTACAGCTGGGCATGGGCAGCCCGGCCCGGACGGCCCGGCCCGAAAATGCCGGGCCGGGCTTGCATGTTAGGCTGGGTTCGGGCCGGATTTTGGAGCCCGAACGTCGGGCCGGGCCAGGCTCGCACTTGCAGAAAACGTGATTTAAGCCTAGTTCGGACCTGGCTTGTCAGGCCGGGCTTTTCTCTGTTTGGGCCGGGTTCGGGCCCGATTTGTAAGCCGAAAGGTCGGGCTGGGCCGGGCTCGGGACTGGGAATTTAGGTTCAGGCTTTTTCGGGCCTGGCCCGGAACCCGGCCCAGCCCGAGAAATGCCCAGTTGTACAGTTAAGGACAGACCTTGGATTTTCACCCTGAAAGGTAGACTCTGAACTTCACATGTGCTGCCGCCCCCACTTTCATACCACTGCTGGAAAATTAGATAAATCTAAGATAGATTTCATGAGAGATAGCGAGCATATGAAATTAAGATACGATTATGTGATCCTATTTTTGAAAGATATGATTAGGTTATCCTAAATTTTGGAAGATATGCATGCAATTAACGCCAATATTCTGTTTGAAAGATATGTCTCTATCTGCTTCCCTGTTCAAAAAAAAAAAAAAAAAAAAAAAAACCTCTCTTGACTACCTTGTGTCGCTCGAGGGTAATCGTCGCATGCGCTCGTTGCCATGCCTGCACTCCTGAAGCATGTAATGTGACGTTGGGGCTGTACGTAGATGACGTCGGCGAGGGTGTCTGAGCCGCGACGTCAGGATCAATTGCACTGATCGTGGCTAGGAACGCTGGCTTGCAGTGCAGGAGAGGCATCTGTGTGCCGTGGATCCGTATAAGCTGCAGGTAGCAGATGGAGTGCAGATCGACAGTGAGATGGAATAGATAGGTAGGTAGGAACAGTGAACACCTTATCTTTGACAGTGAGTTAGTGGCGTATCTCGCTGGAAAGCTTAAGGTGTCGATGATCGGATGGCAGAGCTGCTGCTGCGTCGTATTGACTCTTGGCACCTGAGAGGTCGAAGAATGGATTCCCCGATCAGGGATAGAACGTGTGAAGCAAGAGAAGATCCATCGAGTCCCTGGAGCTAGCAGTGGTGGAGCGGATCATCGGAAGAAAGACAAGTCACAGTCTCCTCCTCCATCGTCTGCTTCGTGAGACACGATTATTCCCATGTCCCGTGGCTTCGATCCGCCGGCTCTTGGCGCCAACCAGAAGCCGGGATCGGATTGCCTATGCTTATGTTAGTGGACACGATCGATGAGTAGATAGGTAGTGAGTACGTAGGTCCATGTGCCGTGCGTCTTCCATATCGGCGCGCGCATGGCTCGAGGTCGAGCATTTCTATGCCAGACGAGACAAATGTAGCCGTTTCGTTCTTCTGTCTGCATCTTGAGCTGACGAAGCCACATGATAATCCAGTCCCATTGCTCTCCGACTTGCCATGAGAATACTCTGATAAGTCCTGGCCAAGTTTCAGATCTTCCCAATTCCCATGTCAACAACAAAAAATAGTTTCAGATCTTCCGGCAGAGAAACGAGAACAGCACGTGTGTCATATCTAAACTTATAAGATTTAAAAGAATTTTCAAACGAAAGCTTTCGTAGCTCAGTTGGTTAGAGCACCCGTTTAGTAAGCGGGAGGTCTTGAGTTCAACTCTCAACGAAAGCAATTTATCGTTTTTCATACACGTTTTTTCTTATCATCCTGAACCCCGCATTCCTTTCTTTTGGAATTATGGATAATGGTCACTGTCAAACGAAGTATTTTGACTACATAATGACAAAAGATTGCATTGCCAAAAGTGTGGAAATGTGCACCTCCAACTTATGGGTGTGCTCCCGACAGTATGATCACAGTTTCATTTCTTCTTTTTCTGAATCACATGGCACGGATGGCACACATCAATACAAGGTTTGCAAATTCCAACCATGGCTCTCGCTCTTCAACGAGTCAAGAAGATTCTCCTGGGTATACCTAGCTCGATTGGATTTGTCCATCTGGATGCATGCTGTATTCAGCGAATTCGTGTCAGTGCTATGTAAAGTTTCAGTTCGGACGGACATGTCCACCTGCCTGCGATTTCCAGCGAACTTCAGCGCAACCTTGGTTTAAGCCTGCCAACAGAATGGTCAAAAGAGTAATGCAAAAGCTGGCCGTTGGATCGTCGGTTTGACATGTACAAGATTCAGACGCTGACTCTGCGAAGAATACTGCGCACGACACGATGTTTTGTTGGTTTGGTAGCAAAGATTACTGAAATGACAACCTAACACTGCCACGGATTATATCACTTCAAATTGGACTTGCCCATGTGTACACATGTTTATTTTTCTCTACTTTCTACCTCTGAGATATGAGTGCTGACGCTTTTTGAGGACGCGACGACTAACATCAGTAACATTGTGTTGGTGGGGTTGGATTCATGCCAGCCTAGAAATGTGTTGAAATCTGACAGCGCAATCAGGATGCACACACAAGTTTGTGCACTTCCCTTGTCGATTCCAACAGGTTTCCTAAAAGACAAGGGAAGTGCAAAACCAAGTGCACTATCTTCCTTCTTAATTTGCTAAGAAATGATTGCTTCAAAACCAACCCGTGAATGCTTGAACTACCTCTTAGAATATCTTTTTCTGTCGTATTTGGGAAGAGGTGGTAGTTCTCAAAACTTCATGGTGAGCCCCTTGTTATACCTCGCCCAAAACCATGCGGCCAACTAATAGATGCGCGTACCCTAGTTAAATCCGTGTTTATCTTTTATCCTACTTGTAAGACGTTGGCTTCCAATAAAACCATTGTAAGATTGTACTTCAAGTTGGTTGTGCGTATCAATTGTTGAATGAATTAGGCATTTCAAAATTGGTTCAATCTGGATATAGGTACTCATGTAGCACCTTTTACCTCGTTTGCATATGAAGTAATCATTAGTTAAGGCACCGAAAACAAGGTGAGGAGATATACATGTTGGTCAGGATGACCACAGTGTTTGCATTGTCGCCGCCGATCGAGACGAAGATGACTTAGTCAAGTAGTCGGTTCTAATCGTCACAAAATATACCATCAAATGTGAGAAGACTCCTCCAGATGTCTCCAAAGAGCTTATCACCACTTGTCGAATGCAGGTTCGCAAGAGGCGAGGTTCCGAACGCATGTTCTCTCGTGCGACCATGCTATACCTAGACAAAACTCAGGCTGGGCTGAGTTTTGGGCCAGACTGAAAAACGCAGGAAGCAAGCTTCCGAACGCATGTTCTCTCGTGTGGACATGCTATACCTAGATAAAACTCACGCCGGGCTGAAAAAATCCCAATGCTAAAAACATAAGGCCTACGCCCTACTGGCGGACCTATAAATAACGCCAGAGCCTGCCCGAACATGGAAAAGCTTGGTCGACATGATCCCGTGTCGTGGGGTTAAAACGGCAGATGCTACAGGGGGTAGCTTAAGAGAGTAGTGAGGCGGAGATGACTTAGGCATCTTCAGATCGAGATTAGCAAGACACGGGGTTTAACCTAGGTTCGGCTCCTCTGATGAGGTAAAGACCTACTTCCCGCTAGATTACATTGATTGGAGTTCTACAAGGGGGTTCCCGGAGTCGGCTATGGTGGCTCCGAGGGGATCAGTGCTCTAGCACTAGGCGTCAAGCGTGGATGCGTGAAAACGTGAAAGCGTAGCCTCTAGGGTTCCGGCCAAGGATTTATATGGACACCCTCAGCTAGGGTTCACAAAGATAAGACCGACTGAGCCGCTAAGTTACCTTACCTTCCCTTTGCTACTCCAACCGCAATCTCCAGCGAGCCCAGGCGAGGTGGGTTGGTCTTGAGTTTCCTTAGCATCGCAGGTGACTCTCCTTTATGGTATACCCTATTGGGCATATCCTCACACCACGTCTGACTCTTTCTTAAATCACACATTTTGCAAGCTCATTCACCTGGCCCAACCTGATATTTGGGCTCAAGATTTAGGCCCGAGCCTAGCCCAACATGCAAGCTTGGCCCGGGATTTACAGGTCAGGCCGTTTAGGTGGGGCTGCCCATGCCTAGGTCTAGGTCATGCCCATAATAAACTTCAAAAAGATACATTATCCACCGGTCAAGTGACTCAACGAACGACAAAAATGAGCCCTACTTCTAGACAAATCTCTTCATAAGTGATTGGCATGTGCGTCTATGTTTATGTGTCCAACCAGATGTTGAATTTAAGATTTTCATTCTAAAAAAAGAGTTCCAAACTAACATATTTAACAAGATCACGTTGCACGCATGCAAGCATTGCCTGATCAAGCCGAAGGTTTTCACCAATGTGGGAATGCCAACAACCTCTATATCAGCTTACGATCTCTCACTAGCCAGGTCCCGCCATTGAGTACCTCATCAGCCCCTATCAGGGTTGCACCGTCTTCCATCGCCGCCATTCGAAGAGGGAGGAACATTGAACATCAGATGACCAGATCCAGCCACCACCGTTGTAGGCACTAGGATGATGGACAGGTCCATTAGTTGTAGTAACTTAACTTAGCAAATTAGTCCAGTTAAACAGATAATGCTTTGGCGGGCGCTTGCAACCCTAGTAACCACCTACAGTACTTTTTTGAGGATCAGGCCTCTAGGCAGGGCACCAGCGAGACCCCAGAGCAGCCACCGCCCACCCGGTAGCCACGAGGAGGGGCGCCGGAGGAAGAAAGCCTTGGCGGCGCAGCGGAAGGCTCCCTGGGTCGCTCTAGGCATTAACCGTACGTATGCTCCCAGTCCCCTGTTCGATGAATCATGCTTTCGATTGCTCCCACTTGGCATTGCTCCCCACTAGGCATTTCTACAAATTCAACATTTAGGTGGTCCATCTTTCGCTTCCGGTCCAGCATTGGATTCCTCAGGTCTCAGATCACCCTAACATCCTGAGGGTTCTGATCCAGGTTTCTACCGTGTTCACTTCCTTTTGATCATGTTCCTGCAATGGCCATACCACAAGGTTCAAGTCGGATCACAGGCACGTATACTCTGCAATCTGAATTACAGCTTCGCAGAAACCTAACTGAGTTTGTTACTGCTTCAGAAAAAAAAACAGTTAGGGTGACCTTGATATTTTCAACATTAAAAAAAAATGGCTTGGCCTGAATAAGTGCAGAGTTCATTGCCTTTTCAATTTCTACTTGTTTGTACTTCATACTGTTAACTGTATTTTCCCGGTCCTTTTATCCACATAACACATGCAACTAGGCAATAATCATGGTTGGTGGCGGGTCGCCAATCAATGGATTGCTTCCATTTAGATCTGTCCCTGCCAGGGGTCAAGAATTAAACTTGCTGGGGTTCATGCTTTCACAAAAATCACAGCTGGAATTTAGAGGAACTACGGATCAAAATAAAGTGTATATTCTTGTCTCGCTGAACTTACTGGAGTCATGGGAGTTGTATTGATACATAAGCAGATGTCATGCTGGAGAAACTGGCAGTGATCCCTCTACTGGTCTTGAAATGAGAGGGTCCTTTTTCCATCCTTTCAGCTTTCGAAGACAAAAAAAAATCTTAATTTCTTCGGACGTTAGTGTGAACTTCTTCCCTCGCATGCATCTGCAAAGAATCACTACATATGTTCCTTTTATAAAAATGGAAGCTCCATTTGTCCACTCTCCTCAACTTATTACTAAAATACTAAGGGCTAACAAACCTATGTGAATGAAAAAAGAAATAACACTACTGGTATGTTCGCCATTTGACCTCTGGGGTGTGCAGCATGTCCTATAAAAAAATGAAGTAATTCACCTCTACAGTGTGGCTCGGAATCCACAGCAAAAGACACAAGCTGCAATTGAAAAGCCTTCTATTCGCCACAATCAGTCCAAGACACACTTAATTAGCAACATATCATTTGGGGCGATCTCTCGTATATTTGATCCAACAAGGGTAGCTCTAGAGTTTTGACGACACAAAAGGCTTCTGAATTGTGTGTGAGTTCACTACTCAGAAGTACTGGTTGGTCTTTGTCACCACCTACTCTCCTCTGATGATTATGCTGGCAATCAAACTTCTATGCACATGAGCATCTGCTAATCAAGAAATGCTGCTGAAATATTAGATGTGACGAAAACATGCTCCAAATGACAAGGCACTTACATACATGAAATATGGATGTTGGCACTCACAGAAAGAGAAGAAGCAGAATACTTAGGGGGAAAAATATCCATGCATTCGACTAATGTTGATCAGAAATATATCCGTTAGTGAATTACCAATGCTCCAGTTTATTTTTTAAAGAAAGAAGCACTCCGTACAAGCATTGGAGTAGTAGGTGATTGTATGTATGGTAATTGCAAAATACTCATGTTAGAGTTTTTTGTTAGATTTGCAGCAACATTGGTATGCTTGATTTCTAGCACGACTATCATCAGATCGAAAAAAGACTACTCCGTATGATCATTGTACAGCTACAGATCTAAAGAACCCACTTAGCAAGAGGTCCTTCCAGTTGGTCTGTATGCAATTCTGAATTCTGAATGATTGAGAATGATGGATGAGGCCAGTACGGCTAACACATGGTGTTGCTTCCTACCGACTGTGACCAGGCAGATCTGATGCAATTTGTAACCTGTGTGAAGGTCATGGGCCACATATGTTTTACTTCTAACCAGAAATGTTGGACAGGCAAAGAGATTGCCTTTAGTCAACCTTACCTTTTGATCGATCCTTCTCTTGATTTCACTTCACTCAAAGCTATGCTCCCCTACTAGTCAACTACTTCTGCTGATCAGATCCCGACCTGAAATAAGGTGGTTGTTCTTGTTACTGAACAACAGTCACATGCTTACATGTAGCTAAATTTTAATCTGCTTTCAGAGCTAAAGAATTTTTGTAGAATTCATGCTGGAATTATACTCTTACCTTCACGTTCCAAGCAGGACCTCTAGGAAAATCTTCAGTGAACTTATCCAGGGCAGGCAAACACCTAAGGACAGCATACGGATCATATAGTTGAGTAGCAACATCATATGCATTGCGGAGCAAGGAATGGATCTGCATTAACTGACCAAACATGAATGTTTTCTAAGAACAATAGCAATTGAACAGAACTGACCACATCCAAATGGATACCTACTGCTTACCAGATGTAAAAGTACATTTCTTTGCCTCAAGACTGGATTTACATTAGTAGTACTACGTCTGAATTAGACACCTGGTGACTTTAACAGAGCACACACAAGGTACAGAACACTGAACACCTTTTAAAAAATCCTGATTTCAAGAGTCAAGATTATGATGCCACACAGGATGGAGAAGGCACTTGAAACTTTGGTGTCCACATTGGAGAAGAAAGCTGGATAGCTCCAGTACAACTAAACTCTTAACTCCCTGACCAGTCTCTTGATTGTAACATGTAACTAGAGATTGCGAAGCTTGATATTTACAGCACAAATATCTAAGATATCATAGCACAACCAGAAAGTCTATGCTCCATGCTCTTAATGCAGAGAACTGCATACCAATCCTAAAGTTACAAGATTTAAATTTCCAAATTTCACAAAAGAAACAAAAGAAAAGGAATGGCAAGAATTCAGCTTGACAATTCTTCAGATGCTGATGAGTTTCGAAGGCGGCGAAGACTGCGAGCGAGGCTGCTGCTGATGGTGCTGCTCGTTGGCTTCATTGGCCGCTGCCTCCACATTTTCAGAAAGTCCCTGCACCGGACCAGAGTCGTCACCTTCCCCGCTACTAGGAAGCTCCTCTCCATGCATCGAAGTCAGCTTGGGAAGCTCACTGAGGATTTGCACCACCTCCCGCATTGTTGGTCTCTGCACGCTCTGCTCCTCAACACAGAGCAACGCAACATAGAAGACATGCATTACCTCATGCACCGGCACAGTTGAGAGCCTGGGGTCCATGATCTTGATAACCTCCTCCTTGTTTGAGTCGGTCATCATCTTGATCCAGTGAACAATGTCGACACCATCGCCAAACTCCCCTACTGGCTTCTTTCCAGTTATCAGCTCAAGAAGAACTACACCAAAGCTGTATACATCGCTCTTTTCATCAACCTTGAGAGTATACGCATACTCTGCAAATCCAGCGACAATTTATGTAAGATTAATGTATTTTAAGAAGGATTGCGGAAATCAGCTACTAATTAAGTAAGGTAAAAAACAAGACAACAAAGTTTCAATACAGAGTGACGTTTGTACAAAAATCTAAGAAGTTTCAAAACAAAGTTTCAATACAGAGTGACGTTTGTGCAGTGGAATTCAATGTATAAGTATGTCCAGGAGCTAAACGGACAAGAAAATCTAGTCTGTGTAAGAATAGTGCTAAAGTATCACGGCTATTCTAAAATCATCCCCTGACAGCAGTAATGAAATGAGCATGGATAATTTGCAGACAGTACTATGCATAGCTTATAGGCACAAACTGTAATGAGGATTGATCTTTCACCTGGAGCAATATAGCCATAAGAACCGGCAATGGCTGACATACACTCTGATGTGCCAGAGTCCTGCAAAAACTTGGCAAGCCCGAAATCAGCAACATGTGCTTCAAAATCGGAGTCAAGGAGAATGTTGTTTGATTTGACATCGCGGTGCAGGATTGGTGGTGAGCAATCATGGTGAAGATAGCATAGACCCTTGGCAGCCTCAACAGCTATCTTGTACCGAGTATCCCAGTGCAGGTGGCCGCCCTTCTTCCCATGGAGTAGCTCCCCCAGGCTGCCATTAGGCATATACTCATACACCAGAAGATTCGTCTCGTTGTTCGAGCAGAAGCCAAGTAGCCGTACAATGTAGCGGTGCCGGATCCTCCCAAGTGTCTGTATCTCCGCAGAGAAACCATGGTCATGTGACGAGCCACGGCTCATCGCAGAAAGTCTCTTCACTGCAACATGATCACCATCTGGCATTGTCCCCTTGTACACAGTGCCGGCTCCACCTTTGCCGATGATGTTCTCTTCCTTGAGACTATCGATCACCTCGTCACATGTGAATTCAAGGCGCTGGAAAGCAGTGAGCCTCCAAGCACGTGCATCGCTGGCTTTCTTCAGTGACCGGGCCTTCAAGATTGCCATGGCAGCAAATGCGATGGAGAAGGCAAGCAAGACGAGGACGATGATCAGCTTGAGGCTACTGGACAGCCCACCATTAGTGTGTGTGCCATGGCCTGTTTCAGCACCACCATGGCGGCATGGCGCAAGGTACGGCCCGCATAAGCCTGGATTGCCAGCGAAGGACGTGGCATTGAAGTAGCTGAACTGCCCGGTCGCTGGCACAAGCCCAGACAGGTTGTTGTATGAGAAGTCCACGGCCGTGAGGCTCTGCATTGCAGCAATGGTTGCTGGTATCTCTCCATAAAGCTGGTTTCGGGATAGGTTCAGATAGTTCAGTATCCCCATGCCGGAGATAGCCGGCGGTATATCTCCCGACAGGTTGTTCCGGCTGACATCAAGGTAAGTGAGCAACCGACATTTTCCAATCTCCGGCGGCAGGCTGCCATCGAACGAATTGCCGCTAAGATCAGCCTTGGACAGCTGCTGCAGCCGGCCAATCTCTGGCGGTATGGCCCCGGTGAACACATTCTGATCAAGAAGCAGCCTCTGCAACCCAGAGAAGCTCCCGATGGACGCCGGCAATGCGCCAGTGAGCTGGTTGTTGGAGAGGCTAATCCCCCCAAGATTCGGTGCGCCAGTGCCCACAACGTCCGGGAAGCCGCCGGACAGGAGGTTGTCCTGGAGCTCCACCTGAGAGAGATTCGGCAGATCGAAGAGACCTTCGGGGATTGAACCATTCAAGAAGTTCTCGCCGAGGCGGACGCGCGTGAGCGACCGGCATTTTCCGAGAGAATCCGGAATTGCGCCGAATAGGGAGTTGCCGAGCGCGATGAGCGTCTGCAGCTTGCCTCCGGCGCACAGCTCCAGCGGGAGGGTACCCGTGAGCCTGTTGGACGAGAGGTCGAGCATCTGGAAGCGGCCGTTACGGCCAAGGCGGCGCGGGATACCGCCGGTGAAGTTGTTCTCCCACAGCTGCAGCACCTCGAGGCTGGGCAGGTCGCCGACGAACTCGGGGATGTCACCTCTGAGCCTGTTCCGGAAGAGGTTGAACAGGGTGAGATTCTTAAGATCCGCAAAGCTCGCCGGAATCACGCCGGAGAGCATGTTGTTGGACAGGTCGAGCGAGCTGAGGCTCCCGAGCCGGCCCAGCTCCGGCGGGATGCGACCGGTGAGCCCGTTCACCTGCAGGAACAGCGTGTCCAGGTTGGCGAGATTCCCGAGCTCCGGCGGGATCTCGCCGGAGAGGCCGCAGTTCGCCGCGTCGAGCCGGACAAGCTCCGACATGTTCCCGAGCTCGGGCGGTATCCCGCCGGAGTAGTTGTTGTAGTAGCCAATGTAGAGCTGCCTGAGGCTCGTCAGGTTGCCCAATTCCGGAGGTATCTTGCCGGACAGCTCGTTGCCGGAGACGGCGAGATACTGCAGCCTCCCCCACCGGCCGTACTCTGCTGGAATCTCCCCGGAGAAGAAGTTGCCGCCGAGGTGGAGGTGCCTGAGCTGCGCCATCCCGGCGACCTCGAGCGGGAGAGGGCCGGTGAAATTATTGTTGTACAAATCAAGAACCTGGAGCGCAGGGAGCCGCGCGAGCGGCGGCGGGAAGGAGCCGTTGAGCCCGTTGCTGGAGAGGTTGAGGTGGGCGAGGAGGCGGAGCCGGGATAGCGACGGCGGGATGGGACCCGAGAGCGAGTTGGCGGCGAGGTCGAGGCGCGCGAGGAAGGGGAGCCGGGCGAGGGCGCTCGGGACGGCGCCGGAGAGATTGCGCCCGGAGAGGTCGACGCCGACGACCGCGCCGGAGCGCGCGTCGCAGGACACGCCGGACCACGCGCACGGGCCGGCAGTGGCGTTGGTCGACCAGGACGCGAGCGAGCCGGTGGGGTCCTCGAGCGCGGCCTTCGCCGCAAGCAACGCGTCGGCGTCGCCGCCGGCCGCATCCCTGGCGGCGAGCGCGGCGAGGAGGACGAGGAGGGGGAGGTGGTGGAGGCGCATTGGCGGCGTGCCTCGGGGAGTGAAGACAATAGTCAAGGGGAAGAGAGTGACTGTCAGAGAAGCGCAGAGCTAGCTCGTGGGTGAACCAACACAGTGTCACCTAGCAAGAAAACACGTGATTCCGTCTTGGATTTTCTCTCTACTTGCTGTTTCTGTGATAAGGCTGGTGCCAACGCACCGCCCGCCTCCCGCCCCGCCACGTCAGCTTTTGGCCCACTCTCACTCCACTCTCACCCCACTCTCACCACACGGCGCCATCGCATGCGCTATAGTCGCTGCCTTTAGTTCTCTCTCCTCCACGTCGCCTTTCTCTCTCTTCAACATGAGCATATCTTTGTTTACGTTACAACAATATAAATAATGCAAGGAAATTATTTTATTGAACTAAAATTGTTACCGATTACATCATAACAAAAATTACATAAAAATCTGAAAAGATTACATAAAAATCTGAAAAAATTACATAATCTAGGAATTAGCCCACACATGCTCCATCAAATCATGCTCGGAGCTCGTGTATACATCGGTGACTCCCTCATTTCGGTGTCCATCCGAATCCCGGCTGCTAGGCTTGGTGGTGCATGTCGGTGTATTGCAGTGGCCGACATTTGAAGCAACCGTCTCATAGATGTTGTCCAAATTTTGTCCACGCTCATCGTCAATGATCATGTTGTGCAGTAATGACACATGCACGCATGATCAATCCAAGAGTACGCTCGGAGTAGGAGCGTCCCGGAATCGCTATAATGTTGAACCTAGACTTCAACACTCCAAAGGCACACTCGACATCTTTGCGATGCGCCGACCGAGCGTAGTGAACACTCGTCGCTTTTCATTTTGTGGAAGAGTAACACCTTTCATGAACACCGGCCAGGAGGGGTAGATGTCGTCGGCAAGGTAGTAACCATAGTTGTACTCGTGTCCATTCACCGTGAAGTTCACTACGGTGCTTCTCCCCTAAGCACATCGCTGAACAACGGCGACCGGTTCAAGACATTGAGGTCGTTGTTGGACCCGGCCACTCCAAAAAGGCATGCCGGATCCAACGATCATACGACGCAACGGCTTCTAAGATTATGGTAGGGTGTTTGATGTCTCCCCTTGTGAATTGGCGACGCATGAGCCACCGGGCGCTTCCTCCACTCGCCAATGCATGCAATCGATGCTCCCTAACATGCCCGGAAAGCCACGCTCCTCGGCTTTCGCTAACGACCGCCGAGTATCCTCCACGAGTTGGGCGACGGCAAAACGTCTCCCCGTAACAATCAATGATGCCTTCACAGAATCTATCTAGACAATCTGATGAAGTTTGTCTAGCTAACTTAAGCCACTCATCTATTGTATCTGCACCGGCTCCATAAGCTAACTGACGCAAAGCCGCAGTACACTTTTGCAGGGGAGAGAAACCAGCACGGTTGAGAGCATCATCTCTTTGGGTGAAATACGGAGAGTATTCACCCAATCTAGCCACAATGGTCAGGAAGAGGGATCGTCTCATCCGATACCTTCGCCGAAAGTAGCTCGGAGGATAGTTGCAGTCGTCGGCGAAGTAGTCCTCGAAGAGCCGATCGTGGGCACCCACACGATCACGCTCGATGAACTGTCGGCGGCGCCGACGTCTTGGCACCACCTCCTCGGCTTGCATCTCCTCCTCATACTCCTCGCCGGAATGCGACGATGAAATCACCCTCCACTCCGTCGCTCGAACTGCCGCCGGATGAAGACATGGTGTAGAGTGGAGTGGAAATGGAGAGTGGAGGTGTGGAATGGCCGAAAACATATGGGGGTATTTATAGGGTTTTTTGAATCGGCAACGGCTAGCCGACGTGGACCAATCGCGTCGCGGCACGTCGCCCAGCCGTTGGGCACCGCCGCCCCACTCCCGCCCCGCTCCCGCCCACTCTCGCCCGCATCCAGCCCGCCTACCGCCCGCCCTAACGCCCCCTCTCGCCCGCCCTACCGCCCGCCCCGCCTCCCGCCCAACCCCGCCATCGCGCCGCCCCGCCTCCCGCCCCTCTCCCGCCTCCCTCCCGCCGCCAACGCGGGCGCCCGGCCGGCGGGAGCGGGCGCCACCGCCGGCGCCCCTCCCTCCCGTCCCGCCCGCCTCCAGCCCGCCTCCCGCCCCGCCCCGGGCGGTAGCGCCCCGGCTACCGCCCGCGTTGGCACCAGCCTAAGGCTGGTGTCAATGCACCACCCTACTCTCACCCGCCACGTCAGCTTTTTTCCCCACTCTCACCTCGCTCTCATCTTACGGTGCAAGTGCACAGGCTATAGTGTCACCTCTCACTTCGCTCTCCTCTACATCACTATTTCTTTTTTAGATTAAGTTATTTCACTCGATTTTTTTTAGACATTCAAAATAATGCAAGAAAATTATTTTATTCAACTAAAAATGTTACCGATTACATAATAATTAATAAAATTGCATAATAAATTTTAAAATTACATAATAAATAAAAATTCTACTCCTCTTCCTCTTCCTCTTCCTCTTCTTCCTGCTGCTCCTCGTCCTCTTCATCTTCGAGACCAAGCTCTTTTCGCACATCTTGATGGCCTTCGCATGTTTGCGCTTTTCTCGCTTCGGCCATGTCGTCGGTTGATCGATCTTTCATTTTATTCCATTGCTTGAATAGCTTAGCTTTCACTAAACCCTTCATCATGTTCCTCATGGCGAAGGATTTACTTCCTACCTCACTTCTTGATGAGGAGTCCTTCCCCTTCCTCCTACCCTTACGTACCGTGGCCTTGGCCCTATCGCGGCCCGTTGGACGCTCCTCCTCCGTCGTCGCCTCGCTAGAGCTGTACTCACCAGAAAGTCCTAGACGGCTTCTCTTGGAAGTGGACTCGGTTCCACTACCAGGACCATGTTGTCCTTTCCACTTCGCTTCATTGCGAACAGCTTGCCACCAGTGGTGCTTTCTGAACGGCTGAGTCACTCTTTTGTCATTCGCGTACCTCTCCATTGCCGCCTTCATGACCATATCATCGTCCGCTCCACTCTGACGTAACCCCTCTTCTTGGATGTAGTATCCATTGAACAGGGACACCTCCTTGTTGTAGGCGTTCCAATGATCCTTCAGCTGCTTCGAGGTCCGATAGCTATCTGACCCCAAAAACTAGTGCCGGTCTTGCAATTACCGGCAACAGAGTCCTTGGAGTTAAAAAGCCAAGCATTAACCTACCCCGAAATAGATATTATTAGTGAAAAATCCAAGCAAGAACCAACTCCGAAATAAATATGTGATGGGTAAGTAAAGTACCAGTTTTTCCTCTTCCGCAACAGTCCAGTCAAGCCTCTTTGCACGCGGTGGTACGATTGTTTCCGCGGCATTGGACTCGGAGCTTGGAGCGGGAGCTTCGGAAGGTGGTGGGGGGTACGGACCATATGGCGCGTATGGATACGGAGGTGGAGGGTATGAACCGTACGAAGGTGGTGGGTACGGAGGTACGAGTGCCACTCCCGCTACCCGTAGGTGGAGCAGCTTGGAGGTGGTTGGGGGTATGGATACGGAGGCGGAGGGTATGAACCATATGGCGCCGGAGGTGGAGCGTATGGGCCATATGGCCCCGGAGGTGGTGTGCCGGAGGAGTATAAAACTCGGGGAAGCGGCGAAGAACCGACATTGGTGCGACGATGTGTCGGAGACACCATCGAGGTCTATTGGTGACCCGTCGTGGATCAGATCCGTGAACGTGGTGCAATCTGGTGGAGTCCAACCGGACATGGTGGAGAAGATTTGAGAGAGGGAAGGTGATGAACGGAGATGAAATGGGTGTGGAGTGAGTGAAACCATATGGGGGGTATTTATAGGGGGTGGGGATGAAATTTTAGGGTTTTTTGAACCAGCAACGGCTACCCAACGGCTAGCTGACATGGACGAATCAGAGCGCGCCACGTCAGCTAGCCGTTACACACTACCGCCCCTCTCTCGCCCGCTCTCGCCCGCTCTCTGTAGGGATTCGTTGCATAGAAAACAAAAAAGTTCCTACCGCGAGAACGCAATCCAAGCCAAGATGCAATCTAGAAGACGGGAGCAACGAGGGGATGATCGAGACTCACCCTTGAAGATTTCCAAAGCCTATAAGAGTAGGCTCTTATTACTGCGGTAGACGATCACTTGCCGTTTGCAAAAGCGCGTAGAAGATCTTGATCACGGTGTCACGATCGGGCAGCACCTCCGTACTCGGTCACACGTTCGGTGTTGATGAAGACGACGTCCTTCTCCCTGTTCCAGCGGGCAGCGGAAGTAGTAGCTCCTCCTTGAATCCGGCAACACGACGGCGTGGTGGCGGTGGCGATGGAGAACTCCGGCGGAGCTTCGCTAAGCGTGCGGGAGAGGTGGAGGAGAGAGGGGGCGGCTAGGGTTTGTGTAATATCCCAGGTAATGGGGTTACAAAAATAGAGGAAACAGATGTGTGCATTGCATTCATGCATAGAAAATCTGGGGAATTTTCGCGCTTTAAAGTAAAACAATCCACAGATAGCGAAGTTTCACTTGACCTTGGTGGAATTGAAGTAGCTCATCAAGTCAAGCGCTATAAACCTCAATGTGACTTTGCTAAAACCTTGCTTTGGGTAGAGATGATTTGATCTATGGGGTTAGATCAAAGGGAACTAATAATCAACACAACAACACTATAATCAATGATCAATTGCTTGATCTTATAAAAGATCATAATAAGGTAAGTCCTTGCCATAGCATATGAACATACAATTCAATTGCAAACCAAGTAACAATAAAATGGAGAAACCATTCTTCACTTATCTTTTCCATGTCTTAAACTAACCCATGATCCTACCATGAACCTCATGGTATTCATTTTACTTCATTCTTGGAAACATGACAAGGAGATCAACTCTAGAAATATATATTATCTCTATATTCCAACTATATATATACATCAAACCTAGAGAGGTGAGAGTTCTATTATAATTATTAGAGAAACAATAACAAACCTTGAGCTAAACCTTGGATATACATCCAAGTACTCAAATTATTATCTTCAAGAGGAACCCTAGAGTATTATTCAAGCCTTCTCAAATGAGAGAGACCATTTACTCTAAACCTAGCTTTACTTATTTAAGACTCAAGGACAATATTTGAACTAAAGAATAAGGATAAGTCATCTCACTTGAGAATGGTGAGATAACCATGACCATGTCCACCTAAGGAGAATTATGAGCAGAAAGTCACTTAATGACACCTATGGTCTATCTCATAATGAACAACACTATGATCAACTATGGTAATTGAGAAACACCATTCTAGCCCAGTCAAGGAAGTAACTTAGGAAGCCAAGCCTTGAACACTATAAATTGAGTGATGATCATAAACCCTAAGAACTTGAGGTAGAGTTATTAAGAACAAGTGGATCATGCCTAATCCATGACTATGCTTTGGAGAAATAGGAGAATAATCCAAATGCTAGCACTTATATGATTAGTAGATATAATTCACCACATAAAATTATGGGGAGATCATTAGTAAGCAATCCTAGGCTTAGATCCCAACCTTAACTTGTGAACCATTTGGTGATCACAAGTAGAATTCTACCACTCATACATTCCACTTATTATTCATCTAAGAAAGCTTTAGAGTAAAACTCCATACTTTATATGGTGAGAAACCATCAATCCATTTGACCAAAGTTAACTATAAAAAGAATTATTACCAATGTAGTTACTTTAATAATAAATGGTGGATAATAACAAAAGTTAGTTGGTAGAAGATGAAACCAATTCTCAATATCTTAGTAACTAGAGGAGCTCATAAAATGTTAAGTAAGCCATCACCTTATCATGGTTAGGGGAGATTCAACCCTAGCATGCAATATGGTGTCATTTCATCTCTATGATCTAGTACTATACCCTAAACCTAGTTTATGCATCACCATGGTGATCACCCTATAAAACCAGGCTATAATTGAGATTCCAAACCTTATGCCATTAGGTAAATAACATTAGAACCCTAGTATTGCACATTAACCAAGTCTTGCTTCAATTCTTGAACATAAGAAAAACCTTGTGCTACATTCCATCATTAGAACCATATATGTAGTGATCAACTATTTATTTTTGTAACCAAGCACAACCATGATGGAACAATGCCTACTCTGAGATCTTTGTTAAATGATAGTGATAACATTAACTTTAACAATGGGGTTGTACTAGAAATCATAAAGCCCTAATAAATATGTTGCTCATATAAAATAATATGCAAGTGATTAATTCCTCAAATAGAAACCAAGACATAATAACAATCTCCGAAATATTTTGAGTTGAAAGTGTCCACTCTCATCATTCTAAACGGAATTGATTGCATAAGCAAAAGGAGATATTAAAGGGAACATCTATAAATTTATGATTAAATTGTTATTTTGAACTGAAGATACACTAATATGCAATATAATCTCATCTAAAATAATTAGTTCCAATAGAATATTGGTATGAAAGATCATGAAATTCAAATCTTGATTGAAATTCTACAAAAGTAATAAAGATCTGCAACTTTGAAAATCAATTGAACAAAACTATGAATTTCATGGGATAAATATGAAAACAGAAAATTAAAAACGAGAAAAGAAAAATAGAGAGGAACACTTACCGGCTCACCGGCCGACGCAGCCGTGACAGGTGGCCCAACACCGCAGCCCACGAACCGAGCCCACGAACCAGCATTTCAGCCTAACAACCGTCCACGATACCCCTTCGCTAGATAAGAACGAGACGGGACGAAGAGGTCGTCCTCATCCTCTCCGGACGCCCGGAGGCTCGCCACGGCGTCGTACTCTACTGCTCCCCGTCCGCGTCCGCTCGCCACTCCATTCGGACGCAGGCACACGTCCATAGAGCCGTATAAATGCGCTACGACGAAACCCGGCCCGAGTTCCTCCTTTCTCTCGCGTCAATTCTCTCTCGATGCCGAAACCCTAGCTCCGCCAAACTCCGTTCACCGCCGGCGATGGAGGTAGCCCCCGAGCCACGACGAAGCACACCGCGTGATCACCATCCTCTCCACGTTCTTCTCGCCAAAGCGCATCAAGCCGCGGTGCCCCAGATCGGCGACGCGCGGCCATCTTCCCCGACCACCGCCGCGACATTGGATGATTTCGCGCCGTCCAAGCCTCCATCGACTTCCCCGACATGCCCATTACCATGCTCACGGTGAGCACGCCGACTTCTCTAGAACCTCCTATCGCATCCTCCTCTCGCATCCACTAGCATACCCGGCGTCGTTCAGCCACCGTGGACGCCGCCGCAATCGACGCTCGCCGTGGTTCCTCCGGTGACGCTTTCGGGCGGCGCCGCCACCTATGGCTCACGCGGCGCTGCCGGTCGAGTCGGCGTGAGTCTGCGTCGACCGCGGGAGTAGCCCGGAGCCGCGGCTGCCGTCGCCGTTCGACCGCCGGCCGGCATGCTCCCGGCCACCGCATCAATTTTGACTTCGGTCAAATGACGACGTGGCAGTCGACGTGGACTGTGGTCCCACTAGTCGGTGACTCGTGGGTAAGATGGTCGGGTGCACTTAGTTGTTTCGTTGTTATATTTCAAATCTCAATTAATTACTGCAAACTTCGATATAATTGTAGAAAATCTAATAAAAACTCAGAAAAATAAATATAAGATATCAAAATTCTTATAAAGATAAACCCTATCCAATAAAAATATTAAATGAAATTTTTTATTTATAATAAAAATTCAATTATTTAATACTTGTTATTTAAGTCTTTAATTTTAATTCTAAATACAATTAAAATTCAATAATTAGTAAAAAGTTCATAAAATAAATAAAAACCAGTAAGTAAATAAGGAAAACATTAAAATTAATTTTCCTTTACTATTAACTTATCAAATCCTTATTAGGAGGATTTAAACCCTGATTTAATAATTACCTTAATTATTAATTTATTAAAAATAATAAAATGTCAAATCCAAGATTAATTTCATTTTAAAGTTATTAATAACTTCAACTTGATAATGAAGTTATTAATCATAGAACTACATTGTAAATAGCAAACCCTAAATTCCACATGGAATGATATCATAGCCTTATCATTTCATGTGCCTCCTAAAACCCTAAATTAAATAGGAACCCTAGTTCTATTATTACATGTGAACCCTAATTTGCTTCTAACCTAAACCCAAGATTAGAACAGGTGATCATGGTACTTCAATTCAAATCATAGCCACCATTAGCAACTAAAAGACATACCTATGTCCACATAAAATGTAGAACACTATCACTACTACTTAGCATCCCATGTGTTCATCTTCACCAGACCTAGATAATCAAGTAGGAATCAACCAAGTGTAAACCCTAGATCCTATTACCCAAAGACCACCATCCTTAATTATCCATGATTAGCATCACACCATTGTGATGAATCCAAATAGCATCTAGGCCCAATATTTAGCATTACATAACCATAGTCCACTGAACCCTACAAATACTTCATAATTATGAACCATCCTATTCAGGAGTCGATCAATTACTCCTTACTTAATAGAACCAACAGTAAAACCTAGATCACTTCAACCCTAATTGATATACTTCTTATTATTTAAGAAGTATGTTCTTCAAAAGTTATTCTTTTGAAGAAAAGAGGGAATCATCACCAACCCTGCTTATAAGGACCTATAAACCCTAGCCAGCCTATCACTAGCAAGATAAACCAACCTTGACAACAACCAAGTATAATGAATTGCTTAGGATGCCTAAGCTTATCTCAACCTTACAAGCCCTAGTTGCTCGATGAATCCAACTATGTTGTGATCCATCTTATACTTACTCCGAAACTACTTGAAACCGTAATAAATTTATAACAAACCAGAAACCCAATTGTCATACTTGTTCTTTATTAAAGAACATGTTCTTCAAAAGTTACTCTTTTGAAGAATATAACAAGTAATCATTAACCATGCCATATAGTACTAAAACCGACAAGCTGTTCTTTACATGTTAACATTAGGCCAATTATCATTCTTTGTGTGCTCAATTGATTACTCGTGCTTTATTATCTACCTGTTCATGATACCAAGTAATCACACCTGAATAAGAACCTTGTTTGTGAATCACTCTAAAAGTGCAACACACCCCGAATCAATTATTACCACTCACTAATCCTAAATCATCGGGGTTAGGTCACGCTTAGAGCGATTGCATCTCATTCTTATGCATTATTGCATCCTTGCCAATCTTTTAAACATCGTCCTTACCGGACGATGATGCTATTTCAGAATTTGGAGTTATTACGCATCGAAGACCTTGTCTCGCATAATCTTGCAGCCAAGAAAGGCAAGTTCATCACTTGCTCATGTCATTTGAGTATTTCTATCAAATTACTTGCAAAGTACTATGGTTATCACGATTGCATAAAAACCAAAACCACTACTTTCATAACTATGAATATGACTATGTGGTGGGCAATGGAACCATGGATTGTGTTGATATGGTGGAGGTTCCATTGCAAGGGTTAATATCCATCTAGGATTAAACAACAAATGTCGCCGAGTGATTCTTGTGCCGTAATACCCGTGTTAACCATAAGATCCGGAGTGGGACGGAGTAGTCAAAAGTGTTTCCACCTCTCGTTCATCAACGGATGCGCTTACCGTAGACACTTGTATCTGTCGCGGAGCAAGCTGTGAGGGTGGGGAGCCTTCTAATTCCCCACGGCATAGTCCGTAGCTACCGTAGCGGTTGTCGCTCGAAGTGCAAGCTTGAGGGTGGGGATGCCTTCTAAGTCCCCACGGTAATGTGGTCTATGATGGGTTGCAGCTACCGGCGAAGGAGTTTGGTTAACGAGTCCCAAACCGGTCGTCGTGGTCGGGGTCCATCCTTAAGTACGGGTATAATGAGGACCGACGAGGACCCGTGGTCGGGGCATGCAACAAAGGGTGGGTGTTTGAGGTAGCGGAGGAACATGATTGGCTAGACCTTATACCGGGCCTCACACCATAGGAAGTGTGGACAAGCCTGCAGCTTGGTTGGCACCAAGGTTAAGATCTCTTATGGGTAAAGCAACACACCTCTGCAGAGTGTAAAGAACCGTGACTCGTCACTCCTCGTTCCGGGATATGGAACTGCGAACGCGGCCGGAAAGGAGCTCCATGAAGTTCTAGTAAACCGGTGAAGGCTGACGGACATAGTTCTTCTGAATAAAAGCAACCTCTTGAAGAAATGGTTATGAAAACTTGCATTGGTATTAGACTTTCTGGTCTAATGCCGTAGCTAGTGCATTAAACACCTCTTTCCTATAATGAACTTGTTGAGTACGCTCGTACTCATCCCACTCTTAAATCCCCGCTTAGATATGGAGGCATCGAAGGAGGATCTACAGCGCAACTCGAAGACCAAGGAGTCAACAACTACTTCAAGAGACAGGACCCTGTCAGAGGAGTCAGATACCACATCCAACAAGGAGAAAACCTAGTTTAGCCATAGAGGGAAACTAGCTTCCTAAACCTAGTTCCTATTTAGCTAGAATCTATTCATAGCCTCTATAGCTAGTTAAATACTCTACAAATAGAGTCCGTGATAAGACTAGACTACGAGTCGTTCTTCTGGAGTTTATTTGCAGATTTACCTCATTGTAAAGTAGGAGGCTGTGCTGATCTTATGTAACAGAGTCTGTATGTAATTCTATAGACATGCCTTGGACCCGCATATGTTTCCGTTGTACCACTCGAGCGATATAATACTAGTGGAACGGTGTTTCATTGGTGTTATATCGGACTTGCATACTACACCATGCGGTGGTATGCCGGGTCACTACAGCTTTGGGAGAGGGGGTGGCCGGCCTCAAGGGGTGCGGCC